>NW_028270171.1:30712868-31021424 GCF_037043375.1 Chiloscyllium plagiosum
GGGAGGGATTTGGGGGTTGATGACAGGGGAGTGGGAGGTGTTGGGGGTGATGAGAGTGAAAGGGGAGGCTGAGGGATTGGGAGGTGATGGGAGGGAAAGGGGGCTGAGGTGTTTGGGGGTGATGAGGGGAAGAGGTTTAGGGGGGTGATGGGAGGGGTTTGGGGGTTGTTGGGAGGGAAAGGGGAGGCTGAGCGGTTGGGGGGGTGATGGGAGGGAAAGGGGAGGGAATGGGGGGGATGATGAGAGGGCAAGGGGAGAGGGAGGGTTTGGAGGGTGATGAGAGGCAAAGGGGAGGGTGAGCGGTTGGGGAGGTGATGAGAGGGAAAGGGTAGGGTGAGCGGTTAGGGGGGTGATGAGAGGGAAAGAAGAGGGGGAGGGGTTGGAGTGGTGATGAGAGGGAAAGGGGACGGTGAGGGGTTTGGGGAGGTGATGAGAGGGATGGATTTGGGGGAGGATTAGAGGGGAGGGGGAAGGGTTTGGGTGATGAGAGGGAAAGGGGAGGGGGAGGAGTTGGGGTGATGATAGGGACGGGGAGGGGGAGGGGTTGGGGGTGATGAGAGGGACAGGGGAGGGGTGAGGGGTTGGGGGGTGATGAGAGGGAAAGGGGAGGGTGAGGGGTTGGGGAGGTGATGAGAGGGAAAGGGGAGGGTGAGGGGTTGGGGAGGTGATGAGAGGGAAAGGGGAGGGTGAGGAGTTTGGGGAGGTGATGAGTGGGAAAGGGAAGGGTGAGGGGTTTGGGGGAGGAGAGGAGTGGGAAAGGGCAGGGTGAGGGGTTTGGGGGTGATGAGAGAGGAGGGGGAGGCTTTGGGGGGTGATGAGAGGGAAAGGGAAGGGTGAGGGGTTGGGGAGGTGATGAGAGGGAAAGGGGAGGGTGAGGGGTTTGGGGAGGTGATGAGGGGGAGGGGTTTGGGGGTGATGAGGGGGAGGGGTTTGGGGGTGAGAGAGAGGGGAGGGGGAAGGGTTTGTTTGGGTGATGATAGGGAAAGGGGAGGGGGAGGGGTTGGGGGTGATGATAGGGACAGGGGAGGAGTTGGGTGATGAGAGGGACAGGGGAGTGGTTGGGGGGTGATGAGAGGGAAAGGGGAGGGGTTGGGGGGTGATGAGAGGGACAGGGGAGGGGGAGGGGTTGGGGGTGATGAGAGGGACAGGGGAGGGGGAGGAGTTGGGGGGTGATGAGAGGGGGAAGGGCTGGGGGGTGATGAGAGGGACAGGGGAGGTGGAGGGGTTGGGGGGTGATGAGAGGGACAGGGGAGGGGTTGGGGGTGATGAGAGGGACAGGGGAGGGGGAGGGGTTGGGGGGTGATGAGAGGGACAGGGGAAGGGGAGTGGTTGGGGGGTGATGAGAGGGACAGGGGAAGGGGAGGGGTTTGGGGGTGATGAGAGGGACGGGGAAGGGGAGGGGTTTGGGGGTGATGAGAGGGACGGGGGAGGGGTTTGGGGGTGATGGGAGGGGGAGGGATTTGGGGGTGATGAGAGGGACAGGGGGGGGAGAGGGGTTGGGGGGTGATGAGAGGGACATGGGGGGGGGTAGGGGGTGATGAGAGGAAAAGGGGGGAGGCGCTGGGGGGTGATGAGAGGGACAGGGGAGAGGGGGTTGGGGGGGGATGTGCGGGACGGGAGGGGGAGGGGTTGGGGGCTGATGAGAGGGGGAGGGGTTGGGGGGTGATGAGAGGGACAGGGGAGGGGCTGGTGGTGATGAGAGGGAAAGGGGAGGGGATGGGTTGGAGGGGTTGGGGGTGATGAGCGGGAAAGGAGAGGGTGAGGGGTGAGGTGAGGGGTTGGGGAGTGAGGAGAGGGTGAGGGGTTGGGGGTTGATGGGAGGGGAGAGGGTGATGAGAGGGGAGGGTTTGAGGGTGATGACAGGAGAGGGGGAGGGTTTGAGGGTGGAGGGTTTGGGGGTGATGAGCACGAAAGGGGAGGGGTAGGGGTTGATGAGAGGGGAGGGGGTGATGAGAGGGGAGGGAGAGATGAGAGGGGAGGGGCAGAGGGGAGTGGGGGTGATGAGTGAGGAGGGGGAGGGGAGGGGGTGATGAGTGGGAAGGGTGAGAGGGGATGAGGGTGGGGAAGGGGAGGGGGGTGGTGAGTGGGGAGGAGGAGAGGGGAGGGGGGTGGTGAGTGGGGAGGGGTAGGGGGAGGGGGGTGGTGAGTGGGGAGGGGTAGGGGGAGGGGGGTGGTGAGTGGGGAGGGGTAGGGGGAGGGGGGTGGTGAGTGGGGAGGGGTAGGGGGAGGGGGGTGGTGAGTGGGGAGGGGTAGGGGGAGGGGGGTGGTGAGTGGGGAGGGGTAGGGGGGTGGTGAGTGGGGAGGGGGTGGGGGGTGGTGAGTGGGGAGGGGGAGGGGGGTGGTGAGTGGGGAGGGGGAGGGGGGTGGTGAGTGGGGAGAGGGGAGGGGGAGGGGGGTGGTGAGTGGGGAGGGGGGAGGGGGGTGATGAGTGGGGAGAGGGGAGGGGGGAGGGGGGTGATGAGTGGGGAGAGGGGAGGGGGGAGGGGGGTGATGAGTGGGGAGAGGGGAGGGGGGAGGGGGGTGATGAGTGGGGAGAGGGGAGGGGGTGGTGAGTGGGGAGGGGGAGTAGGGAGGGGGGTGGTGAGTGGGGAGAGGGGAGGGGGGTGGTGAGTGGGGAGGGGGAGTGGGGAGGGGGGTGGTGAGTGGGGAGAGGGGAGGGGGGTGGTGAGTGGGGAGAGGGGAGGGGGGTAGTGAGTGGGGAGGGGGAGAGGGGAGGGGGGTAGTGAGTGGGGAGGGGGAGAGGGGAGGGGTGTGGTGAGTGGGGAGGGGGAGAGGGGAGGGGTGTGGTGAGTGGGGAGGGGGAGAGGGGAGGGGGGTGATGAGTGTGGTGGGGAGGGGGGTGATGAGTGGGGCGGGGGGTGATGAGTGGGGAGGGGGAGAGTGGAGGGGGTGATGAGTGGGGAGGGGGTGTGATGAGTGGGGAGGGGGTGATGAAAGGAGAGGGGGTGATGAGAGGGGGAGGGGTTTGGGTGGTGATGAGAGTGTAAAGGCAGTGGGTGCAGAGAGGGACTGGGCTTGATGGAAATGGGGTGAGTGTGAGAAATGGGCAAGCGAGGGTGACAAGGGGTAGAAAGAGGGATGAGAGGGTGGGGGATGGATGGGTAGTGAAGGGAGGTATGAGTAAAATGGTAGGTAGAGGGAAAATGGAGTAGGGAGGGAAAGGTGGGTGAGAGGGATGAGAGAAGGGGGTGAGAGGGTAGAGGAGCTTTTGAGAGGGAAGTGAAGGGAGGTAGAGCGAAATGAGGCTGCAAAAGGTCAGGAGTGGGAAGATGGGGGCATGAGTGCAGAAGGAGCAGGATGAGGTGGGGGTGTGGGAGGGCATGAAATGAGAGTTGAGAGGTAGTGGGATGAGGGGGGAGGATGTAGGATGAGGTGTGGGATGGAGAGGTGAATTGTGGGTGGGGAGGGAGCAGGATAGGTTGGGAGGGAGTGGGATGAGGGGAGGTTTGGAGGGGGAGCAGGATTGCGGGGAGGGAGTAGTTTGGGGTGAGATGGGGAGAGAGCAGGATGAGGAGGAAGACAATGGGATGAGAAGTCGGTGAGGTCAGAGCGGGATGGGGGCGTATGGTGTGGGGTACAAGTGAGATTGGGAGGGGAGCAGGATGGGATGGGTGGGGAGGGAGCGAGATGAAGGTTACATTTAGGATTACATTACACTATAGCACTGACAGAACTCTCCTTCAAAAGTACTTAATTGGCATTGAAGAGCTTTGGTGTGTCCTAGGATTATGAAATGTTCTATGGAATTGCAGGTTTGTATTTGTTCATGAAATCTTTCTTGCTCTTTTGTGCTTTTAGCAATACAACTGATTCTGATGTAAGTGCCTTGCAGTTGTTTGCAACAATGAAGGCGATGGAAGATCAGGTGGTTGAGGAGGAGGTTAACTTCCAGGATGAAGAGGTACGGTAACATTACCTGCATATCTGAGATTGTTTCCATAACAGTGTATCGTGGCTCAAACATGTGAAAGCTCTCTTTGTATTCCTGTTTGCTAAATATACTATTAACAAAAACAAAAATACAAGAGCAAAATAATGTGAATGCTGAAAGTCTGGAAATAATAATGAAGAATGCTGGAAATACTTAGAAGTCAAGAAGCATTAATGGAGAGAGAGAGACATTTCAGGTCGAAGAGACAGTAATGGATCTTAGTTTGCTGTTAATTACAAAGTTAGGTTGGAATGTGAGAGCACAAAAAGGTGATAGAAATAGGCAGCTTAAGTGAGTGGACAAAAACAGCAGATTTAAACAGACTTTCTTTGAAAAATTCCAAAACATCCTTGCAAGCAAGTTAGCTGATGCAGTTGGTTAGAGTTTAACTAATTTGGCTGGGGATTGGAATAATAGAATTATGTAGTACAGAAAATCAAGTATTAAGTTAGCAAAAGTGACACTAAATCCACACACGCCCCATTTTTCAGCACTAGAATATTATGGCATTTGAAGTTTTTAACCATGAACTTTTCAAAGGTTGTGAGGTTACACCTCTTAACTACCCTGCCAAGCACTGCATTCCAGACCCCACCACTGTCTGGTGAAAACATCTTTCCTTAGATGTCTTCTAAATCTCCTGCCTTTCACTTTAAAATTATGTTCCCTTGCTATTGACCATTCGGTTAAAAGGATCAGCTGCATTCTGTTCACCATGTCCCTTTCAATCTTATACAGCTCTATCAGGTTTCCCTCTTAACCTTCTCTACTCCAGCATTCAGGTAAATCTCCTTTGCACCTCCTCCAATGTGATCATATGCTTCATTTAGTAGGGAGACTAGAATTGCAGTGGTACTCCAGCTGTAGTCTAACCAAAGTCCTATGCAACTCCAGTATAACTTCCCTGTTTTTATAATTTATGTCTTGACTGATTTAAAGGCAAGTTGTTAATTCCTTTTTTACCTTGGCCTGCCACTTTCAGGGATTTTTGGACAAGCATTCCATCTGTCACCGATCTGACCAATATATCCTCCTGTAACCCCCCTAAAACCTTCTCTTTCACGGTTAACCACCCAGCTGATTTTTGTGCCATTCGCAAACCTACTTATCATTCCCCCTATACTCTCATCATTCCCTTTATACTCTCATCTACATTGTTTATATATATATCAAGAACAATCAGGGATCCAGCACTGATCTCTTCAGTATGCTATTGGACATTGATCTTCTGTCATACAAACAATCTTTTACCACTACCCTCTGTTTCCTGCCACTAAGCCAATTTTTGATCCAATGTGCCAAGTTACCCTGGATCCCATGTGCTTTTACCTCCTTTATCCATTTCAGATGCGGGACCTTGTCTAAAAGCTTTGATGAAGTCTATGCAAAACAAAGAACCTGAACTGTGCTACCATCATCTACACATTTGTAATATTTGAAATATTCAACCAGATTTGTTAGACATGAGCTCCTTTGACGAATCATGCTGGCTATTCCTGATCAAACATTATTTCTCTAAATAAATAACTCTTCTTCAGAATTTTCTCCAGTAGTTTACCTGTGAGACTCACTGATCTGTAATGCCTTTTTTTAAATCTTAACCACCATTCTTGAAAAGTCTGCTCTCCTCAGTAGCTGTACCTTGCTTTTGTACTGTAATTATGATTGTAAGGGTCAGTAAATTTGCATGAAAATCGGTGATGTGGTAAACAGCGAGGGGAAAAGCCTTAGACTATAGTACAGACCAGATCAAATTCCCTCAAAATATGTCAGTGAGAGCCTTAACCCTAACTTTTTCTAAAAAGGCAAATGTAAGGTGCTGTGTTCCAGGTGGAATTCAATTTGTCAAACTACTAAGCTTTAAGCAAGACACACTTTATTCTTAGACTACAGTTAAAATATAGACAAAATAAAATAAAATCGGCTTAACTGTAACTCTATCAATAAACTTAAAATAATATATGTATTATTTGCTACTGATTAGTTGTTCCATGTAGCAGCCTCTTAAACATCCTTGGCAAAAGCAAGTAGAAAGAAAACCTCAAATACAAACTCAGCAGTAAGGAGAGAGCACAAGTTTTTGCTGAGACAGAGAGAAAGCTGTGTCTTCTTCCAGAATTCCAGCCTCACCAATTAAAAGCAAAATCTACAAACCCCTAGTCTATGTGAGTTTGAATGCATTTGTTCATTCTTCTTTTGTCTAATTTAAAAAAAAACAAAGCTAGCTACACTGTTGTGTGCAGAGTTCCAGGTTTAAAACACTTGCTTTCAAGAGAACCCAGACAGAACATCTTGTCACAATAGGCTAATGTAGACAAGCTGGTAGATGGCCTGAACAGAGGAAATAGAATTTAATTCTGAAGTGATACATTTTGGGAGGAATAAATAGGGAAGGAGCACACATTAAATGGTAAGATCATAGAACGTACAGAGGATGAAAGAGACCTTGGTGCATCATGCCCATAGATTCTTAAATGTAGCAGGTCAGATGGAATCAGGTAGTTAAGAAGACATACGGGATACATAACTTTATTAGTGAAGGTATTGAAGACTAGAGGAGAAAGTGAGGTCTGCAGATGCTGGAGATCAGAGCTGAAAATGTGTTGCTGGAAAAGCGCAGCAGGTCAGGCAGCATCTAGGGAACAGGAGAATCGACGTTTCGGGTATTAGCCCTTCTTCAGGAATGAGGAAAGTTGGTCCAGCAGGCTAAGATAAAAGATAGGGAGGAGGGACTTGGGGGAGGGGCATCGGAAATGTGATAGGTGGAAAGAGGTCAAGGTGAGGGTGATAGGTCAGACTGGGGTGGGGGCGGAGAGGTCGGGAAGAAGATTGCAGGTTAGGAAGGCGGTGCTTAATTTGATGGATTTGACTGAGACAGGCTGGGGGGAGGGAAAATGAGGAAACTGGTGAAATCCGAGTTCATCCCTTGTGGTTGGAGGGTTCCTAGCCGGAAGATGAGGCGTTCTTCCTCCAACCGTCGTTTCGCTGTGGTCTGACGATGGAGGAGTCCAAAGACCTGCATATCCTTGGTGGAGTGGGAGGGGGAATTGAAATGTTGAGCTACAGGGTGGTTGGGTTGGTTGGTCCGGGTGTCCCAGAGGTGTTCTCTGAAACGCTCCGCAAGTAGGCGGCCTGTCACCCCAACATAGAGGAGGCCACATCGGGTGCAAAGGATGCAATAGATGATATGTGTGGAGGTACAGGTGAATCTGTGGCGGATATGGAAGTTTCCTTTGGGGCCTTGGAGGGAGGTGAGGGGGGAGGTGTGAGCGCAAGTCTTGCACCGTCTGCGGTTGCAGGGAAGGTGCCGGGAGTGGAGGTTGGGTTGGTGGGGGGTGTGGATCTGACGAGGGAGTCACGGAGGAGTGGTCTTTACGGAATGCTGATAGGGGAGGGGAGGGAAATATATCCTTGGTGGTGGGGTCCGTTTGGAGGTGGCGGAAATGACGGCGGATGATGCGCTGTACATGGAGGTTAGTGGGGTGGTAGGTGAGGACCAGTGGGGTTCTGTCCTGGTGGCGGTTGGAGGGGCGGGGTTCAAGGGCGGAGGAGCGGGAAGTGGAAGAGATGCGGTGGAGGGCATCGTCGACCACATCGGGGGGGAAATTGCGGTCCTTGAAGAAGGAGGCCATCTGGGATGTGCGTTTTTGGAACTGGTCCTCCTGGGAGCAGATGCGGCGGAGTCGAAGGAATTGGGAGAATGGGATGGCGTTTTTACAGGGGGCAGGATGGGAGGAGGTGTAGTCCAGGTAGCTGTGGGAGTCGGTTGGTTTGTAGAGCGAGTCTGTTTGAGAATGTGGCTGAAGAGCCTCTGTGCAGAGGAGATGACCTGGGGGGGTGCAGTGAGAGAGGGACTCACTGAAACCTTTGTAGAGGGAGAAAGAGAGCTTCTTCAATGAAGGCATCCTTGTAAGAGGATTCGCAGTAGGTTGAAATCTTTGAGGAGAAAGTGAGGCTACAAACCAACCGACTCCCACAGCTACCTGGACTACACCTCCTGATGGGCTCCCAGTGAGTTCTATAAGGAATTTATAAATATGTTGTCAGGGCCGATGCTTAGTGTGTTTAAAGACTCAAGCATTAAGGCTAGAAACTGTATTGGTGAGGACTGCGGCAAGAGGATCATTATACAAAACCTCCATCCACCTGATGAAGGTCATTCCCAGGCCAAATTGCTTCAAATTATGAAAAAGATATGGCCACTCGACCCCATCAAATGCCTTATCCGCATCTGAAGTGATCACCAATTCCTGTACCGATCGCTGTTGACATACTTGGATCATCTCCTGGCATCATCCATTGATCTGCAACCTCTTATGAACCCCGTCTGGTGACCTTAATGATGGAGGGCTGTACAGTTTCTAGCCTTAATGCTTGAGTCTTAGGATTTTGAAGCGAACATTCAAAAATGAAATGGGCCTATAGGAAGCACAGTCCTCCAGGGCCTTCCCTTTTTTAAGAATGATAGAGATGTTGGGAGGAGGCCTTGACTATGTGAGTCATTAAACACACTAAGCATTGGCCCTGACAACATATTTATAAATTCCTTATAGAACTCACTGGGGAGCTCATCAGGACCCGGCACCTTGCCATTCTGACAAACTTTCAAGTTAAGTTTTGGGAAGAGTACCTGGACATAGAAGCTGTAATTTTCAAAAGCAACATAACGGTATTAGCAGACCCATAATCCATACAAATCAGAACATTATCCCCTAATTGATTACAATAACAACTTGAGTTCAGTGCAATTCGATAACAATATTAATTTCACCAGTTCCATTTTTGTTTTCTTCTAGGAGTCTTTCTTCCAGGACATTGACCTCTTACAGAAACATGGCATTGTAAGTACAGTAAACTGACACCATATTTGAATTTGAATCCAGATTGTACTCCTCTTTTCTATTTAGTGACTTAGCTTCCTCATTGAATCACAGTTAATGTAGCATTTTTTTGGAAAAAGTTTCATATACCCCAAGCAATATGAATAATTTCAGGGATATTTCAAAATGACATTATCCTTAAAAGCTGAAATTGCTGTAGCCCAAACAGCAATCAAAGATCTTTTGTAAGTGTTGACTTTGTTTCTTTCAAAGGTGAAGTGGAAAATTAAAGATTCTGATTATGCTTTCAAGAGACATTCTAGTATTGAATTCCTCTGCTTTCTTTTTCATCTTGCTTTTTTCAGCTATGTTGTCATGAGAGAGAATGGGCAATCTGTTCCCAAGTAATGAAGGAGCATTCTGTATTGGTGACTATATGGTGTATAAATGCAGCCTGAAATGGAAATCAATCTGTTATCTCTTCCATTGCATTATATTCCCTCGTGAGGTAACATACTGCAGATTGCCAGCTATTCCTCCAATCATGGCTGAAATGAGGGAGTTTCATCAAATGAAAACAATTAGAATGCAAGATTGATTAATTCTGTAATCTCTCGTGTAATGGAAGCTGTAGTGATTGTATCAAGGTCAGCCAGGTGGATATCTAAGTATATGAGTACCCTGATCGAGGCTATTAACCTGGTCCAACCACGGAGCCCTGCCTGACAGATATAAGCAGAAATATCAGGATTTGAGGTTCCTCATTTCCCTGAAAACTGGTTGAACGGTTTGGGGCCTGGCTTTGCTGCTCCTCTTCCTTATAAAATTGCTGTTTCTCTGTACACAGCTGTTAATGTTAATTGTCTTGTAAACTCTGAATTGTTTAATAAAATTTAAAAAAAAAAGCAGGAATGTCAGAGTTTCTCTTTACTCTGAGAACTAGCTCAAGGGAAGCCAAACCAGTGTGAAGTTCTATGATTTAGACTTTGTTGTCAAGTCCAGGAGTATAGTGGAAAGTGTACAGTGTCACCATATATGGCGCCATTGGTACATGTAAATAGAGGATGACTTGGTGACAAGATACTGGCCTCTCTGAAGTTATTCCAGAAGGTTGTTGACAAGGCCAGCCCATTGCCTTTGAAAAGATTATGGTAGCTTTCTATTTGAACCGCTGTAGTCCACCTGATGTACGTATACTTACCAACAGGAAAGGAAGAGTAATATTTTTCCAAGTTAGTGTTGTGTGCTTTGGAGAGAACTTTCAGGTGATGGTGTTCCCATGTGCCTGCTACCCTTGTCTTTCTAGATAGTGGTGGTGGCAAGGTTTGAAGGAAACTTGTTGAGTTGTTGTATTGATAGACACACTGTTGCAACTGTGCTTTATTGGTGGAAAGAATGATTGTTTAAGGTGGTGGATGTTGTATTAATCAAGCACATGACATTGTCTTTGATATATTGGGAAATTAGAGTATTACTGGAGGCAGGCTCGTAATGCTAAAGGAAAATATTACAGATTGTGTCTTACAGATAGAGGAAAGGCTTTAGGGAACTGGGTTTCTCACTGCAGAACCATGCTCTTATAGCCACACTAATCATGTGGCTGGACCAGTTAAATTTCTGGCCAGTTTGAACCCCAAGATATTGATGGTGGTGATTCACCACTTATTGTCATTGTGTCTCCAAGGAAGAGGAGAGGTCCAGGTGATGTGAGCATGGTGCGCTTTAAGATACGAGCAGTTGAAAATGCAACAAAATGCTACAATTGTCATCCGACACTTCTGACCTTGCATTTGAGGGACTCTGGCTGAGATGATTGATCTCCAAGAGTCAAAACCAACTTTTTGTGTGCTAGGTATGACTAGGTAGTCGTGTTCTTTTCCTGATTTGCATTGACCCCACTTTTGCTGAGGCTCTTTGATACCATACTCGGTCAAATGTGGCACATCAAAAAGTAGTCACTCTTGCCCCATCTCCAGAATAATGCCTATCTTATGAGCAAACACTAAACAGGTTGGGACTCTATTCATGACAGGTGTCCCATTGAAATGTATAAAATTTCTAAGGGCCTTGCCAGGGTAAACGCTGAGAGAATGTTTTCCCTCATGGAAGAGTTGAGGACTGGAGGGCATTATTTTAGAATAAAGGGATCCCAGTTTACGACTGATATGAAGAAGAATTTCTTCCCTCAAGAGGATTAAGAGTCTTTGGAATTCTTTGATACAGACTGCTGTGGAGGCAGAGTCCTTGTGTATATTTAAGACTGAGATAGATTTTGATCAGTAAGGGAATCAAGGGTTACAGGGAAAACACACGGAAGTGGATTTAAGGAATGTCAGATCAGCTATGATCCTTAGAATGGTGTAGTAGGCTGAAAGGGCTGAGGGCCAATGCCCATTCCTATTTCTTATGGTCGAAGGTTCAGCTTTTCTGTCCGTGTTCAGACTGAAGCTATAATGAGATCTGGATCCATATGCTATAGTGGAATCCAAACTGAGCACTGTGAGCAGGTTATTGCTATTTAAAGGCAGGTTATTAGTGTTTAAATAGAAACAAAGTTAACATTTCTAGGCCGATATGATTGAATCCCATTTAATGATTCTATGAGTTGAACAGGCTGTTGAATTAGGAGGTATAAGTTCAGCCTGGGATCATAGCTAGGGAGGAAAATTGGAATCCGTGAATGAGGATGTGAAGTATATGGCAGGAGCCAAAGATGAAATTGCAGTCCATCCAAACTAAATATTAACCAAGGCGGCTGGAAGAATCGAGATCATGAAAGGGTTGAAATAGGTTGCGGTGATGTAACTCTAGATTGAATTTGACCCCACATTTGCAGATGCTGATGCAAAGAAACATTGCATGAGGGAAAAAAAAATCAGGTGAAGCACGATTCTTTGCTGAGCTCGAGATACTTGTGCCTGGTTGAGAAAAGGAGTCTGCTCCTTGGATGCTGCCTCACCAGCTGTGCTCTTCCAACATCACACTCTTCGACTCTGATCTCCAGCATCTGCAGTCTTCACTTTCTCCTGGTCAAGAAGAGGAGCCAAATGAGGGCAGTCCTACACAGCTGAGATTTTGCAGAATGATGATGTGGTTGTCCATGCCAAAAGTTGCATGGAGGTGGTTATGATATTCAATTGTCTCAGAAAGTGACCACACAGAAATTGCATGAATTGAGAATCCGGACTATTCACTCATATTGCGTGAACGTGTTTGTTTCCTGTGCTTCAAATTTAGCCTCATGTGTCTTTAGGTTGTGTTGTCTTTTGTACAGAATGATGTTCTTTCTTCTTAGATAATGATTCAGAAACCTAACAGTACCTTTCTTATAGAATGCAGCTGATATTAAGAAAATGAAAACTGTTGGAATCTGCACAGTGAAGGGGATTCAGATGACAACACGAAGGGCACTTTGCAACATCAAGGGACTTTCTGAGGCCAAGGTGGACAAAATCAAGGAAGCAGCGAACAAGCTCATAGTAAGGATAATTTAGTGATGTAAATAAATTCTGACTGTTCAAACCTGATAGAGTCCCAGTTTAGGCATAATTCAGGTCCAACTGCTCTATGTCAGTGTTCATGCTGCTCAAACTCCTTTTCATCTAACCCTATCAGAGTATCCTTCTGTTCCATTCTCCTTCATAGTCAGAAGTCTCAGGACACCAGATTATAGTCCAACAGGTTTCCTTCACCTGACAAAGGAGCAGTGCTCTGAAAGCATATGATTTGAAACAAACCTGTTGGACTATTACCTGGTGTTGTGTGACTTCTGAGTTTGTCCACCCCAGTCCAACACTCCACACCATGGCTACCATGTTCCCTCAGGTTCTTTCTTTTAAATATTTTTATGCAATTCGCCTCACTTATTTTCTGTGATAGTGAGTTCAACATTCTAACCACTCTAGTAAAGATGATCATCCTAAATTCTGTATTGGATTGTTTAGTGAATATTTGTTTATTCTTAGCCCCTAGAGCTGATCTCACGTATAAGTGGAAACATCTCTCTGTCTACTCTATCAAATCTTTTCCTCATCCAAAAAGGGGGGGGGGGGGGGTGGCATGGATTCAAATGCCATCATGGTAGCTGGTAGGATTTAAAATAATAAACCTTGAATGTGAAGTTTTTCAGTACAGTAAGACCTCACTTAACTCACCCTGTTTAAAGTGATTTTGGGCCATTTCCTTGAATTCAGCCCAACACCCACCAGCCTTGCCTCTCCCCTGCCATTATATCTATGTTAAAGACTTCAGTCAAAATTTGTAGATGGTTCAAAATTTGGAAGAATTGTAGACCACAAGAAAGGTAATGTCGAACCTCCAAAAGGCATGGAAATTGGTGGTGTGGGCGGAGAGATTGCAGATGAACTTTATTGCAGAAAATGTGAGGTAATTTACTTTTATGGGAGGATCAAAGGAAGACAGTATAAAATAAAGGACATAATTCTAAAGTGAAGCAGGAGCAAAGCGACCTGTGTATAATCCATTAAAGGTGACTGGACGGGTTGGGGGCATGGTTCATAGGATCCCTACAGTGCGGAAACAAGCCCTTCAGCTCAACAAGTCCACACTGACCCTCTGAAGAGTAACCCATCCTGACCCATTCCCCATTAATGTACATTTACCCCTGACTAACACACCCCTGAACACTATGAGCAATTTAGCACGGCCAATTCACCTAAACTGCGCATCCTTGAATTGTGGGAGGAAACTAGAGCATCGGAGGAAACCTACGCAGACTCTGGGAGAATGTGCAAACTCAATATAGACAGTCACCAGAGGCTGGAATCGAACCTGGGTCCCTGGTGCTGTGAGACAGCAGTGCTAACCACTGAGCCACCGTGCTGCCGCGGTTAAGAGTGTGCTGTATTCTCAGCTTTATTTAGACGGATATAAAATACAACAACAAGGAATATACATTATTTTTTGTAATATACACTACCTTGGCTTCACTGGATCCAGCTCTGTGAGCTGTACCTTTGGGAGAATGTGAAGGTATTTGTGAGAGCACATGAAAAATTCACAAGAATAGATTCAGAATTAAAGAATTTTAGTTATGAAGCTAAATTGGAGAATCTGGATTTATTTTCCTTGGAAAAGACGAAGTTGAGAGGAAATATATATAGGTATTCAAAATCCTGAGTGGTCTGAGAGAGTAAATGGAGAAGAGATATTCTCAACTCATAAAAGGATTGACAATGAGAGCGCACAGATTTTAAAAGTACTTTGCAAAAGAAGTGAAAGTGATGACAGTTTCACCAGTAGATGGGTTGTGGTAGAGGTGAAGTTGGGCATCCATGATGCCATGAATATATGCTCATAGATAAATTAATTTTCAGGTCAAAAATGACCCCAGTATTATGTACAGTTTGGTTCAGCCATAGACCATTGGCAAGGAGAGTGATGGAGTTGATGGCTTGCGAGCAGAATTTACATTATGGACAGAAGACTATGGCTTCAGTCTTCTGTTCATTCAGTATTGGATATTGGACAACCACTAACTATTTAAAGATGGTGGAGGGGTTGAGTGAGAAGTTGGTGTCTGGGTGTAGTCCCTGTACATATGAAAACTGATGTTTTTGGATGATGATGCTAGTGGACAACATATAGATGTGAAAAAGGAGTTGGTCAAAGTTAGCTCCTTGGGAACACTGGAGGCAACAGTATGAGTGGGATGAGAAGCCATTGCTGATCATCCTTTGGCTACAATTAAACAAGAATGAAACCAGGAGAATGGAATCCCACCCATCTGGATAACAGTAGAAATGGTTTGGGAAAGGAAGTTGTCACTCATATCCAAACTGCAGGCAGGTTGAAAACAACGAGGAGGCATAGTTTACCTTTATAGTCCAACAGGTTTAATTGGAAGCACTAGCTTTCAGAGCGCTGCTCCTTCATCAGGTGGTTGTGGTGTACACAACTGTAAGACACAGAATTTATAGCAAAAGTTTACAGTGTGATGTAACTGAAATTATACATTGAAAAATACTTTGATTGTTTGTTAAGTCTCTCATCTGTTAGAACGACCATGATAGTTTCACTTCTTTCATATGTAAATCACAAAACTTGTTTTCAAAGTTACATTCTCAGGTTAACTGTAACGATTGGTGTCAGGCCAGATAAGATGTTGAAGGTATTAGCCCCCTGTGTTCTGTTGTCTGTGCCATAATGTTTAGAGTGACTCTAATCTTAAAAAAATGAGTTAACAGAGTCTTACATGAATTCATGCAGTTTTTGAGCAAAGTACAATATAACTCTGCAAGTACAAATTCACCTCATAAGCGTATATGTGCATTGTGTGTGTGTGTGAGAAAAGGGATCTAAGTCTGTGAGAGGGTGCATGTGAGAGTTTGGGAGTGTGTGTGTCTGTAGGAGTGTACAAAATTATAAATCACACAACACCAGGTTATAGTCCAACAGGTTTAATTGGAAGCACTAGCTTTCAGAGGACTGCTCCTTCATCAGGTGGTTGTGGAGGACACAATTGTAAGGCACAGAAAACCAAAATAATACATTGAAAAATACCTTGATTGTTTGTTAAGTTTCTCATCTATTAGAATGACCATGATAGTTTCACTTCTTTCATATGTAAATCTCAAAACATTTTTTAAAAGTTACATTCTCAGGTTAACTGTGACAATTGGTGTTAGCCAGATAATATGTTGAAGGTATTAGCCCCCTGTGTTCTCTGTCTGTGCCATAATGTTTAGACGGATTCTAATCTGAAAAAGTGAGTTAAAAAAGTCTTACATGTATTCATGCAGTTTTTGTGCAAGTACAAATTCACCCCACAAATGTATATGTGCGTGTATATGAGTGTAAAATGGTCTAAGTCTGTGAGAGGGTGCGTGTGGGAGTATCTGTGTCTGTAGGAGTGTGAGTGAGTGTCTGTGTGTGTGTATAGTGCAATGGTGGTCACATGTAGTGTGACATGAACCCAAGGTCCAGGACATTTGACCTCGGACCGTCGGGTGACCATCCTCCAAGGCGGACTTCAGGACAGGCAGCAGTGAAAAGTGGCTGAGCAGAGACTGATAGCTAAGTTCGGTACCCATAGGGAGGGCCTGAACCAGGACCTTGAGTTTATGTCACACTATAAGTGACCACCATTGCACAATACACACACACACAGACACTTGTACGCGCGCATACGCGCACACACACGCACGCAATCCTATACACAGACACTCACACACACTCCTACAGACACAAACTCCCAACTCACACATGCACCCTCTCACAGACTTAGACACTTTACACTCACACACACATATACACTCTCTTTCACAAGCACTCACAGTAATTTAATAGGAATAGTATTCAGAGAGCAAACGGTTCGGTGTCTTGGACAACACGACTTGGTGTGGGCTTGGAGGGAGATGAGGGATAGTGTGAGCTCAAACAGCAGGGACCTCTGACATAGTTTGAGGCAGTGTACTAGGAAGTAGCAGGGCAGATTTTGAGTGGTCTTAATCTTGATAACAAAGAAATTGATGTGCTCTTTCACCTTACTGTTGCAGTCAAGAAGACATTGAAAGGTTTAAGAAGTCTGTTTGCAGTAAAGAAGCCAGGGGTTACATTTGCACTACAGAATGATTGTAGAACAGTGAAGGTTTTCAAATAAAATGCAGGACTACCACATGCTTTACATGGTCCACCAGCTCTGGCAGTAAATGACTAAAAATCTTCCATAGATGCAGTGGAGCTACCAGAGGACTGAAAAGGGGCAAATGTAACAACCTTGTTCAAGAAAGGGTATAACTCCTTACTGACCAGTGATCGTAATTCTATCTGTTTTAAATAGTTACGGAAAAGGAGAAGCCTGAAATGAAAGTTAAAGTTTAAACTAGAGTGAGGCCAACTTTGGTATTAGACAGGATCTTTCAAAAGTTGAAGGGTCATCTGACATGTGGGAGGCTTTCAAGAATGAGATAATGAGACTTCAGAGACAGTATGTTCCTGTTAGTGTGAAGGGCTAGGCTGGAAGGTGTAGACAATACTGGATGACTTGAGCTTTTTTCTTGACCAGCGCCTCAAAATCATGTGTCAAATATAGATAGCTTGGATCAATTGAATTCTGGAGGAGTATTGGGGAGTAGGAGTATACTAAAGAGGGAAATCAAGAGAGCAAAAAGGGAACAGAAGATAACTTTTGGCAAATAAGGTTAAGGAGAATCCTAAGAGATTCTGAAGTACATTAAGGGCAAAAGAGTTACTAGGAAGAGAGCCCCTTAATGATCTATGAGGCAGTGTATGTGTGGAATCACAGGAGATAGGTGGGATCCCAAATGAACATTTTGTCTTAGTATTTATTGTGGAGAAAGACATGGAAGCTAGGGAAAGTGGGGAAATGTTTAGTGATTTCTTGAGTAGAGCCCACATTACAGAAGAGCAGGTATCGGAGGTCTTAAAAAATAAGTGTAGATAATCCCTGGGACCTGATCAGGTTTATCCCAGAACATTGTGGGAAGCTAGGGAAGAGATTGCGGGGCTCCTTAGAGATATTTGTGTTGTTGGCAGATACGGGTGAGGAATCAGAAGACTGGAGGGTGGGTAGTGTGTCATTGTTGAAGAAGGGTGTTCAGGAAAAGCCAGGAAACTATATATACAGGTGAGCCTGACATCAATGGTGGGTAAGTTGTTGGAGGGAGGTCTGAGAAATAGGATTTATATGCATTTGGAAAGGCAATGACTGATTCGGGATAGTCAGCATGGCTTTGAGAGTGTGATATCATGTTCTACAAATTTGATTGAGTTGTTTGAAGAGGTTACCAAAAGGATAGATGAAGGCAGAGTTCTAGGCATGGACTACATCGACTTTAGCAAACCTTCAACAAGATCCGCATGGTAGAATGATTAATAAGGTTAGATCACTTAGGATCCAGAGAGAGAGAGAAAGCGAGCGCGAGAGCCAGTTTGGATACAAAATTGGCTTGATATGAACCAGATAAAACCCCCTCAAAATTTTCAGTAAATGATACAGAGGATGGTGGTGGAGGTTATTATTCAGACAAGAGGTCTGTGACCAACAATGTTACACAAGGATTGATGCTGGGTCCACTGTTTGTTATTTATATCAACAATTTGTACGAGAGTATAGGAGGTATGGTTAGTAAGTTGTGGATGATACCAAAATTAGTAGTATAGTGGACAGTGAAGAAGGTTATCTAAAAGCACAGAGATCTTGATCAACTGGGCTAGTGTGCCAAAGAATAGCAGATGGAGTTTAATTCAGATAAATGTGAGGCGATGCATTTTGATAAAGCAGACCAGGGCAGGAGTTTCCCGGTTAATGGTAACGCTCTGGGGAATGTTAGGCAGAAGTGGGTACTGCAGATGCTGGAAATCAGAGTATAGAGTGGTGCTGGAAAAGCACAGCAGGTCAGGCAGCATCCGAGGAGCAGGTGTTGAACAGAGGAACCTAGCAGGTTTATAGTTCATTGAAAGACAAGGTGGTGAAGAAGGTGCTTGATCAGAGCATTGCATACAGGAGTCAGGACATCATGCAGCCTTATAAGATATTGGTGTGGCCACGTTTGGAATCTTGCGTACAATTCTAACGTTTCCTGCTATATGAAGGATGTTGTTAAACTAGAAGGGTGCAGAAAAAATTACAAGTATGTTGCCAGGTCTGGAGGGTTTCAGTTATGTGGACTGACTGGGATTTCTTTCCCTCGAGCATCAGAGGGGTGACCTTATGGAGACTTGTAAAATTATGATGGGCATAGATAAGTGCATAACCAAAATCTTTTCCCAAGGGTAGGGGTATCCAAAATTGGAGGTCCAAATTTGTGGGCGGCACGGTGGCACAGTAGTTAGCACTGCTGCCTCATAGCGCCAGAGACCCGGGTTCAATTCCCTGCCTCAGGCGACTGACTGTGTGGAGTTTGCACATTCTCCCCGTGTCTGCGTGGGTTTCCTCCGGGTGCTCCGGTTTCCTCCCACAGTCCAAAGATGTGCAGGTCAGGTGAATTGGCCATGCTAAATTGCCCGTAGTGTTAGGTAAAAGGGGTAAATGTAGGGGTATGGGTGGGTTGCGCCCATACCAGGGCCTGTTTCCACACTGTAATGTAATCTAATCTTTAGTCCAAAATTTCAAAATTAGTCCAAAATTGAGAGGTTTAAGGTGAGCGGGGAAAGATTTAAAAGGTATCTGTGGGGCAACTTTATAGGGTACTGCATGTATGCAGTGAGCTGCCAGGGGAAATGGTAGGGGCAGGGTACAATTACAACATTTAAAAGACATTTGGATAGGTACTTGAGTAGGAAGGGTTTAGAAAGGTGTTAGAAACAAATTTAGACAAGACCACCAAAACTGGAAACAAGGCAATTTATTCTACGATCTTGCTAGAAAGGGCATCAAATGCAGAAGCAAATGAGCAATGAATATTCAAACTAGTACACAGTTATACTTTTGAGCTGCGTGAGGTCACCTCTCCCGACTATTATATTACCCAATCTTTCTTAGTATTCTGCCACTGCCCATCTGTGCTCCACCCTTATTGCCCCCTTCTCTCCAAGTTGGCAATCTTTCCCTCTGTAAGTGCTGACATAAGGCTAAACTTGTATCTTGATGTTCTTTTACTTTGCTTGTAACATCTTCCATTGTTCATAAGCACATTCCATTCTTGAACATACGTTTTAACAATGTATCTTTTCATGCTTGGTTTATGCGTTTCAGCTGTCTCAGCTATTTTGCTGAGACTATTATTTAATTATTTACCCTAATAATTCTGCACTAAAGTTAGTATTTAATTATCCACAATTATTCATTAAAGATAAAGACACACTTCCCTAATGCTTGCTTAGCTGATATTTTTCTTGTACCCTTTTTCTGCACATACACTCTCTTGCTTTTCTATTTCTGCAAAAACAACACACTTCCCCATTTCTTACAAAAGGTATGTACCAAATGCAGTCAAATGGGACCTGGGACACCTGGTCAGCATGGACAAGTTGGTCCAAAAGGTCTTTTTCAATGCTATATGATTCTATGACTCTATAACCACTGGTAATACACCGATAATCCAGTAGTTATCAAGAATGTGCTGACGCTGTTTATTGATCCTAGTCATTCCATTGCACTCTTCCTATCAAATTTCACGCTATTCATTATTTTTACCTATGACTATTTAATCCACACCCTCTTCCTTGGTAAACACTAATGCAAATTTCCATTAAATATTCAAGCCTTACTCACTCTTCAGCGATTGTCTGTGTGGAGTTTGCACATTCTTTTCATGGCTGTGAGAGTTACTGCTGGCTGCTTTGGTTTCCTCCCACAGTCCAAAGATGTGTAGGTTGGATGGATCGGCCATGCTAAACTACCACAGTGTCCTGGGTTGTGCAGGCTAGGTGGATTACCCATGGGAAATGCAGGGTTAAAGGGATAGGGTAGGGGTGGGGTGCTCTTCAGAGGGTTGATGTGGACTTGATGGACCTAATGGCCTGCTTCCACACTGTTGGAATTCTCTGATACTTCTGAATATCTAAGCATATGTCACCTTCTTTCTCTTTGCTTGGCCCCATCTTATTTTTATCACATGACTTATTTATTTACATGCTATTGAAATATTTTGGATTGCATTTCATGTTAGTTGTCATGGTACTCTCATATTCAAGTGTTAGAAAGGGAGAAATGTGAACCCATTAATGCTGTTTGACAGTTTGCAGCCAGGTATTGTTAAGTTTTAAACCAGGCATGTTGACTCTGATTCGTCAATGCAATGCTCTGAGAAATTAACCAGTGAATGACTGACTCACCTGTTTTGTTGAGTTGAAACAGGCACAGTGTGTGCACATGTTCTTTCTGTCTGCAAAGAACAGACTCCTATGTAGCTTCCAATATATGCAAATGTACACTGTGAGCCCAGCATGGTATTTATGTGAGATTAGATTGAATAGATTGATATGAAAACAGAACTGGTTGACATATTGATAATAGAGCTACTAACTTGCATTGTACCCGGAGCTTTGCCTCGTGCAAAATATCCTAATTTCTTTCATTCTTTGATTTGATCTGTCTATGCCATTATATAGAGTTGGTAGATGACTACATAATGGATAGGAACCATAATTTCATGCATGCAGAATCAGTTTAGCAACACAAACAAATAATACAACCAAATATATAAATATTTCTAATCATGAAAGCATGGAGTTTGTCCTTGCGCATGGTTTAAATTTTTAAAAATTCAGTTGTGGGATATGGGTGTCACTGGCTGGCCAGCACTTTTGTTGCCTGTCCCTAGTTACCCATGGGAAGGTGGTGGTGAGCTGCTGTCTTGACCTGCTGCAGTCCACATCCTGTAGATTGACCCACAATGTTGTTAGAGAGGGAATCCTGGATTTTGACCCTGCAACAGTGAAGCAACGGCGATATATTTCCAAATGAAGGTGGTGAGAGGCTTGGAGGAGACTTGCAGGTGGCGATATTCCCATGTATGTGATGCTCTTATGATCAGGTAAGACTATGGTGACTGTCACACACCTAGATGGAAGTGGTCATGGGTTTGGAAGGTGCTGAGTAAGGATCCTTGGTGAATTTCTACAGTACATTGTGCAGATTGTACACACTGCTGCTATTTAATGTTGTGGTGCAGCGAGTGGATGTTTGTGGCTGTGGTGCTAATCAAGCAGGCTGCTTTATCCTGGATGGTTTAAGTTTCTTAAGTTTTGTTGGAGCTGTTCACATTCAAACAAGCAGGGAGTATTTCATCACTGCCCTGACACATGCCTTGTAGATGATAGACAGGAATTGTGAAGTCAGGAGATGAGTGACTTGCCGCAATATTCCTAAACTCTGTGCTGTTGTAGCCAGTGTTTATGTGACTAGTTCAGTTTCTGTGCAATGGTAACCCAAAAAATGTTGATAGTGGGGGGATTCAATGATGGTAATGTCATTGAATGTCAAGGAGCAGTGAATAGATTGTTTCTTATTGGAGAAGATCATTACCTGGTACTTGTGGGCATGAATATTACTTGCCATTAGTCAGTCCAAGCGTGGATATTATCTAGATCTTGTTGCATTTGACATGGATTGCTTTGAGTGTGAGAACTCTGGAATGGTGCTGAACATTTGTGGGCGGCACGGTGGCACAGTGGTTAGCACTGCTGCCTCACAGCGCCAGAGACCCGGGTTCAATTCCCGCCTCAGGCGACTGACTGTGTGGAGTTTGCACATTCTCCCCGTGTCTGCGTGGGTTTCCTCTGGGTGCTCCGGTTTCCTCCCACAGTCCAAAAGATGTGCAGGTCAGGTGAATTGGCCATGCTAAATTGCCCATAGTGTTAGGTAAGGGGTAAAGGTAGGGGTATGCGTGGGTTGCGCTTCGGCGGGGCGGTGTGGACTTGTTGGGCCGAAGGGCCTGTTTCCACACTGTAAGTAATCTAATCTAATCTAATTATGCAATCATTGGTGAACATGCTTATTTCTCTCCTTATGATGGAGGAAGGTCATTGATGAAGCGACTGAAGATGGTTGAGCCAAGGAAATTACACTGAGGAGGTCCTGCAAAGATGTCTTGGAGATGAGATGACTGACTTCCAAAAACCACAACCATCTTCCTATATGTCAGGCATGACTCCAAGCAACAGATACTGATACCCACTGATTCCTGTTTTGCTAGGGCTCCTTGATGCCACACTCAGTCAGATGTGCCCTTGATGCTCTTGCTTCACCTCTGGAATTCAGCTCTTTTGTCCATGTTTGAACCAAGACTGAGTGGCCCTGGTGGAACCCAAACTGGGTGTCACTGAGCAAGTTATTGCTGAGCATGTACTATTTGATAGCATTGTTGATGACACCTTCCATCACTTTACCAATGATCAAGAGGAGACTGATGGAATAGTAATTGGCTGGGTTGGATTTGTCCTGCTTTTTGTGTACAGGACCTACCTGGGCAATTTTCCACATTGTCAGTTAGATGCCAATGTTGTAATTATACTGGAAGAGCTTGGCTAGGTGAATAATAAGTTCTGGAACACAAGACTTCATTACTATTGCTGAAATATTGTCAGGGCCCATTGCCTTTTAATATCACGCGAGGTGAATCAAATTGGCTGAAGACTGGTATGTGGGGATCACTGGGGTAGGCTGAAATGGATCATCCACTCAGCACTTCTGGCTGAAGATTGCTGTGAATGCTTCAGTTTTATCTTTTGCACTCATATGTTGGGCTCTTCCATCATTGATGATGGGGACATTTGTGAAGCCTCCTCCTTCAGTGATGTGTTTAATTGTCCACCGTTGTCACCATTCACGACTGGATGCGGCAGTACTTCAGAATTTAAATCTGATCCATTATGAGATTGCTTAGCTCTATCACTCGCTGCATATGATGTTTGGAATGCATGTAGCCTGTTTAGTAGCTTTACTATGTCTGGTGCTGCTCCTGGCATGCATTCCCATATTCTCCAATGACTCAGGGTTGATCCCCTAATTTGATGATGATGGTTGGGTAGGGCATATGCTAGGCCACGAGCTTGCA
Organism: Chiloscyllium plagiosum; assembly: GCF_037043375.1. NCBI lineage: Eukaryota > Metazoa > Chordata > Chondrichthyes > Orectolobiformes > Hemiscylliidae > Chiloscyllium > Chiloscyllium plagiosum. Next base: position 30,736,103 of record NW_028270171.1, read on the forward strand.
GATTGTGCTGGACTACAATTTTGCTGCTGTTAATGGTTCACATGCTTCATGGATGTCCAGTCTTCAGTTGCCAGATCTCTTCAAAGTCTGCCCCATTTAGCACAGGGATAGTGCTACACGTCACAATGTAGGTTATTTTCAATGTGAAGGCAGGATTTCGTCTCCACGAGGACGTGCAACTTTTGTGAGGCCTCATCAGACAGGGAGAGATACTTGCTGAGCTTGAACTTTTGTACTCCATAAACTCCTTCCTGAAGAAGGGCATGTGCCCGAAACGTCGAATCTTCTGTTCCCTAGATGCTGCCTGACCTGCTGTGCTGTTCCAGCAATAAAGTTTCAGCTTTGATCTCCAGCGTCTGCAGACCTCACTTTCTCCATAAATTAGTGTCAACTGAAGTAAGCAAGTCTTTGAAAATATGTCTTGTTGATCTAATCTGTGAAAATTACAAAATTCTGAATGATTTATATGATTTTTGAATACAACATTAATGTTTAGTAGCATTGCAAAGCCTCAAGGCCAAAATGGACACCCATGTCTGAGAACCTAGTAAAGAAAGGGACTGAGAAAGATTGAAGGATTGAATAGATGTCCATTTGGCTATTTACAACACGATAGATATTGATTATCCCAACTAATTCCCCCTGACAAAACGTCCAGCATGGTGCCTAAGATTAGATGTATTTCTACATTTGGATAGCATTTGTTGAAATAATTCTATATGTGCAAGAAATTGTGCTGACAATCAGTTCAAGATTGTCAGTTGGGCTCCCAGCTTGTTGCAGTTCAGTATTATGGAAGCTACATATGTTCATACGTAGAGGATTGCTCTTTGATTCAGAAATTGGCTTGCTGTAAGACGACAGAGGGTGATAGTTGATGGGGAAATGTTCTTCGGGTGTACCGCAAAGGTCTGTTTTGTGGTCACTGCTTTTTTAAATGACCTGGATGAGAGCATAGAAGGAAGTTAAAAAAAAATTCTCAAAATGGAGAACTGTGACCAGTTGTGTTCCTCAGGGATCTATGCTAGGACCACTGTTGTTTGTGATATAAATAAATGATCTGGAAGAAGGTATAGGGGGTCTGATTAGCAAGTTTGCAGATGACACAAAGATTGGTGGAGTAGCAGATAGTGAAGGGCACGGTCAGAGAATACAGCAGAATATAGATAGGTTGGAGAGATTAGTGGAGAAATTGCAGATGGAGTTCAATCTGGGCAAATACGAGGTTTTGCATTTTGGAAGATCTAATTCTAGAGCAAACTAAATGGAAAAGCCCTGGGAAAATTGATGTACAGAGAGATCAGGGTGTTCAAGTCCACTGTACCCTGAAGGTGGCAACGCAGGTTGATAAGGCGGTCAAGAAGGCAATAAGGCATGCTTTCCTTCATCGGACGGGGTATGGAGTACAAGAGTTGGTAGGTCATGTTACAGTTGTGTCAGACTTTGGTTCGGCCACATTTGGAATACTGCGTACAGTTCTGGTCGCCACCTTACCAAAACGACGTGGATGCTTTGGAGAGGGTGCAGAGGATGTTCACCAGGATGTTGCCTGGTTTGAAGGGCACTAGCTATGAAGAGAGGTTGAGTAGATTAGGATTATTTTCATTAGAAAGATGGAAGTTGGGGGGTGATCTGATTGAGGTCTACAAAATCATAAGAGTTATAGACAGGATAGATAGCAAGCAGCTTTTTCCCCAGAGTGGGGACTCCGTTACTAGAGGTCACAAGTTCAAGGTGAGAGGAGAAAAGTTTAAGGGAAATATGCATGGAAAGTTCTTTATGCAGAGGGTGGTGCATGTCTGGAACACATTGCCAGTGAGATGGTAGAGGTGGGCACAATAGCATCATTTAAGATGTATCTAAGCAGATATATGAATGAGCAGGGAGCAAAGGGATGCAGATCCTTCGAAAATAGGTGACATATTTAGACAGAGGATCTGGATTGGCGCAAGCTTGGAGGGCTGAAGGGCCTGTTCCTGTGCTGTAATTTTTCTTTGTTCTCTGTAGGCACAGTGGCTCAGTAGTTAGCACTCTGCCTCACAGCACCAGGGACCCAGGTTCAATTCCAGCCTCAGGCGACTGTCTGTGTGGAGTTTGCACATTCTCCCCATGTCTGCATGAGTTTTCTCCGGGTGCTCTGGTTTCCTCCCACTGTCACAAAGATGTGTAGGTTAGGTGAATTAGCCATGCTAAAAAATGCCGATAATGTTCAGAGATATATAGGTTAGGTGTATTAATCAGGGGTAAATATAGGATAATAGAGTAGGAGAATGGGTCTTGGGGTGGGTTACTCTTTGGAGGGTTGGTCTGCACCTGTTGGGCCGAAGAGCCTGTTTCCACACTGTTGGGATTCTATTCTGTTCTTGTACATCCAATGCAACTGTTTAACTTAAAGTAGGTGACAACTATTCGCTAGATAATTTCTCAGATCTGACTAATCAGAATCAGCCTGCTTGGTTTAAAAAAGCCTGACTGTTAACTGTCACTCACATTCTCCACGGCAATGCCTCGACAAATCGGAGCACATTTGAAAGCCAATCAAAATTCTCTCTCTCTTTTCCTTTTGGGACATTTTTCAAGAATAAAAATTCAATGGGTGCAAGAAGAAAAGCTTCAACACAACATATTTTAAAATTAATATTTAGATTCTAGATTTAGGTAAGGCTGCCTTTGATAGAATGGGATAGAAACTTGCCATTGTAAACTAGACAAATGCATTAATAAGTAAAACAACAGGAGATCAGTGACAGGTGTTCAAAATTGGAATATGATACAAAAACTGTTTATACACCCGAAGGGCCAAGAGTACAATTTGCCAAAAGTCATGGACAATTTAAAAAGGCAAAAGGCATGCAAAAATATGCAGATCTTGACAGATATACAAAGATTGCAAAAGGTGACAAAGCAGATACAAAAACGGTAAAGAAATTGCAGATGATATGAAGATCAACATAAAATGTTAACAGTTACATTAATTATAGAAGTAGCATGGGACACTTGAAGTCTGATAACAGTAATGCAGTCAGTGGTGAGAAGGACTTCTGAATAATTAATTGCTTTCTGTCAGTATAGACATTAGAAGAAGATGCCAGCATGTCAGGCAGCCAAAAGAAACAACAATGAATTAGGGACAAAGACTTGACAAAATTAATATAAGCAAGATCACGCTTGTGAGGAAATAATGGCATTAAAAAGAAAAAAAATAGCCAGGACTGGATGGCTTTCATCTTAGGATGAGGACATTGACAAATTGTACTTTATGGCAACCACAAAGTTTTCATGATCAAAAGACTGAAAAGTAATCTGCTAAGAAATGTAAGGAAGAAATTAGGAAATTTTTGATCATTGCGTCAATACATGTCAGGAAGTTCTTAGTTACTCTAGAAACTAAGAATAAATAGGGGATTCCTGTCATTTATTTGGATTTTTGGAAGGTATTGGATAAATTCAGTCAAGAAAAAGTTGAAGCTCCTATAATTGAAGACAAATTATTGACCTGGTCAGGAAAGTGGATGACCTGCAGGATGCAGAATATTGGGATGAGGCTAAAAAGACAAGATGTGACTAATGATGTCTCACAAAGTTAAAAATCACACAACACCAGGTCATAGTCCAAGAGGTTTAATTGGAAGCACTAGCTTTCGGAGCGCCGCTCCTTCATCAGGTGGTTGAACCACCTGATGAAGGAGCGGTGCTCCAAAAGCTTGTGCTTCCTATTAAACCTCTTGGACCATGACCTGGTGTTGTGTGATTTTTAACTTTGTACACCCCAGTCCAACACCGGCATCTCCAAATAATGTCCCACAAAGTATTGAGTCCACAGCTATTCCCCATTATTGCTAGCAACTTAAATGGCAAGAATGCCAGAGATTCAAATTTGCCAATGACCGAAAGATGGACAGTATTATAAGCAGTTTACATAGAAGTGTAAAGATTTCAGAAGTATTGATAATTTTAGATAAAAGGAAATAAATGGCAAATGCACTGCAATTGTTATAGAGCATGGGTTGACCCCCCTCTGAGAACTAAAACGGAAACACCTGAAGAGGAGCACCTTGCTCTTTAGTCACCCATTTAAAAGAGATAAGTGGTGTAACTTGCTTTTCAGTAACTTCTAGTGGGTTAAATAAAATAAATCCCTGACACTCACTTTAAAATCAACAAGTAACAATTTATCCAACTCCAACAGTGAACAAATTAATTAAACTATTAACAAACCAAATATATTTCTTCTAACTCCTAACTATTCCCAAATAAAACAAGATTCTGTTGTTGTGGTTCTGTTCGCCGAGCTGGGAATTTGTGTTGCAGACGTTTCGTCCCCTGTCTAGGTGACATCCTCAGTGCTTGGGAGCCTCCTGTGAAGCGCTTCTGTGATCTTTCCTCCGCCATTTGTAGTGGTTTGAATCAGCGGCAGATTCAAACCACTACAAATGGTGGAGGAAAGATCACAGAAGCGCTTCACAGGAGGCTCCCAAGCACTGAGGATGTCACCTAGAGAGGGGACGAAACGTCTGCAACACAAATTCCCAGCTCGGCAAACAGAACCACAACAACGAGCACCCGAGCTACAAATCTTCTCACAAACTTTGAAAACAAGATTCTATTCCAACAGCAAGTCCACTCATCTAAAAAAAAATAGAATTTGGTCTCTTGAAGTTACAGCCAGGTTACTTGTTTTCTGGAATGTTCTGTGCCTTCTACCGTTGATTCTTCTGTCATGAGCATCTTTTCCTCTGATTCTTTGTCATTGGTACAGTTATTATTTAGATGGTGCTTTCTCTAATACACAGATGACAGTGAAAGCCAGTGATTCTCTCGAGAGCTGAGGGATGTTACCTCTGGTGGATGGCAGTTAGCTCTAGGATCTTTGTCCAACTGCCCTCTTTTTCACTCTTGATGACATATCAATATTTCCTACAATAGGATTGGCCCTGTTTTGTCAAAACTATCAGATTTAAATTTAATGTTTTTTGATATCTAAGTACCTGGTTCAAATTGATTGGATAAATTCAAAACCTGTTGTCTTGATAAAAACCACTGCTTGGCCTGCTAACTGTACAGGGAGAAAGTGAGAACTGCAGATGCTGGAGAGTCAGAGTTGAAAAGTGTGGCGTTGGAAAAGCACTGTAGGTCAGGCAGCGTTCAAGGAGCAGGAGAGTCAACGTTTCAGGCATAAGCCCTTCTTCAGGAGTGTGGAGGGGTAGGGGGCTGAGAGATAAATGGGGGGTAGGTAGAGGTGGAGCTGGAGGGACCGTAGCTTGGAAGTTGATAGGTGGATGCAGGTGGGGGGGTAATAGTGATAGGTCGGTGGGATGGGTAGAGCGGATAGGTGGGAAGGATGATGGATAGGTAGGACAGGTCAAAAGGGCGGTGCTGAGTTGGATGGTTGGATCTGGGATGAGGTGGGGAGGGGAGATTTGGAAACTGGTCAAGGCCATGTTGATGCCGTGTGGCTGGGAGTCCTAAGGTGGAAGATGAGGTGTTCTTTTTCCAGTTGTTGAGTGGCTTTGATTTGGCAGTGGAGGAGTCCGAGAACTTGCATGTCCTTGGTGGCATGGGAGGGGGAGTTGAAGTGGTCAGCCACGGCCTGGTGGGAATGTTTGGTGCATGTGTCTTAGAGATGTTCCCTGATATGTTCTGCGAGTCGGGGGTCCTCTCTGCCCGGTGTAGAGACCATATCAAAAGCAACGGACATAGTAGATGAGGTGGGTGTTCGTGCAGGAAAATGACTGCTGGATGTGAAAAGATCCTATGGGGCCTTGGATGGAGGTGAGGGGGGGAGGTGTGAGTGTAAGTTTTACATCACTTGCGGTCGCAACGGAAGGTTCCGGATGTGGCAGGTGGGTTGGTAAGGGGTATGGACCTAACATGAGAGTCATAGAGGGAATAGTTTCTGCAGAAAGCAGATAGGGGTGTGGAGGGAAATATATCCCTGGAGGCGGGTCTGATTGTAGGTGGTGGAAATGGAGGAGGATGATGCACTGGTATCCAGAGATTAGTGGGGTGAAAGGTGAGAACCAGGGTGTTCTATCCTTGTTGTGTTCGGAGGAGTGGGGTTCGAGGGCAGAGGTGTGGGAAGTGGACAAGATGCGCTATGGGTGTGGTTGATCATGTGGGAGGGGAAATTGTAGTCCTTGAAATAGGAGGCCATGAATGTAGGTTTGCTCGCTGAGCTGGAAGGTTCATTTTCAGACGTTTCGTTACCATACTAGGTAACACCTTCAGTGAGCCCCTGGACTCATAGCCCATGGCTATCCCTCTGGTCTGATTGAAGTGGCAGGATTCAAAGGAGAAGTTGTTGAGGTTGGGGACCAATTTTGCCAGTCAAATGAGTGTGTCGGTGGAAGGAGACTGGTTGGGTCAGCAGAAGAGGAAGGAGTGGAGGGCTTGGAAGCCTTCGCCATGCTAATATGCAGCCTTTCAATACAAATGTTTCAGTTTGGGCTCTCTGTGTACTGGCAAACTCTAGGCACTGAAAAAGAAAAATCTTTTTAAAAGGGACATAGAACATAGAAGAATACAGCGCAGTACAGGCCCTTCGGCCCTCGATGTTGCGCCGATCCAAGCTCACCTAACCTACACTAGCCCACTATCCTCCATATGCCTATCCAATGTCCGCTTAAATGCCCATAATAAGGGAGAGTCCACCACTGCTACTGGCAGGGCATTCCATGAACTCACGACTCGCTGAGTAAAGAGGCTCAATGCTTTCCCCATTTTACAATCACTAAATTCTAACTTCCTATTTCCCAATCTACAATTACTGTATCCAACTTCACGACACAATGTAGGCAAATGTAGTCATTCACTTTGGAACTTAGCGAGTTTTGAGAAGATTTGGAACTGAAAAGGATACATTAGAACATTTTCTAAATATTCCAATGTTTAAAAATAGTGCAAAACGAAAGAGTCTTTAAGGTGCAGATACACAGATGTATAAAAAAGACTAACAGAATGTTAGCCTTTGTATCGAGAAGAATAAAGTTTAGTAGATGATGCCATGCTTCAGCTATACAAAACCTATTTAGACCACAGCAGGACAAATGTGAATAGTTCTGGGTGTTACACCTTGGATAGAGTAAATTACAAATTTGCAGAATGCCTCCAAGGTAGAACTGCAAGGAGAGATGCCACACATTAGTTCGAGATGATTTGTTTGAAGTCATCAGGATAATTAGAGGAACAGAGGATTGATTAGCAGAAATAATTTCTGACAGTTAAGTCGATGACCAGTGGCGTTAGCGAAATGTTTTCAGTCAGGCATTTCAGGACTGCACTTCTTCACAAAAGGAGTGGAGAAAGTTAGGAATTATCTTCCATAAACAGCAATTAATGGGCTTTTTGTTCATTTTAATGCTGTACTTGGCTGTTTTTTATTAACTGAAGAAGGGCTTATGCCTGAAACGTCGATTCTCCTGTTCCCTGGATGCTGCCTGACCTGCTGCACTGTTCCAGCAACACATTTTCAGCTCTGATCTCCAGTGTCTGCAGACCTCACTTTCTCCTGTTTTTTATTAACAAAAGGCATTGAATGATATGAAACATTGCATCCGCCATTTCATATTAGCTTGTACACTTGAACCTTATTGCTGTTTAATCATATCTTCAGCATTTACAGGTCATAGTCATGCAGCACAGACCCATCGAGTCTGCACTCTCAAAAACAACCAATAAAGGTGCATTAATTCCAATTTTCCTGCACTTAGAGTCACAGACCTGTACAGCATGGATACAGACTCTACGGTCCAACTCGTCCATGCTGACCAGATATTTTAAACTGATCTAGTCCCATTTGCCAGCATGTGGCCCATATCCATCCATATCCTTCCTATTTATGTACCCAACCAGATGCTCCGAAATGTTGTAATTACCTCCACCACTTCCTCTGGCAGCTCATTCCATACATGCACCACTCTTTGCATGAAAAGGTTGCCCCTCAAGTCCCTTTTTAAATCCTTCCCCTCTCACCTTAAACCCATGTGCTATAGTTTTGGACTCCCCCACCCAGGAAAAGGACCTTGGCTATTCATCGTATTCAAAGTTTGTGAGAAGATTTGTAGCTTGGGTGCTCGTTGTTGTGGTTCTGTTCGCCGAGCTGGGAATTTGTGTTGCAGACGTTTCGTCCCCTGTCTAGGTGACATCCTCCGTGCTTGGGAGCCTCCTGTGAAGCGCTTCTGTAATCGTTCCTCCGGCATTTGTATTGTTTTGAATCTGCGGCTTCCGGTTGTCAGTTCCAGCTGTCCACTGCAGTGGTCTGTATATTGGGTCCAGGTCGATGTGCTTATTGATTGAATCTGTGGATGAGTGCCATGCCTCTAGGAATTCCCTGGCTGTTCTCTGTTTGGCTTGTCCTATAATAGTAGTGTTGTCCCAGTCGAATTCATGTTGCTTGTCATCTACGTATCCATGCCTCATGATTTTACAGCCCTCTAAGGTCATCCCTCCACCTCTGACACTCCAGGGAAAAAAACCCCAACCTATTCAGCCTCCCAGTAGTCCAAACCCAACAACATCCTTAAAAATCTTTTTCTGCACCCTTTCAAGTTTAACAACAACTTTGCTATAGCAGGGTTACCAGAATTGCACACAGTATTTCTAAAGTGGCCTCACCAATGTCCTGTACAGATGGAACATGACCTCCCAACTCCTTAATTCACAGACCAATGAAAGCAAGTGTGCTAAATACCACCTTCACCACCCAATCTACTTGAGACTCCACTTTCAAGGAGCTATGCACCTGCACTCCAATGTCTCTTTATTCGGCAACACTCCCCAGGGCCCTGCTATTAACTGTATAAGTCCTGCCCTGATTTGCCTTACCAGAATGCAACACCTCCTTTATGTAGATTAAACTCTATTTGCCAATGCTCAGCCCACTGGCCCATCTGATCGAGGTCCTGTTGTACTCAGATACGTTTCTTCACTGTCCACTTGGCTATTCACTGTCCACCAGTTCTGGTATCATCTGCAAAATTACTAACGATACTTCCTGTATTTGCATCCAAATTATTTGTAGAAATAACAAAAAAAAGTGAACCCAGCAGCAATCCTTGTGGTATACTGCTGGTTACGGGTCTCCGGTCTGAAAAACAACCCTCTACCACCACCCTCTGTCTCCTACCTTCAGGCAAATTTTGTATCCAGTTGGCTAGCTCCCCTGAATTGCATATGATCTAATATTGTTAACCAGTCTACAATGCCAGATCTTGTCAAACATCTTGGTGAAGTCCATATAGACAATGTTTACCGCTCTGCCTTCATCAGTCCTCTTTATCACCTCTTCAACAAACTCAAATTAGTGTGACTTGATTTCCCATGCACAAAGCCATGTTGACGGTTCCTAATCAGTCATTGCCTTTCCAAATGCATGTATATCCTGTCCATCAGACATTTACGCACCACTCATTGTCAGGCTCAACAATTTAGTTACCTGGCCTTTCCTTACCACCTTCCTGAAATAATTGCACCATATTAGCCACTCTGCAGTCTTCTGGCACCTCACCCATGGCTGTCAATGATTTCAATAGCTCAGTAAGTGACACAGCAATCTCTCTTCTCTAGCTTTTCACAAGGTTTTGAGATACTCCTGATTGTATGCCAGGCATTTATCTATCTTTTTAAGCATTTTAAGACGTCAAGCATCCTCTCTTATGTAATATGGATACTTTTCAAGATATCACTATTTCCCCAAGCTCCCTTGCTTCTATTCCTTCTCCACAATAAATACTGATGTGAAATAATAGTTTAGTATCTCACCCATCTCCTGTAGTTCCGCACATAAACAGTCTTGTTGATCTTTAAGGGGCCTTATTCTCTCCATAGTAAGTATATGTGGGCATTCCCTCTCAAATAGGTCTATCATTTTGGATGCTGTTAAGGGTTTAGCTTCTGGAGAGTATGACAGCAGCAGTCAGGCCTATGGCACCACAACTGGCACTGTAGAGCAGAGTCAGGCAAAGTCCAAGCGAGTAATAGTGGAAGGAGACTCACAGATGGGTGGTGTTTGAGACTCCAGGATGGTGTGTTGCCTCCCTGGTGCCAGCATCGTGGATGTGTCTGAGCAGTTGCATGAAATGCATAAGGGGGAGGGTAAGCAGATAGAGATTATTGTACACATTGGTACCAACAACATATGGAGAAAGAGGGATGAGATCCTGCAGAGCGATTACAAGGAGTTAGGAAAGAGGCTCAAAAGCATATCCGAGGGTAGTTACCTCTGGGTTCCTAGTGCTGCCCGGGAGGGTTTTAAACTAGAGTGGCAGGGACTGGGAACCAGAGCAACAAGTGGAGAGATTGAGGGGAATGTAGATTTTAGGACCAGTAAGTCAGAAAAGGAAACACAGGCAGAGACAGGTACGCGAACACAATGGTACTAATGGGCTGAAGTAAGTTTATTTCAACACAATGAATATTATAGGTAAGGCAGATGAGCTTAGAGCCTGAATCAGTTCATGGGGACTATGATGTTGTAGCCTTCACAGAGACTTTGTTGAGATGGAGAAAGGACTGGCTGCTCACCTTTTCAGAGTTTTGTTTTTGACGAGTTATAAAGGAAAGTAAAAGAAGTGGAGGAGTTGCATATGTAATGTTTAGGATGCTAAAATCAGACAGGAACATAAAGAATATAAACTGGAATTATGAGAGCAAGAAGGAGCCAATGAAATGACCTTGGCAAGTAGGGTTAAAACAAATAGGTAAAAGTGAGGACTGCAGGTGCTGAAGATGAGAATCAAGAGTGTGGTGCTGGAAAAGCACCGCATGTCAGGCAGCATCTGAGGAGAATTCCAAGGCATTTTACAGATACATTAAAAACAAGAGAATATCTCAGGAGAAAGTAGGACCACTCAAAGATATAGGAGGCAGCTTGTGCTGGGAAGCAGAGGTTGTGGGTGAGATCCTAATGAGTATTTTGCATTGGTATTCACCCACAAGAAGGATGTAGAGGATAGTGTGATTTGTGTGGAGCATGCTAACATGCTAGACCATTTTTAGGTCAAGAAAGAAGTGGTGTTGGGTCTCTTGAAGAACATTAAAGATGGATAAGTCCACAGGGTTTGATCATATCTACCCCAGGTTTTCAGAGAGGCAAGAGTAACATTGGTAGGGCCTTGACCAAGATCTTTGTATCCTCGCCAGCCATTTGAGAGGTCTCGGAGGAATGGTGAGTAGCTAATGTTGTTCCTTTGTCCAGGAAGTGAAATAGGGATAAGCCAGGAAATTGTAGACCAGTGAATCTCATTAGGGGTTGGGAAGTTATTGGACATAATTCTTAGGATAGGATTAACACACATTTGGAAAAGCATGGCCTAATTAAACAGCATGCTTTGTGGGAGCCAGGTCATGCCTTACTAACTTAATTGAATTTTGAGGTGACGACGAAGTAATTGATGAAGGTAGAGCAGTGGATGTCGTCTACATTGATTTTAGTACGGCTTTTGACAAGGTTCCTCATGTTAGGCTCGTTTAGAAGATTAAGATGGATGGGATTCATAGTGACTTGGCCACTTGGATTCAGAATTGTATGCCCATAGAAGACAGAGAGTAGTGGAGGAAGAGTATTTTGCTGGCTGGAGGCCAGTGACGATCAGGGATCTGTTCTGGGGCCTCTGCTGTATGCGATATATATATAAATTGCTTGGATGAAGATGTAGATGGGTGGGTTAGTAAGTTTGCAGGTGATACAAAGATTGGTGAAGTTGTGGATAGTGTAGAAGGTTGTCAAAGAATATAGTGGGATGTAGATCAGTTGTAGATATAGGTGGAGTTTAATCTGAATAAGTGAGATTAGTTGCACTTTGGGAGATCAAGTGTTAAAGATAAGCATACACAGTTAATGGCAGGAACAAAAACAGAAATTGCTGAAAAATTTCAGCAGGCCAGGTAGCTTCTGTGGAGAGAAATCAGAGTTAACATTTCGGGTCAAGTGACCCTTCCTCAGATTGATGCTAGCTAGAAAAATGTTAAAAATCATAACACCAGGGTATAATCCAACAGGTTTACTCGGAAGTACAAGCTTTTGGAGCGGTGCTCCTTCGTCAGCTAGAAACCTGACGAAGGAGCAGCTCTCCGAAAGCTTGTTCTTCCAAATAAACCTGTTGGACTATACTTTGGTGTTGTATGATTTTTAAATATTGTCCACTCCAATCCAACACCGATTCCACCATGTCATAGAAAAATGTTTGTTTATATGCAGAGGTAGTGTGGGGTGAGGAGTAGGGATTGAGCCCACAAAGAGAGAAGAACAGTTAGACAAAGGAGTGGATAATGATCTGGCTAGGAGGGTGAATAGCAATCAATGTTCGTGGCTAACAATGGGTTGTGTGTAATAGCAGACTCTGTGGTAACAAGGCCTGGGGTGCAGCAGTAGGGGAGGGAAAGAGGACGAAAGAGAAGTTGCCTCAACCCCTAAAGGTGAGGAACTGTTATATTGAGTCCAGAAGGCTGCAGGGTCCCCAAGCAGAATACAAGGTGCCATTCTTCCAGCTTGTGCTGAGCTTCATTAAGCACGACAGCAAGCCCAAGACATAGATATTGCCTGGGAACAGGGTAGGGTGTTGAAGTGACAGGCAGCTCTAAGTTCAGGGTCTTTTTTGCAGACAGAACATAAGCATTCCATTATGAAAATAACAAATGATGGAGATCACAGTGGTCAGGCAGCATCCATGGAGACACAGCAAACTAAAGCTTTGAGTCTTGATGACTTCATCAGAGCTGAACTGAAGTGTGGAGGGGGCAACATTTATGCTACAGTTGAGGGGAAGGGAGTAAGTGGGGGAGGGGAGTTAGTGGGAGGTGGGGGAGATGGTATGGCACTGGTGCTGTGTCGAGAAAAGATGTTGATAGTCCAGATTAAGTGATTGGAATGTGAGAATGGCAGAACAATGATGTAGGCAAAAGTGAGGATTGCAGATGCTGGAGATTAGAACCAAGATTCGAGTGGTGCTGGAAAAGCACAGCCAGTCAGGTAGCATCTGAGGAGCAGGAAAATTGATATTTTGTGCAAAAGCCCTTCATCAGGAATGAGGCAGGGAGCCCCCAGGGTTGAGATATAAATGAGAGGGGGGTGGGGCTGGGGAGAAGGCAGCTAAGAATACAGTAGATGGATGGGGGGGGGTGTGGTGGGAGATGAAAGTGATAGGTTGGAGATGAGGGTGGAGCAGATAGGTGGGAAGGGAGATTGACAGGTAGGACAAGTCATGAGGATGGTGCTGAGCTGGCAAGTTGGAACTGGGGTAAGGTGGGGGGAGGGGAGATGAGGAAACTGGTGAAGTACACATTGAGACACTGGGATTGAAGTGTTCCGAGGCAGAAGATGAGGCTTCTTCCTCCAGGCATCAGGTGGTGAGGGAGCGGCGGTGGAGGAAGCCCAGGACCTGCATGTCCTCGGCGGAGTGGGAGGGGGAGTTGAAATGTTTGGCCACTGGGTGGTGGGGTTGATTGGTGCGGGTGTCCCGGAGATGTTCCCTAAAGCGCTCTGCGAGGAGGCGTCCAATCTCCTCAATGTAGAGGAGACTGCATCGGGAGCAACAGATACAATAAATGATATTGGTAGATGTGCAGGTGAAACTTTAATGGATGTGGAAGGCTCCTTTGGGGTCTTGAATGGAGGTGAGGGAGGAGGTGTGGGCGCAGGTTTTGCAATTCCTGCAGTGGCAGGGCAGGGTGCCAGGACGGGAGGGTGGGTTGGTGGGGGGTGTGGACCTGACCAGATAGTCATGGAAGGAACGATCTTTGCGGAAAGTGAAAAGGGGTGGGGAGGGAAATATATCCCTGGTGGTGGGGTCTGTTTGTAGATGGCGGGAATGTCAGCGGATGATGGTGGGGTGGAAGGTGAGGACCAGGGGGGTTAGAACATAGAACATAGAAGAATACAGCGCAGTACAGGCCCTTTGGCCCTCGATGTTGCGCCGATCCAAGCCCACCTAACCTATACTAACCCACTATCCTCCATATACCTATCCAATGCCCGCTTAAATGCCCATAAAGAGGGAGAGTCCACCACTGCTACTGGCAGGGCATTCCATGAACTCACGACTCGCTGAGTGAAGAACCTACCCCTAACTTCAGTCCTATATCTACCCCCCCTTAATTTAAAGCTATGCCCCCTTGTAATACCCGACTCCATACACGGGAAAAGGTTCACACTGTCAACCCTATCTAACCCCCTAATCATCTTGTACACCTCAATCAAGTTACCTCTAAACCTTCTTTTCTCTAATGAAAACAGCCCCAAGTGTCTCAGTCTTTCCTCATACGATCTTCCTTCCATACCAGGCAACATCCTGGTAAACCTCCTCTGCACCCGTTCCAGTGCCTCCACATCCTTCCTATAGTATGGCGACCAAAACTGCACACAATATTCCAGATGCGGCCGCACCAGAGTCTTATACAACTGCATCATGACCTCAGGACTCCGGAACTCAATTCCTCTACCAATAAAAGCCAGTACGCCATATGCCTTCCTCACCGCACTATTTACCTGGGTGGCAACTTTCAGAGATCTGTGTATATGGACACCAAGATCCCTCTGCTCATCCACACTACCAAGTATCCGACCATTAGCCCAGTACCCCATCTTTTTGTTATTCTTCCCAAAGTGAATCACCTCACACTTAGCTACACTGAATTCCATTTGCCACCTTTCTGCCCAGCTCTGCAGCTTCTCTATATCCTGCTGTAACCTGCCACATCCTTCCTCACTGTCAACAACTCCTCCGACTTTCGTATCATCCGCAAACTTGCTCACCCAACCTTCTAACCCCTCTTCCAGGTCATTTATAAAAATGACAAACAGCAATGGTCCCAAAACAGATCCTTGCGGAACACCACTAGTGACGGCACTCCATGAAGAAACTTTGCCATCAACTACTACCCTCTGTCTTCTTCCATCCAGCCAATTCCTAATCCAAACCTCCAACTCACCCTCAATGCCATATCTCCGTATTTTCTGCAGTAGCCTACCATGGGGAACCTTATCAAACGCCTTACTAAAATCCATATATACCACATCTACCGCTTTCCCCTCATCAACCTCCTTCGTCACCTTTTCAAAGAATTCAATAAGGTTTGTGAGGCACGACCTGCCCTTCACAAAACCATGCTGACTATCCTTGATCACATTATTCCTATCCAGATGTTCATAAATCCTATCCCTTACAATTCTCTCTAAGACTTTGCCCACAACAGAAGTGAGACTCACCGGCCTATAGTTACTAGGGTTATCCCTACTCCCCTTTTTGAACAAGGGAACCACATTTGCTATCCTCCAGTCTTCTGGCACTACTCCTGTAGACAAAGAGGACATAAAAATCAAGGCCAGTGGCTCTGCAATCTCCTCCCTTGCTTCCCAGAGAATCCTAGGATAAATGCCATCAGGCCCAGGGGACTTATCTATTTTCACCTTTTCCAGGATTTCCAACACCTCTTCTCTACATACCTCAAAGCCATCCATTCTACTTAATTGTGACTCAGTATTCACATCGACGACAATGCCCTGTTCCTGAATAAATACTGAAGAAAAGTATTCATTCAGTGTCTCCCCAATCTCTTCCGCCTCCACACGCAACTTCCCACTACTATCCTTGACTGGACCTATTCCTACCCTAGTCATTCTTTTATTCCTAACATACCTATAGAAAGCCTTAGGGTTTTCCCTAATCCTACCGACTAAGGACCTTTCATGTCCCCTCCTTGCTGCTCTTAGCTCTCTCTTCAGGTCCTTCCTGGCTACCCTATAACTCTCAATCGCCCCAATTGAACCTTCACGTCTCATCTTGAGATAGGCCGCCCTCTTCCATTTAACAAGGGATTCCAATTCCTTATTAAACCACGGCTCCCTCGCACGACCCTTTCCTCCCTGCCTGACAGGTACATAATTATCAAGGACACTCAATAGTTGCTCCTTGAACAAGCTCCACATATCATTTACACTCTTGCCTTGGAGTCTACTTTTCCAAGCCACACATCCTAAGTCATGCCTCACCGCATCATAATTTCCCTGACCCCAGCTATAACTCTTGCCCTGTAGTACACACTTATCCCTCTCCATCACGAGAGTTTGGTGGGTGGCACGGTGGCACAGTGGTTAGCACTGCTGCCTCACAGCGCCAGAGACCCGGGTTCAATTCCCGCCTCAGGCGACTGACTGTGTGGAGTTTGCACGTTCTCCCCGTGTCTGCGTGGGTTTCCTCCGGGTGCTCCGGTTTCCTCCCACAGTCACAAAGATGTGCAGGGTCAGGTGAATTGGCCATACTAAATTGCCCGTAGTGTTAGGCAAGGGGTAAATGTAGGGTTATGGGTGGGTTTCGCTTCGGCGGGTCGGTGTGGACTTGTTGGGCCGAAAGGCCAGTTTCCACACTGTAATCTAATCTAATCTAATCTAAAAAAAAACTCACCGAATTATGGTCACTATCCCCAAAGTGCTCACCTACCTCTAATTCTAACACCTGGCCTGGTTCGTTACCCAGAACCAAATCCAGTATGGCCTCACCTCTTGTTGGCCTGTCTACATATTATGTCAGGAAACTCTCCTGCACACATTGAACAAACACTGACCCATCTAACGAACTTGAGCTATAGCTTTCCCAATCAATATCAGGAAAGTTAAAGTCCCCCATAACAACCACCCTATTACTGTCACTCATCTCCTGAATCACCTTCCCTATCCTTTCTTCAATGATTCTAGGACTATTAGGAGGCCTGTAAAAGACTCCTAACAGGGTGACCTCACCTTTCCTATTCCTAACCTCAGCCCAAACTACCTCAGATGGCAAGTCCTCATCCATCGTCCTTTCCACCACTGTAATACTATCTTTGACAAGCAATGCCACACCTCCCCCTCTTTTACCCCCACCTCTGACCCTACTAAAACATTTAAATCCTGGAACCTGCAACAGCCAATCCTGTCCCTGTTCTAGCCATGTCTCCGTAATAGCCACAACATCGAAGTCCCAGGTACCAACCCACGCTGCAAGTTCACCTACCTTATTTCGTATACTTCTTGCATTGAAGTATACATACTTCAAGCCACTTTCCTGTTTACAGGCACCCTCCTTGGAAATTGATGCCATGTTCCTAACCTCCCTTCACTCCAGGCCCTGCACCCTGAAGCTACAATCTGGGTTCCCATGCCCCTGCAGAGTTAGTTTAAACCCCAGGTTCTGTCCTTATTACGGTTGGAAGGGTAGGGTTCAAGGGTGGAGGTGCGGGACGTGGATGAGATGCGTTGGAGGGCATCTTCAACCACGTGGGTGCGAACATCACAGTCTTTAAAGAAGGAGGCCATCTGGTGTGTTCTGTGCTAGAACTGGTCCTCCTGGATATGGCGGAGGTGAAGGAATTGGGAAAACAGGATAGTGTTTTTGCAGGAGGTAGGGTGGGAGGAGGTGTAATCCAGGTAGCTGTGGGAGTCTGTGGGTTTGTAAAAAAATGTCACTGTTAAGTCGGTCGTCATTAATGGAGGTGGAGAGGTCCAGGAAGGGGAGGGAGTTGTCAGAGATGGTCCAGGTGAATTTAAGGTCAGGATGGAATGTGTTGATGAACTACTCAACCTCCTCGTGGGAGCACGAGGTGGCGCCGATGCAGTCATCAGTGTAGCGGAGGAAAAGGTGAGGAGTGGTGCCGGTGTAACCACAGAAGATAGACTGTTTTACGTAGCCGACAAATGTTGTATCTGACTGCCAGACCCAGAAGGGAAGACAGTTTCACTGGGGTTGGCGGGTGGGGGGGGGGGGGGGGGGGGGGGTGATGGGTGAGAGGACATGGTGACAGAGAATGGAACAAAATCAACTAAAAGAAAGGGAAGAAATGGGAATTGGCTCACAATTTGAAAGGTGTTGAACTCTATATTAAGTCTAGACGGCTGTAAATTGCTGAATCTGATTGGGAGATGTTGTTGTTCCAGTTTGCATTGTCATTCACTGGAGCATTGCATGCTGAGGACAGACAAGTGGGCATGTGAGAAGGACACTGTGTTGAAATGACAGTTGCTTGAAAGTCAGGGTGTGCACAGACTGGAGGTCACCCATCTAGTGCTTTAAGGCAGCAAGGTGGCTCAGTCGTTAGCACTGCAGCCTCACAGTGCCAGGGACCCAGGTTCGATTCTAGCCTCGGGCGACTGGCTGAGTGGAGTTTGCACTTTCTCTCCGTGGGTTTCCTCCGGGTGCTCTGGTTTCCTCCCACAGTCCAAAGATGTGCAGGTTAGGTGAATTGGCCATGCTAAGTTGCCCATAGTGTTCAGGGATGTGTAGGTTAGTCAGGGGTAAATGTAGAGTAATGGGGCTGGGTTGGATATTCTTCAGAGGGTCTGTTTCCACACTGTAGTGATTCTATGGGTCTGAGTTTGGTTTTACACCTTCTGTGGTTACATTGGAAGGTGCCATGGGGAGGCAGGATGGTGTTGGTGGTCATAGAATGGACTAGGCTGTGCCAGACGTTTGGTGGTGACCATAATCGTGGTTGACAGGGACCAATAATCCATGCTTCCATCCTTGGCCCTTCCTATCATTCACAGCAGCATGATCAGATCCCCCTTACCCTTACTTTTCATCCCACCAGCGTCCACATTCAAAAGATCATTCTCCGTCATTCCAGACAACTTCAGCAGAAAGCTACTACCAAACACAAACACATCTTCCCCTCGCTCCCCCGTTTGCATTTCACAGGGATCGTTCCCTCCAGGGACTTACAGAAGATGTTTCCATTGGCAGAAGAGACAAGGACCTGAGGGCCCAGCCTTAGAATAAAAGGAAGACCTTTTCTGGAGAAAAGGAGAAACTTCTTTAGCCAGAGAGTGATGAATCTATGGAATTCATTGCCACAGAAGGCTGTGGAGGCCAGGTCATCGAATATATTTAAAACAGAGAGAGATAACATAGAACATAGAAGAATACAGTGCAGTACAGGCCCTTCGGACCTCGATGTTGCGCCGATCCAAGCCCACCTAACCTACACTAGCCCACTATCCTCCATATGCCTATCCAATGCCCGCTTAAATGCCCATAATGAGGGAGAGTCCACCACTGCTACTGGCAGGGCATTCCATGAACTCACGACTTGCTGAGTAAAGAACCTACCCCTAACATCTGTCCTATACCTACCCCCCCTTAATTTAAAGCTATGCCCCCTTGTAATAGCTGACTCCATACGTGGAAAAAAATTCTCACTGTCGACCCTATCTAAACCCCTAATCATCTTATACACCTCTATCAAGTCACCCCTAAACCTTCTTTTCTCCAATGAAAACAACCCCAAGTGCCTCAGCCTTTCCTCATACGATCTTTCTACCATACCAGGCAACATCCTGGTAAACCACCTCTGCACCCATTCCAGTGCCTCCACATCCTTCCTATAGTATGGCGACCAAAACTGCACACAATACTCCAGATGTGGCCGCACCAGAGTCTTATACAACTGCAACATGACCTCAGTACTCCGGAACTCAATTCCTCTACCAATAAAAGCCAGTACGCCATATGCCTTCTTCACCGCACTATTTACCTGGGTGGCAACTTTCAAAGATGTGTGTACATG
This sequence comes from Chiloscyllium plagiosum, assembly GCF_037043375.1. Taxonomy (NCBI): domain Eukaryota; kingdom Metazoa; phylum Chordata; class Chondrichthyes; order Orectolobiformes; family Hemiscylliidae; genus Chiloscyllium; species Chiloscyllium plagiosum. The sequence goes on from NW_028270171.1 coordinate 30,755,636, forward strand.
GACACCAAGATCCCTCTGCTCATCCACACTACCAAGTATCCGACCGTTAGCCCAGTACCCCATCTTTTAATTACACTCACACTTAGCTACATTGAACTCCATTTGCCACCTTTCTGCCCAGTTCTGCAGCTTATCTATATCCCGCTGTAACCTGCCACATCCTTCCTCACTGTCTACAACTCCTCCGACTTTCGTATCATCCGCAAACTTACTCACCCAACCTTCTAACCCCTCCTCCAGGTCATTTATAAAAATGACAAACAGCAATGGTCCCAAAACAGATCCTTGCGGAACACCGCTAGTGACGGCACTCCAAGATGAACATTTGCCATCAACTACTACCCTCTGTCTTCTTCCAGCCAGCCAACTCCTAATCCAAACCTCCAACTCACCCTCAATGCCATACCTCCGTATTTTTTGCAGTAGTCTACCATGGGGAACCTTATCAAACGCCTTACTAAAATCCATATACACCACATCTACTGCTTTCCCCTCGTCCACTTCCTTAGTCACCTTCTCAAAGAATTCAATAAGGTTTGTGAGGCACGACCTGCCCTTCACAAAACCATGCTGACTATCCTTGATCACATTATTCCTATCCAGATGTTCATAAATCCTATCCCTTACAATTCTCTCTAAGATTTTGCCCACAACAGAAGTGAGACTCACCGGCCTATAGTTACTAGGGTTATCCCTACTCCCCTTCTTGAACAAGGGAACCACATTTGCTAGCCTCCAATCGTCTGGCACTACTCCTGTAGACAACGAGGACATAAAAATCAAGGCCAGTGGCTCTGCAATCTCTTCCCCTTGCTTCCCAGAGAATCCTCGGATAAATGCCATCAGGCCCAGGGGACGTATCTATTTTCACCCTTTCCAGAATTTCCAACACCTCTTCTCTACATACCTCAAAGCCATCCATTCTACTTAATTGTGACTCAGTACTCACATTGACAACAATGTCCTGTTCCTGATTGAATACTGACGAAAAGTATTCATTCAGTGTCTCCCCAATCTCTTCAGCCTCCACACGCAACTTCCCACTACTATCCTTGACTGGACCTATTCCTACCCTAGTCATTTTTTTATTCCTGACATACCTATAGAAAGCCTTAGGGTTTTCCCTAATCCTACCAACTAAGGACCTTTCATGTCACCTCCTTGCTGCTCTTAGCTCTCTCTTCAGGTCCTTCCTGGCTACCTTATAACTCTCAATCGCCCCAATTGAACCTTCACGCCTCATCTTTACATAGGCCGCCCTCTTCCATTTAACAAGGGATTCCAATTCCTTATTAAACCACGGCTCCCTCACACGACCCTTTCCTCCCTGCCTGACGGGCACATACTTATCAAGGACACTCAATAGTTGCTCCTTGAACAAGCTCCACATATCAATTACACCCTTGCCTTGAAGCTTACTTTTCCAGGCCACACATCCTAAGTCATGCCTCACAGCATCATAATTTCCCTGCCCCCATCTATAACTCTTGCCCTGTAATGCACACTTATCCCTCTCCATCACTCGAGTAAAGGTCACCGAATTGTGGTCACTGTCCCCAAAGTGCTCACCTACCTCTAATTCTAACACCTGGCCTGGTTCATTACCCAAAACCAAATCCAGTATGGCCTCACCTCTTGTTGGCCTATCTACATATTGTGTTAGGAAACCCTCCTGCACACATTGGACAAACACTGACCCATCTAACGAACTTGAGCTATAGCTTTCGCAATTAATATCAGGAAAGTTAAAGTCCCCCATAACAACCACCCTATTACTTTCACTCTTCTCTTGAATCATCATCGCAATCCTTTCTTCTACGTTTCTAGGACTATTAGGAGGCCTGTAAAAAACTCCTAACAGGGTGAGCTCACCTTTCCTATTCCTAACCTCAGCCCAAACTACCTCAGATGGCGAGTCTTCATCCATCGTCCTTTCCACAGCTGTAATACTATCTTTGACAAGCAATGCCACACCTCCCCCTCTTTTACCCCCACCTCTGACCCTACTAAAACATTTAAACCCTGGAACCTGCAACAGCCAATCCTGTCCCTGTTCTACCCATGTCTCCGTAATAGCCACAACATCGAAGTCCCAGGTACCAACCCACGCTGCAAGTTCACCTACCTTATTTCGTATACTTCTTGCATTGAAGTATACACACTTCAAACCAATTTCCTGTTTACAGGCACCCTCCTTTGAAATTGATGCCATGTTCCTAACCTCCCTACATTCCAGGTCCTGCACCCTAAAGCTACAGTCTGGGTTCCCATCCCAAGTTCTTGATTGTCAAGGGAATCAGAGGTCATGGGGAGAAAGCAGGAAAATGTGGTTAAAAATTAACCAATCAGCCAATTTAGAATGGCAGAGCAGGCTCGATAGGCTGAATGGCCTAATTTCTACACCTGTGTCTTATGGCCTTAACACCTCTGTTCTGTCTGCAAAAAAGACCCAGACCTTCCAATCACTTCAACACACCACCCTGTTCCCTGGCCAATATATCTGTCTCAGGCTTGCTGCACTGCTCCAGTGAAGCTCAGCACAAGACGGAAGAACAGTACCTCATTTCTTGCTTGGAGACCCTCAGCCCTCAGGACTCAATATTGAATTCAACAACTTTAGGGCTTGAGCTCTCCAGTGTCCGTACCCCAACCCCCACACACCAGGCCTCGTTATCTGTTATGAGCCAGACCAGACCCTCCTCAAAATATTTTAAGAAGGTAGCCTAGACCCTAACTTTTCAGATTTTAAAGGCATATGTAAAGTGTCCATTCCAAATGCAAGAGACTTGTCAAACTACCCAGCGTTAAGAAAAAATAATTAACACTACGGTCAAAAGACAACCAAAGAAAGAGGAATTTAGAATAATTTAACTCTTGGAAACTTAACAGAATGATAGACACATTAACTATTCCAATATAGTAACATCCCATAAACACATTCTTTGCAAAAAAAGGAAGGAAAATTCACATACAGATTCTCACATGCAGTTCTCCAATCCAGAAGGGAAAAACATCAAGAGAAAATTCAGAGTGAGTAGCAGCCAGGAAACCTTCATTTAAGCTACTAACTCAAAGACCCCAATAGCTTCTGATGCTACTGAAAAAAAAAACAAAATCCAGTAATCTGGATCTGAGAAAGCTGACCAGACCCATTCAGGCTGTTAGACAAAACCTAAGGCCTCCAAAACTGTAAACTCCACCCTCCCCCAGACTGCTCAGCACCTCTGCATTACAATCACTCTTCAAAAAAAGCCAGGACAAAATAACCTTTAAAGTCACATATCACAGTCTGCTATTACATGCAACCCATTGTTTGTCACTAACAGTCCCCATTATTAATTATTCACCTTCCCAGCCAGATCGTTATCCATTCCTTCATATCTCTCTCTCCCTCTCTCTCTCTCTCTCTCTCTCTCTCTCTCCCTCTCCCTCTGGTCTCTATCCCCACTTATCGTTTGCTCCTTACCCATTCCCACCACCCTATCTTCTACATATACACTGACATTTTCCTCATTACCATCAGTTCTGAGGAAGCATCACTTAAAATGAAATGTTAACTGATTTCTCTCCACAGATGCACCCTGATCTGCTGAGCTTTTCCAGCAATTTCTGTTTGTGTTTCAGCAAATGTATTGCTGAAGTGCAGAAAGATGGTCAGAGTTCAGTGACATATTGTAAAACTAGAAAATGCTGAAATTCTCTGTAGATTGCAGTATCTTTTGAAGAGGGAAATAAAATTCAAATGTCAGGTTGATTAGAACTCATGAAAAGTCATTGCCCTGAAACATTTATTGTTTCAGTCTTCAGACATGCTGATGACCTGACAGTTTCAGCATTTTTATTCTAGATTTGATTAGATTACCTATAGTGTGGAAACAGGCCCTTCAGCCCAACAAGTCCTCACCGACTCTCCGGAGAGCAACCCACCCAGACCCATTCCCCTCTGACTGATGCACCTAACACTGCAGACAATTTAGCATGGCCAATTCACCTAACCTGCACATTTTTGGACTGTAGGAGGAAACCCACGCAGACACGGGGAGAATGTGCAGACTCCACACAGACAGTTGCCCAAGGCAAGAATCGAACCCGGGACCCGAACCCTGTGAAGCAGCAGTGCTAACCACTGAGCCACCGTGCCACCCCAGCTGAAGTACTTTGCTTTTGTTCTAATGATACTTATGTGAGTTAGTGTCTGATTATTGGAACTAAAAATTTTTTCACCAAACTAATTCTGCCACAGTCCTGAATATATCTCCTTTAGCCACACTTCTTAAAAATATTTTTTTTCATTCTCTTCAAGGCCAACAGTTATTGCCCATTTCTGGCTGTGCTTGAGAAGATCGTGATAATACACAATGAATTGCTACATTCTGTGTGGCAAGGGGAAGTCCAAACTTCCAAATCAGAGACACCTAGCAGGTGTTCCAATGTGCCTCCACCACCATTGTTCTTCCAAGTCGGATTTGGAAATTTTGTTTTAGAATTCTTAGACAATTGTTGTAGTTTATCTTGCAGATGATGCAGTCTGCAGCCATGTCTATAGTGGAAGGAGTGAATGATGATGGTGGTTAATCAGATGCCACTCAAGCAAATTGTTTTATGCTAGATTGTTGAAAAAGCTGTACACATTGTTAAAGCTGTACACATTGTTGGAGTTTCACCCATTTAGGGACATGTAAGCTGTCAATGTCTAGAATATTCAATAAGATAATGGCTGATTTGTTTGTGGTCTTAACTCCACTCTCCTTTCCTTCCTACCTGACCCCCCAAAAAAGTTTCCTTGTCTATCTAACTGAATTAGCCTTGAATATATTCAGTGATCTGCGAACACCATTCTCCAGGGTAGTGAATTCCAAAGATTAATGACTCTCTGAAAGAAAAACATTAACTGTATTAAATGTTGAGAGCCTTATTTTGAAATTGGCCATTTTCACAATATACCCTTTCTATACTATCCTTGGAATGAATTGGTATTTGTGATGGTCATTCAGTGTCTTATTGGCATGCAAACATGTTGTTTTTGTGCTGCAGGAACCAGGATTTCTCACTGCATTTGAATATAGCGAGAAGAGAAAAACAGTGTTTCACATCACCACTGGCAGCCAAGAATTAGAGTGAGAACATTACTTATCTATGGAAATGTTAATTGCTGCTAGAGGGCTTCTCAGCAGAAAAAACAATATAAAAAATCAAACAAGCTGTGGTACATTTAATATCTAGAATGTTTTAACTTAAATATTGATATTTATGGCAAACTATAAATTCAGGTATTGAATTAAAATGAATGGTATCTTAAGGCCAACATTACTTGCCTATTTCTGGCTGTTATTGAGAAGGTTGAGAGGTGGTCATTGCAGGTACATCTGAATTAATTTTGTGATATGGATGCATTCTATAGTTATGCAAATACCTTTGTCCATCTAACTTAATTAGCCTTGGACAACATGGTGACTCAGTGGCTAGCACAGCGTCCTCATAGCACCCATTCAATTCTACCTTTGGTAGAATGTCTGTGTGGAGTTTGCACATTCTCCCCTTTTCTGTATGGGTTTCCTCCCACATGTGTGGGTTCGGTGGATTGGTAATGCTAAATTACCTGTAGTGTTGAGGGATTTGCAGGCTAGGTGGATTAGCCATGGTAAATGCAGAGCTGCAGAGATAGGTTAGGGGTTGGTCTGGGTGGAATGTTTTTTGGAGGAGCAGTGTGGACTTGATGAGCTGAATGGCTGTTTCCACACTGTAGGAATTTTATGATCTGTTCCATTTACTGCAGGATAAATATTTTATCTACTGCATGACCTCTCTTCCTCATTTACTTCAGAAATTGTATTGTATTTACTGTCGAAACAACCTGTATTCCACTCATTACAGGAATTCTCATAAAATCGTAGAAGTTTACATCAGAGAATCAGGCCCCTTGGCCCATGCCGCCCAAATCTCTTGTATTGTAGCAGAAAGGAAAATACTGTGAATGGTGCAAAGCTGAAAGAAAAACAGAAAATGCTGAAAATATTCAGAGGGTCAAACATCCTCTGTGGACAGTTAAACAGTTAATGGATCACAGATCTGAAATGTTAACTTTGTCTCTTTCCACAGATGCTGCCAAATCTGCAGAGTATTTCCAGCATTTTCTGTTTTTATTTACAGCAGGAACACTTTAATTAATGTAGGAGCTATTGCCATCTGTTAGTTTTGTAAAAACTCTCTCTTCAGGTAGCTGCATAAACAATTTACTCTGTCATACCGCCCGGAAATAGACTCTTCCGTCCCACTTGTCTATGCTGTCCAGGTATCCCAAACATAATTAGTCACATTTGCCTGCATTTGGTCCGTATCTCTCTAAACCTTCCCACTCATGTACCTATTCAAATGTCTTACTTGAATCGCCTCTACTACTTCCTCTGGCAGCTCATTCTATGAATGCACCACCCTCTGCATGAAAAAGTAACAGTATTAAACTTAAAGCCAAATACTAAATGTAAGGAATGAGTTAACTCAGCATGGATATGACAGTGGATAGGTAATGGCAAAAATTTTATGATTCTTAATGAATGCATTCCATTGAGAAATAAAATGCCAAGGGGGATATAATCCACCTGTGATTATTCATGAAAAGGTGCTAAGCACTGTATCAAATTAAAAGATTGAGCTTATGATATTGTCAAGAGCACTAAGCCTGCAGACTGGGAGACATTTGGGATTCAGAAAAGAATACCCAAAAACTTGGAGAGAAAATAGAGTATTAGCATAAACTAGGAAGACAGATAAAAATAGTCAGTAAGTAGGTCGACAAATTGTAAAGAGAATACAGAGGAAACTCGATTATCTGAAGGACACAGGCATAGAGTATTTCGTTCGGTTAATCGAATGCCGGATAATCGATCTGGATAACATAGTTAGCCACGCATTGGGACTTTGCGATCTTGTTCGGATGATCTGAAGTTCAGTTAATCGAATGCCGGATAATCAAGGTTCCTCCGTATAGCAGAAAGAGAGTCAGAGTTATACAGAATGGAAACAGACCCTTCAGTCCAACTCATCCACACTGACCAGATATCCTAAACTGATCTAGTGCCATTTGGCCCATATCCATCTAAACCCTTCCCATTCACGTAGCCATTTGGATGCCTTTTAAATGTTGTAATTGTACCCGCCTCCTCTGGCATTTTGTTCCATATACCCACAAACCTCTGCATGAAAAAGTTGCACCTCAGGTCTCTTTTAAATCTTTCCCCTCTCACCTTAAGCCCATGTGCTTTAGTTTTGGACTCTCCTATCCTGGAAAAAAAAGACCTTGTCTATTCACCTTGTCCATGCCCCTTATGATTTCATAAACCTCTATAAAGATCATCGCTCAGCCTCCCATTTATTCAGCCTCTGCTTCTAGATGAAGCCCTCCAACCCCAGCAACATCCTTGTTACCCTTTCAAGTTTCACAACACCTTTGCTATAGCAGGGAGATCCGAATTGAATACAATATTCTAAAAGCGTCTTAAATAAAATATGATGTTTTCACAGTAGAAAAATATCAGAAACGTGCAAGGTTTAGGGGACGAAGGTTCTATTAATAGTGAACAAATCAAAGTATTTAATATTAGTTTTTAAAAAAAAAAGAGGTAATTAGATTTGGAGCTGACAACTTTTGAACCTGAAGGCTTGTATCCTAGGCTTTGAAAAATTGACTACAGAGATAGAACAAAGTAAGTTCTGATACATAGAAATGTTCTGTACAGTACTGTATTATGGAACAGTTGAACAGATTGGAAGGAAGCAAATAGAGTCATAGAAATGTTCAGCACAGAAACAGACCCTTCAGTCCAACTCATTCATGCCGATCAAGTATCCTAAATTAATCTAGAATCATTTGCCAACACGTGGCCCATATCCCTCTAAATCCGACCTTTTCACAGACCCATCCAGATGCCTTTTAAATGTTGTAATTGTACCAACCTCCACCACTTTGTTTGGCAGCTCATTCCATACATGTACCATCCTCTGCGTGAAAAAGTTGCCTCTTAGGTCCCTTTTGAATTTTTCCCCTCTCACCCTAAACCTATGCCCTCTAGTTCTGGACTCCACTATCCTATCTAGCTGTGACTCCACTTGCAAGGAATTATGAACCTGCACTCCAAGGTCTTTTTGTTAAGCAACACTCCCCAGGACCTTACCATTAAGTGTATAAGTCCTGCCTTGATTTGCCTTTCCAAAATGCAGCATCTTACATTTATTTAAAATTAAACTCCATGTGCCACTCCACAGCCCATTGGCCCATCTGATGAAGAGTCTGTTTTACTCCGAAATAACCTTCTTCGCTGTCCGTGTAACAGTTATTCAAAAGGAAACTTCTGGAATCCATTATGAAAGTGATGATGGCAGATTGGTTAAAACATAAGTAGCCAGAATTAAGGAGCATTTATGAAAGGGAAATTGTGTTTGAGAAATCATTTAGAGCTTATTGAGAACTTAACCAGCTCAGTACATAATGAAAAACAAATGGATGTACAGTAATATACTGTAGTAGTATATTTGTATTTCCAAAAGCATTTCACGCAGAAGATCATTACACAAGATAAGGCCTTACAGGTTACAGTAATATATTAGTAGTGGTGAAGATTGAGTAAGAATACATAGTTATTTTCATGTTGTTATAACTGGTTACACATGAACTTGTCTGGGAAATCAGTTATTTGCAAACTCGATTAACAATTTGGATAGAAAAACTCAGTGTAATGTCTTTAAGTTTTGATTAGAAAGTAAAACATGAGGATTTAAAGGAGTGAAATAATCCCTGCAATATTATATCTGCTGCAGCTGCATGGAATTGAAGTTAAAGCAAGAAATGTTGGATCTGAAGTAAATGAAATAGGGCTAATTTTAACTTTTTTTATTTAATCACATTGTAGGATTGCTAGCTGGGACAAGATTTATTGCCTATCCGTAGTTACTTACTCTTGAGAAGGTTGTGATGAACTGCCTTCTTGAATCCTTGCAGTCCATTTGGTGTAGGTACAATCACAATCCTGTTAGAGACAGAGTTCAGGATTTTCTCCCAGCGACTCTGAAGGAGTAGCAATATGTTTCCAAGTCAGGATGGTGAGTATCTTGGAGGGGAACTTGCAGGTGTTGATGGTCCCATGCCTCTGTTGACCTTATCCTTCTGTATAGTAGTAGTTGTGGCTTTGGAAAGGAGCCTTGGTGAATTACTGCAGTGCATATTTTAAGTGACTCAGTTTGCTGTGACTGAGGATTGGTTGAAGTGTTGTGCCATCAAGCAGGCCATTTTGTCCTGAATGGTGTTGGTCCCCTTGGGTTTTGTTGGAGTTGCACTCATTCAAGCAAGTGGGGACTATTCCTTCACATTCCTGAAGTGTGCATGTAGATGATGCACAGGCTTTGGGGAGGCAGAAAGTGAATTACTTGCTGCAAGATCCCTAGTTTCTGACCTGCTGGCATAGCTGCATTACTTGTATGACTAGTCCAGTTCAGTTTCTGGTCAGTGGTAACCCCCAGAATGTTGATATAATAGGATTCAGTGATCGTGATCCATTGTATATCAAGAGGTGATGGTTAGGTTCCCTCTTGTTGGAGAATGTCATTACCTGGAACTTTTGTCACTTACTATTTGTCAATCCAAATCTCGATATTGTCAGGTCTTGCTGCATTTAGGCGTGAACTGGTTAGGTATCTGAGGAGTCATGAAAGTTGCCAGAACACTGACAACTGCACAATGAACCTCTGCATTTCTGACCTATTGATGGGTGGAAATTCATTGATGAAGCAGCTGAAGATAGTTGGGCTAAGGAATCTATCCTGATGAACTCCTGCAGTCCTTGGAACTAAGATGACTAACCTCCAATCACCACAACATTCTTCTTTTGTTCCAGTTATGACTTCACCTAGCAGAGATTTTCTCCTGATTCTCATGGACTCCAGTTGTGCTGGAGTACAATGGTGCCATACTTGGGCAAAATATGGTCTTGTTATCAAATCCAGTCACCCTCCTCTCATGTCTCTTTTGTCTATGTTTGTACCAAGGCTATAATTAAATAGGAGCTGAATGACCTTAATGGAATCCAAATTGAGAATCGTTGAGCAGGTTATTGATAGCACTGTTGATGACACCTTCCATTACTTCAGTAATGATTGAGTGTAGACTGTTAATTGGCCAAGTTGAATTTGTCCTGCTTTTTATGGACAGCAAATAGCTGGGCAAGTTTCCACAAGTTGTTATGCTGCTACTGTTGAGCACTGATGGAAGTGAATGGTTGTGGATGTTGTGCCCATCCACTGGGCTGTTTTGTCCTGGATGGTGTCAAGCTCTTGAGCATTGTTGGAGCTGGACTCATCTACCTCTACCCCCCCAACTCCCCCAGACTCAGATGTTCTAAAGAAAAGTCCTAATTTGTCCAACTTCTCTGTATAATTCAGACTGTTGAATCCTGGTAACATCCTTGTAAATTTCTTCTGTATTATTTTCAGTTTAATAGCATCCTTCCTGTAGCAAGGTGACCAAAACTGAACGCAATACTCCATCCCTCCATACCTATCCCCTCCTTATACCTGTCTAAATGTTTCTTAAAATGTCAAAATTGTTCTCACTTCCATCACTACCTCTGGGAGTCTATTCCAGACACTTATAACCCTCTGAAAATATTGCCCCTATGTACCCGTTTGTATGTCTCCCATCTCACTTTAAACCTATGCCCTCTAACATTAGACTCCTCTACCATGGGGAAAAGCTGTTGGCTATCTTATCTGTGCCAGTCATGATTTTATAGATCTCAATAAAAGGTCATTCCTCAGTTTCCTAAGCTCCAAGGAACTCCAAATGTGGTCTCGCCAATCCTACGCTCAGTGTTCTGACTGATGAAAGCAAGCATACGGAAAGCCACCTTCATCACCCTTTCTACCAGTGACTCGACTTGAGCTATGCCTCTGTACCTCTAGATCTTTGTTCTATAACTCTCCCCAGGTCCTAGCATTGACTGCAAGCCCTTCTCTAGTTTGATCCACTAAAATGTAACACCTTGCATTTATTTAAAATTAAACTCCTTTCCTCACACCACTGGCCAAATTGATCAAGATCTTGCTCCATTCTCAGAAAGCCTTCTTCACTGTCCACTATACCACCAATCTTGGTGTCATCCACAAATTTACTGACCATACTTCCTAAATTCTAATCCAAATCACTTATGATAAGAACCTAGCACCATACCCATGGCATATTGCTGCATACAGACTTCCAGTCTGAAAAACCGCCCTCTATCTTCTGCCAAGCCAAATTTGTGCTTGGATCTTGAGATTTAGTCTTGAACTACAACATATTACCAAGGCTTTGCTGGTCCATGTAGACAACATGTACTGCACTCCTATCTCCAGTACAGATGGATATTTTGCTATGCTCAACCTGCTTGTGGCTTGAGAACCTAACAAATGTCCTGGTCCCTTCCTCCATGGCTGTGACGTTGTGTGGATAAGAAACAGACTCCTGTGGTTCCACCATAGAACACACCAGATGGCCTCCTTCTTTAGAGACCGCAATTTCCCTTCCCACGTGGTTAAAGATGCCCTCCAACGCATCTCATCCACATCCCGCACCTCCGCCCTCAGACCCAACCCCTCCAACCGCAACAAGGACAGAACGCCCCTGGTGCTCACCTTCCACCCTACCAACCTTCGCATAAACCAAATCATCCGCCGACATTTCCGCCACCTCCAAACAGACCCCACCACCAGGGATATATTTCCCTCCCCACCCCTCTCCGCCTTCCGCAAAGACCGTTCCCTCCGTGACTACCTGGTCAGGTCCACGCCCCCCTACGACCCACCCTCCCATCCTGGCACTTTCCCCTGCCACCGCAGGAACTGTAAAACCTGCGCCCACACCTCCTCCCTCACCTCCATCCAAGGCCCCAAAGGAGCTTTCCACATCCATCAAAGTTTTACCTGCACATCCACTAATATCATCTATTGTATCCGTTGCTCCCGATGCGGTCTCCTCTACATTGGGGAGACTGGACGCCTCCTAGCAGAGCGCTTTAGGGAACATCTCCGAGACACCCGCACCAATCAACCACATCGCCCAGTGGCTCAACATTTCAACTCCCCCTCCCACTCTGCCGAGGATATGGAGGTGCTGGGCCTCCTCCACCGCCGCTCCCTCACCACCAGACGCCTGGAGGAAGAACGCCTCATCTTCCGCCTCGGAACACTTCAACCCCAGGGCATCAATGTGGATTTTAACAGTTTCCTCATTTCCCCTTCCCCCACCTCATCCTAGCTTCTAACCTCCAGAAACTCGATCCCCTGACCTGTCCGGACTTGTCCGACCTGCCCAGCTCCTTTTCCACCTATCCACTCCACCCTCTCCTCCCTGACCTATCACCTTCATCTCCTTCCCCACTGACCTATTGTACTCTATGCCACTCTCTCCCACCCCCACCCTCCTCTAGCTTATCTCTCCACGCTTCAGGCTCTCTGCCTTTATTCCTGATGAAGGGCTTTTGCCCGAAACGTCGATTTTGCCTGTCCTCGGATGCTGCCTGAATTGCTGTGCTCTTCCAGCACCACTGATCCAGAATCTCCCATATTGAGCCCATTCCTGAGCAAAGACAAAAAAAGGGAGGAAAAAAAGTACTGCAAGCCTCTGAAATCAGCTGTTTCTCAGTGATGTGAAAGGTCAGAAGGTGGATAACTTGCCCTGACCTGTGGGCCACAGCTCTGGTTTCTGAAGAGACCAGAGAGGAGATAGTGAAGTCAGTGGTGATCTTTCACGAAAGATTAGAGTCAAGAGAGTTCTAGAGGACTGGAAAATGGCTGATATAAGACCCCTGTTTAAAAAGGAGGCAGAAGATGGGAAGTTTAGGCTGGTTAGCCTGACTTTGGTCATTGATAAGATTTTATAATCCATTAAGAATGTGATTGCAGAGCACTTGGAAGTGCGTGGTAAAATAGAGGAGGTCATACCTGACAAATCTGTTAGAATTCTGGAGGTGGTAACAAGCAAGTTAGACAAAGAACTAATGGTTGTGGTTGATGTGGATTTCCAGAAGGCTTGAGCGAGTGTGTGAGAGTGAGAGCCTGCACAATTTCTGCCTTTGCTGTTTGATTTCATGTATCGCTGGACATCGGAGTGCATCTGGGAAAGTTAACAAAATAAAATCCACAACTAATCTTGGAGGAACTGTTGGGCAGGGAGAGACTGTACAGGCTGGGGCTGCTTTCCCTGGACCGTCCGAAGCTGAGGAGTGACCTTAGAGGTTTACAAAATTATGAGGGGCATGGATAGGATAAATAGACCAAGTCTTTTCCCTGGGATCGGGGAGTGCAGAACTAGGGGGCATAGATTTAGGGTGAGAGGGGAAAGATATAAAAGAGACCTAAGGGGCAACTTTTTCACGCAGAGGGTAGTACGTGTATGGAATGAGCTGCCAGAGGATGTGGTGGAGGCTGGTACAATTGCAACATTTAAAAGGCATTTGGATGGATATATGAATAGGAAGGGTTTGGAGGGATATGGGCCGGGTGCTGGAAGGTGGGACTAGATTGGGTTGGGATATCTGGTCGGCGTGGACGGGTTAGACTGAAGGGTATGTTTCAATGCTGTACATCTGTATGACTCTAAGATAAGAACCCATGGTGTGCAGGACAAGGTGCTTGCATGGATAGAGAATTGGCTGACTGGCTGAAGGGATAAAGGGCCTTTTTCTGGATGGCAGCTGGTGACCATTGGAATTCCAGAGGTCTTTGGTAGGACCACAACTATTCACATTATACAATTATCTCTTATTGCTAGGTTTGCAGGTAACGCCAGAGGCTGGTATCTTATCAAGTCACCCTTTATTTACATGTGAAGAGTCCTTGATACTGATCCACCTCTTAGAGCTAACAGAACCTTTACACTGCTGATTATTTTTTTCCCTGTACCTCTACACTGCCATACAGAAGTTGTACTTATTTTCCCCTAGCACCCATGTTGCAAATGTAGGTGCAAGACACAGTGGAAGCTCTAGGTTTAACTAACTTTAATATTCCACCACCAGGAAAAACACTTAATGGGGAAGGAACAAGTGATAGGCATTGCCCCAAGGCCCTCTGCTTATGCAAAGAAAGTGAAAGGGAGGGTAGGTACTAAATCAAAATAGAATTGGGGGTGGGGGGGAAAGGAATAAAGGGAATCCAATCCCTTGGTGCTCACCTCTCTCTGCAAGTGTATTGGTGGACACTATGCTCCTTCTCCAGGGACACCTGAGCCTGACCATAACTGCAGGAGAGAGGAAAGTAGTCGGTCCACTGCTGTGTGTGTGTGGAGTGGGGGGGGGTCCTCTGACTTGCCTGTTCCCCTCTGACTTGCCTGTTCCCCTCTGACTTGCCTGTTCCCCTCTGAATTGGGTGTGTAAAGACTGAAGTGCAACCAGAAGCAGAGGAGAAGGTTCTTCAGGCATCTAAAAGGGAGTGTAAATGCCCACACCGCCACAAAACTAACAGTTAGGCTGGAAGTCCCTGAATCATCCCAACCTGTGCTCAAAGGACTGCTGCGTGCATCACCCTCCACCCCAGATCCATGAGGGAGGGGGACCCCTGCATAGAGAGACCTCTACTGGGGATCTCTGGCACCTGGTTGCAGAAGGGCATGCCCAGTGGATGAGGGAGAAGAGGTGAACAATGTGCAGCAACAGCAATAGGGCCTGTCATTTTACATCTTTAAAGAGACAAAACTTAAAATTCTGGAGGCAGCTGAGGCTGCGGGGCACAGGCTCCTGGGCCAATATGAAATTCTGTCAGCGCAGGGGTAGGCACAGATAGGATTCCATCATACATCTGAGCATTCCAAACTGTACAATGTCAGGTTCAAGGACTGCAGTTTTAAGGCATTGACAATGGCCATGAACTGGATGTCTGCCTCTGCCCTCTGTGACAATTCCTACAACACCATCCAGCCTTGATAACCCCACCCAGCATTTCTCCAACCCTGGTCACCCTTGCAGTCTCCTCTTAGCCAATCGAACCTGCAATTGTGGAGGGGTGGATTCCTGAGCAATAGGTCTGACAATGGCCACTACTCCTGTAGGAGGGTGGGTATGATGCAAGTTGACAATGTCCTAGACAGTGATCAGGTCCTGATAAGGGTCAGGTAGCAGCCTGAGGAAGTGACCTGCAAACAGTCACGGTCATTGAACAGGAACTGTGTTGTAGTTGAGGTTATGCAGCTGGTAGAAAAGAAAGCTGTCACCAGGATGCACCACCTAGGAGGTTCAATGTAAAAAAAACTAACATTGCAAAGCAAATGCACACTAACAACTGACTGTTCTCAGCAAAGAGACTCAACTAGTGCTGCGACCCAGTACATCTTTTTGTCCAAGTGAACCAATGATCTCTGGATGTCAGTGACAAAACTAGGCTGAGGGACCACAACATGAAGGCTGTCAGCCAGATTGGGACTGTTAATCTTGTCCAATCAGGGACTTTGTATTCTATGTAATGAGGGCATCCAGGTGAACATCAGTCACTACATCTGGTGGGCAGCACGGTGGCACAGTGGCTAGCACTGCTGCCTCACAGCGCCAGAGACCTGGGTTCAATTCCCACCTCAGGTGACTAACTGTGTGGAGTTTGTACATTCTTTCCCGTGTCTGCGTGGGTTTCCTCCGGGTGCTCCGGTTTCCTCCCACAGTCCATAAATGTGTAGGTTAGGTGAATTGGCCATGTTAAATTGCCTGTAGTGTTAGGTGAAGGGGAATGGGTCTGGGTGGGTTGCGCTTCGGCGGGTCGGTGTGGACTTGTTGGGCCGAAGGGCCTGTTTCCACACTGTAAGTAATCTAATCTAATCTAATCTAATCCAATCCTCAAGTCCCACGACATGGACCAGTTCTGTTGCTGCTCCTGCTAGGGGGTTTAGCACCAAGTCTGGTTCCTCCAACTCTCCTGATATGGGTGGAGTGTAATGCATAGTAGCTCACCTTGGAGCATCATAAAATTAATTGTCTTCAGGTGGCAAAGCCATTGAGGTAGTGACACTTTCCATCTCAGATTCCAAAATCTGTTCAATGCTTATAGAAGAGGAGAACAGTCAGAAGGCAGTCGAGGAGCTGGAAACTTTCTCCCGAAGTTTGCAGTTTTCTTATGGGCCATGTGCTGTCATACCTACCTGACTTGTACAAGTCACTGGAGATGACCTTGCATCAACTGTGTCTCACCCAAGCAGGGCTAGTCCCAACACCAAATTTTGCCCTCAAAATTGTCTCGCTTAGCAGATTTGTGTCCAGCATTGATGTTCCTGATGCTTTTTCACCCTCCACTGAAAGATCAGTTTTGACCTGGTGAGTCTTCTCCCAATCAGCAACTCTTCTGGAGCTATCCCACTCGTTGCAGGAAGGGTGGTCTGTTCATCAATAGGAACTGGGACAGTTTGAAATGGTAGGCTGTTTCTTTAAGCCTGCCTTCAAAGGTTCAGACTAATCTTTCAGCCAGGCCTTTGGATGGTATGGAGCTGCCCTTTATGTCAAATACCATTCCCTGTTACTTGTGACCACCACCATCTGAGAGTCAGCATATTGCAAAGGATGCATGTGGTTTTTCTATCACTAATTTGACAAATAATTATGTCTGCATTTCCAACAACTGAGTAGGTGTTCATAGTGACTAGGAACATTGAGCCCATAAAGGGACCCACATAGTTGATGCGTAACTGAGTCTTGGGTTTACATGGCCACTCCCATGCAAGTGGAAAAGCTGTTGATGATAATTTGTCATTGTTGGCACTACTAGTGCAGTCATATCTGCACCCAATCCTGGCCACCAGACAACTTCTTGAAAACATCTTTATTTTGGAAACCCCTTGCCGATTCTGGTGGAGATCAGCCAGTATCTGGCTGTGACCTTTGCTCACATAAAAGGGAGTCTTCTCTACTGAAATCTAGTCTCTCCAGGTCCAAAGAAGGTTTGTTCTTGTTGTGATGGCCTTTTGGTTCCCACCATCACCACCAGTTGTTTTACTTTTGCCAGGACCAAAGTGATATTGTCAGCTGTGACTGGAAAATTTTAAACCATTGTGGACACTTTCAGTGGCAGTACCACCTGTGGTGTATCTTGGCCTCCTGGACAGTGTTCCACCTTATTATATACTTAGAATTACTGCCGACCACTGAATTCCATTTGAAGCTATTGACGGCTCTGCCTTGTCCTCTAAGTAGACCTAGGTGTTGTTTGTTGTCCATTAGTATTATAGATTCATAGAACATAGAAGAATACAGTGCAGTACAGGCCCTTCGGCCCTCGATGTTGCGCCGATCCAAGCCCACCTAACCTACACTAGCCCACTATCCTCCATATGCCTATCCAATGCCCGCTTAAATGCCCATAATGAGGGAGAGTCCACCACTGCTACTGGCATGGCATTCCATGAACTCACGACTCGCTGAGTAAAGAACCTACCCCTAACATCTGTCCTATACCTACCCCCCCTTAATTTAAAGCTATGCCTCCTTGTAATAGCTGACTCCATACGTGGAAAAAGATTCTCACTGTTGACCCTATCTAAACCCCTAATCATCTTGTACACCTCTATCAAGTCACCCCTAAACCTTCTTTTCTCCAATGAAAACAACCCCAAGTGCCTCAGCCTTTCCTCATACGATCTTTCTACCATACCAGGCAACATCCTGGTAAACCTCCTCTGCACCCGTTCCAGTGCCTCCACATCCTTCCTATAGTATGGCGACCAAAACTGCACACAATACTCCAGATGCGGCCGCACCAGAGTCTTATACAACTGCAACATGACCTCAGGGCTCTGGAACTCAATTCCTCTACCAATAAAAGCCAGTACGCCATATGCCTTCTTCACCGCACTATTTTCCTGGGTGGCAACTTTCAAAGATCTGTGTACATGGACACCAAGATCCCTCTGCTCATCCACACTACCAAGTATCCGACCATTAGCCCAGTACCCCATCTTTTTATTACTCTTACCAAAATGAATCACCTCACACTTAGCTACATTGAACTCCATTTGCCACCTTTCTGCCCAGTTCTGCAGCTTATCTATATCCCGCTGTAACCTGCCACATCCTTCCTCACTGTCTACAACTCCTCCAACTTTCGTATCATCCGCAAACTTGCTCACCCAACCTTCTAACCCCTCCTCCAGGTCATTTATAAAAATGACAAACAGCAATGGTCCCAAAACAGATCCTTGCGGAACACCGCTAGTGACGGCACTCCAAGATGAACATTTGCCATCAACTACTACCCTCTGTCTTCTTCCAGCCAGCCAACTCCTAATCCAAACCTCCAACTCACCCTCAATGCCATACCTCCGTATTTTTTGCAGTAGTCTACCATGGGGAACCTTATCAAACGCCTTACTAAAATCCATATACTCAGATATTGGCGGAACTTCCTGACTCCAGCTCTGACTGCCAAATATCTGGGCATACTCATGCTCTGCATTAGCCAATTCCTGGATGTATACACTATTGGGCATTCCTCTCCATTGCGCCACCTATGAACTAATAATACCCTGATGCATGTCATACCAGATCTTGCCTGGATTCATGGAGTGCCAACATTTTAGATACTAATATTTGTTTGTTCACTTCACTGAAAGAAATGGTTTGGTTACATGACCATTTCCAAGGCTAACTTTTTTTTAAAAAAAGTTGATGCAAAGATGCCAGGATGGTGGCCAGATTTTGTAATAATTCACTAGCCCAAAGTAAGACCCTAGTTCCTGTACAGACATGGGAGCTGGGTCATCTTTGATCACCCTCACTATCTTCCAATGGGTGTAACCTAGTCTGGTCTGCTCTGTAGCTGAAGTAGGTCACTTGGGCTGCCTGGAACAGTTTTCCCTTCTAAGATGTACACCTGCCTAGTAGAAAACTCTAAGGACTATACTCAATTTCTCCAAGTGCTCCATATTTCCCTTTCGTGCTCTTAGAATGAATCTAGATAAGTGGCAACATGCAGTGGACCTTATAAAAAGTTCTCCATTGTCTGCTGAAAAATTGCACAGACTGACAATACCCCAAATAGCAGTCTTGTATATTGCTACAAGTATTATCACTATTAATTGTAACATACTTCTGGGAATCATTATCTAACCACAGTTAGAAGCACATGGCTCATGTCCAGCTTAGTGAAGGACAGTAACCCCTTGCAACTTTGCATATGAATCCCCTATGTACTGAGGACTTAACTCAC
This sequence comes from Chiloscyllium plagiosum, assembly GCF_037043375.1. Lineage (NCBI taxonomy): Eukaryota > Metazoa > Chordata > Chondrichthyes > Orectolobiformes > Hemiscylliidae > Chiloscyllium > Chiloscyllium plagiosum. Next base: position 30,774,842 of record NW_028270171.1, read on the forward strand.
TGCAAAAAGTTGTTTACCGTTTGCCAAATATCTCAAGAGGCAAACTGACCCATCAGGCTTTATAAATCACATGACTAGTACTACTTGTGCTAAAGAGACTGGTTTGATGATTCCTTCACTTCCCAACCTTTTGATTTCTGCCTCTACTTTTGCCTGCAAGAGGAATGGCACTGGACAGGTCTTGTAGAATCCTGGTCAACATGTAAGGTAGCCTTTCTCCTTTGATAATTGAGACCTTTCTAAAAACCTCCATTTGTTTAGGACTTCACTCAGGTGGTCATTTTCTAATTGAAAACTGTTGAGCCAATCAAGGTGAATCTTAACCAATTTCACCCCATCAAGCTTGGGTTTGAGCTTTTACTACAATCAGTGGTGACTGAACCAGCTGCTTCTCAGAGCCAGGAACTAAAGTTGTACCCTTAAATCAGGTCAGCACAGTGGCTCGGTGCTTAGCTCTGCTGCCTCACAGCACAAGGGTCCTGGATTCAATTCCAGCCTCTGGTGACTGTGTGGAATTTGCACATCCTCCCAGTGCTCCAGTTTTCTAACAGTCCAAAGATGTGCAGGTCAGGTGAATTGGCTATGCTAAATTGCCTGTAGTGTTAAATGTATTAGCTAGATGGAAATGCATCTGTGTGGGTTACTTGGAGGGTGTGAACATATTGGGCCAAATGGCTGGTTTCCACATGTGGGAATCTAATCTATATAGGTGCCTCTATGTAGGCTCTCAGTATAGCTGAGGTTTTATGCAAGCTTTAGGGTCAGAGCCCAGAGTGAATTTTGTTAAAAATGTGCAGCAGGTCAGGCAGCATCCAAGGAACAGGAGAATCGACGTTCCGGGCATAAGCCCTTCTTCAGGAAGGGCTTATGCCCGAAACGTCGATTCTCCTGTTCCTTGGATGCTGCCTGACCTGCTGCGCTTTTCCAGCACCACATTTTCAGCTCTGATCTCCAGCATCTGCAGTCCTCACTTTCTCCCTGAATTTTGTTAAAGACTGGTTCTGTCATCACTGAAACAGCCATGTTGGTAACGACCTCCATTATAACTGGGTGACCCAGATGGGTATTTTGCTTGTTTACCAACATCCAAATTGGAACCAGTTTGCCAGAACCGAACCAGTTGTAGGTGCTCTTTCCAGGGTGTGCACTCTTAAAACTGGCCTAGAAGTTCTTACCCCCATTTAGGTCTATTGGGATTCTTTTGCTGTCTCAAGTCTGCATACCAGCATCAACTACAATGGCTTGCCAGTCCAGATCCTGTAAGGAAAAATTGTAACTGTTTGGCCGTGTTCTGGGTTTTTACTATGGGCTGACCTAAAGTCCCTCTGTTCAGGACTATGAGCTGGGTGAGGCTCTGCATTTGCCTGCACTCAAGTGGTGTTCACCAAGCTCAGTCCAAAAAAAAATCATAAAACCAAGAGAGGGGCAAGTAGTGGGGTCACCTGTCATGCAACATAAACCCAAGGTCCCAGTTGAGGCAGTCTTCAGGGATACCAAACTTGGCTATCAGCCTGTCAGTCACTGTTGTTGCATATCCTGAAGTCCACCTTGGAGGACAATCACCCAAAGATCAGGGGCCAGATGTCCTTGACCGCTGAAGTGTTCTGACTGGGAGGGAACATCCCTGTCTAGCGATTGTTGCACAATGTCCACTCATCTGTTGTCATAGCTTCTCCTTGGTCTCAATGTACCATGCCTTGGTGCATCCTTGCCTGCAGCATACAAAATAGATGGTGTTGATTAATGGACACAAGTTGCCAGACAGGGACGTTTGGCCTCAGATCTTTGGGTGACTGTCCTCAAAGGCAGGCTTTAGGATACAGAGTGGCCAAGCAGAGGCTGATAGTCAAGTTCAGTACCCATGAGGATGGCCTCATCTGGGACCTTGGATTCATGTCACTATAGGTGACCCCACTACACTATACACAAGAACACACAGACCACCTCACACTGGCACACCCTAAGGCATATACTCCATCACATTATCAAAAATGCAGACACTCATATGCAAGCATACAATCTGGGGTGAATTTGCAGATACATTCTGTTGTTCAAAAAGCACAGTCTGCAGACAGGCAATCTATGAAATTTTATAAATTCCTATTTTGAAAAGAGAACCAATGGCTCAGGATTGAAATACAGATAACTCCAGACAATGCATTAAAGTTGAGGTTAGTCTAAGGTGTTTTAAAAAGTAACATCAAGTTATCTCAGGAATGTGACTTGAAAGAATTTGAGATTTACATATTAAAATGAATCAAAACCTGCAACCATTTTAACAGAAAGACTTAGCAGTCTAGGTTTGTTCAATATTGAATCAGTTGTAGGACACTGATTTTTGCTATAAATTCTGTCCTATGATCCTGCCCCACTAACTGTCTGACAAAAGAGCAGGACTGAAAGCTAGTGCTTCCAAATAAGCCTGTTGGACTATAACTTGGTGTTGTTGTTATTTTTAACTTTGTCCACCCCCATCATCCAATACCAGCACCTCCACAGCATGGCTACCAAGCTCAGTTAGACTGGCAAAAACTGTTCACTGCCATTCAAATACCCTGCAGGTCATATGCTCCACTTGCCACACTTTCCAATAATGAAACTGGTTGTAATGCCTGTTTGGAGTTCAGTTAGTAAGTGCTTTTGCATGGTTACATCATTAATCCCACATACTCTTAACATCTCCTTTTCCCCCCGATTCTCAAATTATCAAGCAAGACCAATAGCATCACAGATTAAAGGCAGCTTGTGGTCATTATATTCTTTAACTAAATCCATTGACTCTTTAGTATCTGGTGTCTCAGGAAAAGTTAGGCTCCTAATAACTAAAAAGATTGCTGGTCTACAAGCAGTCAGGAGAATTACTCATTGCTTTTCAAAACGTCGTTTACCAAAAAATGAATTCCTTTCACATACTGGAAAGGGTCTTTTGATTAGATTAGATTACTTAGTATGGAAACAGGCCCCTCGACCCGCCGAAGCGCAACCCACCCAGACCCCTTCACCTAACACTACAGGCAGTTTAGCATGGCCAATTCACCTAACCTGCACATTTTTGGACTGTGGGAGGAAACCCACGCAGACACGGGGAGAATGTGCAAACTCCACACAGTTTGTCGCCTTAGGCAGGAATTGAACCCAGTTCTCTGGCGCTGTGAGGCAGCAGTGCTAACCACTGTGTCACTGTGCTGTCCAAACATAGGCAAGATTGAAGAAGTCCAAATAATGGCATGCTGCCAGAAATGCTTACCTCAAATCAAAGAGGTGATTTGAGGTATTCCAAATGTGATTTGATCAGATCACATTTGGAATATTGTGCACAGCTCATACCTGTGACGATGCTGTCACTTTGAAAAGGTAATTTATGTCCTTTTTTTTGAAGGAAGGTCATATAGGCAGAAATGCCAGAGGGTCTCGTTCAACAATGGAAAGCGAGTGCCCATTTCTCCCATTTAGGTTTTTTCTAGTTTGTTTAGGAGAAAGTGAGGTCTGCAGATGCTGGAGATCAAAGTTGAAACTTTATTGCTGGAACAGCACAGCAGGTCAGGCAGCATCCAGGGAACAGGAGATTCGCCGTTTCGGGCACAGGCCCTTCTTCAGGAAGAATGGCCTGTGCCCGAAACGTCGAATCTCCTGTTCCCTGGATGCTGCCTGACCTGCTGTGCTGTTCCAGCAATAAAGTTTCAACTCTAGTTTGTTTAGCATTAGCAGTCACAACGTGTATGAATCCAGGGGTGTTGCAAGCTTCAGTAAAGAATTTCTCTGACCTTTTTCTGAAATCTCTTTGAATGTTGTTCTCTCCTGCCTGTAAGAATCTGGGTTTGAATTTACCTTTTTGCCAAGGGGTGTGTTTCAGGCATGTTCCTGTATTGGAACAGTTAGTTAGTGGTCTGTATTGGGTCTGTTAAGTCTTCCAATTGTTAAATTCTTATAAATTCTGGGTTTTTTTTTAAACACTACAGTTGAAACAATTCAGTTTTGCTTAAGGGTGGCATGGTGGCTCAGTGGTTAGCATTGCTGCCTCACAGCACCAGGGACCCAGGTTCGATTCTAGCCTTGAGTGACTGTTTGGAGTTTGCACATTCTCTCTGTGTCTGCATGGGTTTCCTCCGGGTGCTCTGGCTTCTTCCTACAGTCCAAAGATGTGCAGGTCAGGTGAATTGGCCATGCTAAATTACCCATAGTGTTAAGTTCATTCGTCAGAGAGAAATGGGTCTGGGTGGGTTACTCTTCGGAAGATCAGTGTGGACTTGTTGGGCCGAAGGGCCTGTTTCCACACTATAGGGAATCTAATCGTAAAGCCAAGTGGTTTTACCAGCTGCATCACACCCGGAATACCCACTTCACATCGCCTTTAACAAAAGAAAAAGTTAAGGTCTAGCCTATCTATTTAAAATATTTTGAGGGTGTCTGGCCTAGTCCATAACATAACGCAGGAAGATGTGCTGGCATTAGAGGATGTCCAGAGAAGGTTTACAAGAGTAATGCCAGAATGAAGGGCTTTGTATATGATGAGCGATTGAGGACTCTGTCTGTACTCCATGTAGTTTGAAAGGATGAAGGGGAATTTTTTTTTAAACTTGTGGAATGCTGAGACACCTGGATAGAATGGGCTTGGAGATGTTTCCAATATCAGGACAGATTAGGACTCGAGGACACAGCCTCAGAGTGAAGGGATGACCTTTCAGAACTGAGATTAAGAAGAATTTTCTCAGCCCGGGTGGTGACTCTGTGGAACTCATTGCCACAGAAGGCTGTGTAGACCAAGTCATTGAATGTATTTAAGGCAGAAATAGGTGTATGGACCCACCTACAAACTACATCAAACTTGACAGCTAGTGTCTTGGTGCATTCTGTTTTTTTTCAGTGATAAACAGCTTAGATGAAAAGCAGCCTTTTCACAGTGGGGTAATTAGTAATAGCTCACATGAGCAATCAGCAGTGAAGACATCAAGGATACAGGAGAGATAACATACAAAGCTTCAAGGTTTACAGTATATTCGAAGAGAAAGTGTAAACAACCACAGTATAAAGGGAAACAAAGTGAGTACAGATAAAACTGGAGAGCAACCATCATAGAAGTAGCCAATGCTGGTGTCCACAATCAATTGATTAGAGATACTTTTTGAGAATGTGACCCATTCACATGTGATACTTAAGTTAGGTTGTAAGTCTGAAGCTTTATTTTGCTTGGTTTGTTAAAAGCTGAAGTTGTAACCAGAATAAAGAACCATTGAGTTAACTGTCCGAACTGTCCTGACTGATTTATTTTGGTACTGAGGTACATCAGGCTCTTGATTAGTAAGGGGATCAAAGGTTATGGGGAGAAGGCGGGAGAATAAGGTTGAGAAAAATACCAATCAAATTTGAATGGAGTAACAGACTTGATGGGCTGAATGGCCTAATTCTGCTCCTATATTTTAGTCTTAAATCTATATGGAAACCATAGCCTTTTTATATGGCACTAGTTGCTGGACTTCACTAAGTGAAGAATTTAAGCGCCAAAGGCTTCTGAGAAACTGTAGAAGAGGTGTAATGGTGACTGGTAGAGTGTCAGGTGCATGGGTGTGGGGTTGGTTGGAAGTTAGATGAAGGATTCAGGTGATGAGCAGTCAGATGGTGAGTGCAGTCAGGTTGGACTGGGTGAGGGGACTTGGTTGGTAGTTGAATCAGGGGAAATAATTTAGGCTTATTCTGAGTGGGTCAGGAGAGGTCAGGTGGACTTGGTGAAGTCAGGCCATAGTGAGATCAAATCAAGCAAAAGATTGTGAAGTATGGGGAGGATGGTCGAGCAGTATTTGGGGAATGAAGTGGAATGTAGGAAGAGGTGGGATAATCCAGCAGGGTTTCAGGTCCAATAAGGGATGGGTGGGCAACATCCGCTGTAGAGTTGGCTATGATTTAAAATTGGTGTTAATCCTTAAACATTTCCTGGTAAACCAGGTGAAGTATGTAGTTTGATACTTGCTGATGGTTTGAGGCTTAATGGACTGAAATGAAGCAACTAAGAGAACCTCATGAACTACAAGTAAGTTTCCAGGAAACAAAATCTCGATATTGTTAGAGCTGTCAAAATCCAGACTCCATAAACGGGTTCAGTACCAAGCAATCACTACTGGTTGAAATTTGCAATGGCATACATTCTACTGCTGAATTTGAAGATGTTAATTTGCCTGTAGGAAGCGAGCAACAGGCCCAGCAGCAGCCAAAATCATTTTCATGGAAGGCAATCACAACCCCTCAAGGGGATAAAAAGAATGTGTAGAACCTGTGTGAAACTACCTGAAACTTTACACACCAGAGAACACAGTCAGTGAAAAACCTCAGTGCCATTCCAGACTTTCCTGTGATTTGGTAAATATCAGTGAGATCATCATAGTAGAGTTCAAAAAACCAGTCGTCAATATTTTCAATCAAACTGTTTAAACACATTTTGGGTTAGAAGGGATTTCAGTCCAGTCCTTCTGACTCAGGCAGGGACACTACTACTATGCCTCAAGAGTCCTATCTCACCAGTGGTAGATATTTTCTGGAGAAAGTGAGGTCTGCAGATGCTGGAGATCAGAGCTGGAAATGTGTTGCTGGAAAAGCGCAGCAGGTCAGGCAGCATCCAGGGAACAGGAGAATCGACGTTTCGGGCATAAGTCCTTCTTCAGGAATGAGGAAAGTGTGTCCAGCAGGCTAAGATAAAAGGTAGGGAGGAGGGATTTGGGGGAGGGGCGTCGGAAATGTGATAGGTGGAAAGAGGTCAAGGTGAGGGTGATAGGTCAGACTGGGGTGGGGGCGGAGAGGTCGGGAAGAAGATCTCAGGTTAGGAAGGCGGTGCTGAATTTGATGGATTTGACTGAGACAGGGTGGGGGGAGGGGAAATGAGGAAACTGGTGAAATCCGAGTTCATCCCTTGTAGTTGGAGGGTTCCTAGCCGGAAGGAGTACGAAAGGAGTAGCCATGCTTCGACTGACTGAACTGGTCCTCACCCTGAACAACTTCTCTTTCCAATCCTCCCACTTCCTCCAAACGAAAGGAGTAGCCATGGGCACCCGCATGGGCCCCAGCTATGCCTGCCTCTTCGTAGGATATGTGGAACAATCCATCTTCCGCAACAACACTGGCCCCACCCCCCACCTTTTCCTCCGCTACATCGATGACTGTAACGGCGCCGCCTCGTGCTCCCACGAGGAAGTTGAACAGTTCATCCACTTCACCAACACCTTCCACCCCGACCTCAAATTCACCTGGACAGTCTCAGATTCCTCCCTCCCCTTCCTCGACCTTTCTATTTCTATCTCAGGCGACCGAATCAACACGGACATCTACTACAAACCGACCGACTCCCACAGCTACCTGGACTACACCTCCTCCCATCCTGCCCCCTGTAAAATCGCCATCCCATTCTCCCAATTCCTTCGACTCCGCCGCATCTGCTCCCAGGAGGACCAGTTCCAAAAACGCACAACCCAGATGGCCTGCTTCTTCAAGGACCGCAAATTCCCCCCCGACGTGGTCGACGATGCCCTCCACCGCATCTCTTCCACTTCCCGCTCCTCCGCCCTTGAACCCCGCCCCTCCAACCGCCACCAGGACAGAACCCCACTGGTCCTCACCTACCACCCCACCAATCTCCATGTACAGCGCATCATCTGCCGTCATTTCCGCTACCTCCAAACGGACCCCACCACCAAGGATATATTTCCCTCCCCTCCCCTATCAGCATTCCGTAAAGACCACTCCCTCCGTGACTCCCTCGTCAGATCCACACCCCCCACCAACCCAACCTCCACTCCCGGCACCTTCCCCTGCAACCGCAGGAGGTGCAAGACTTGCGCCCACACCTCCCCCCTCACCTCCCTCCAAGGCCCCAAAGGAAACTTCCATATCCGCCACAGATTCACCTGCACCTCCACACATATCATCTATTGCATCCTCTGCACCCGATGTGGCCTCCTCTATATTGGGGAGACAGGCCGGCTACTTGCGGAGCGTTTCAGAGAACACCTCTGGGACACCCGGACCAATCAACCCAACCACCCTGTAGCTCAACATTTCAATTCCCCCTCCCACTCCACCAAGGATATGCAGGTCTTTGGACTCCTCCATCGTCAGACCACAACAAAACGACGGTTGGAGGAAGAACGCCTCATCTTCCGGCTAGGAACCCTCCAACCACAAGGGATGAACTCGGATTTCACCAGTTTCCTCATTTCCCCTCCCCCCACCCTGTCTCAGTCAAATCCATCAAATTCAGCACTGCCTTCCTAACCTGAGATCTTCTTCCCGACCTCTCCGCCCCCACCCCAGTCTGACCTATCACCCTCACCTTGACCTCTTTCCACCTATCACATTTTCGACGCCCCTCCCCCAAGTCCCTCCTCCCTACCTTTTATCTTAGCCTGCTGGACAAACTTTCCTCATTCCTGAAGAAGTAGATATTTTCTGATCAATCTATTCAGAGATGTTATGACACATCTCTGGAGCAGGTGGAATTTACACCTGGGCCTCCTGGTTCGGGGTAGGGACACTACCACTGCATCATAAGAGCCCTCTTGTCAGTGGTATAACCCCAAACAATGGTTTTACCATTATAAGTGGAAGTGGAAAACTACTGCTGCAGCATCTTCATAAACCTGTGAGCCTTTGCTGGAACACTTTCACACATGTGATCCAAATATAAACAGTCATTTTGTGTAAAAATAAAATGATTCACTGTGACCATAACAATTGCTGAGATCACAGTAGTGGAAAGGGTTAACTTGCATTGCTGTGACCTGATTGTAGCATCATGCATCTACCTTGAGTCTCAATGTGGCTTCAGAGCTGCCAGCTTGACAGTAGATATGATTTTCTCATTTCAGCAGTGACAGAAGTCCAGTGAACACTTTGCCTTGCCTCATGGACCTCTCGTCAACAGATATGGATTCTTGAAATTGCTGTGAAAAACAGGCTGCCCTGATTTTGTGCCCTGTACCCTGATACCAACAACCTTTGATGTATTTTTCTCCATTGTTGTGTATTTTCAGAGACTCAAATGGCGATTACCTGCACGTCAAAAATAACAACCGGCTATTCAACTTGGCAAGACTGCATACCTAGGTCAAAGTGTATACATACAGACATGCATATGAACATTTAAACTGGGAGTAGGAGTAGACCACTTGCCCCTTGACCTTGCTGTGCCATTCAATAAGGTCATGGCTGATCTGATTAGTCCACATTCCCTCCAATCCCTGATGACGTTTCACAGTCGTCCTTATCAAGAATCTATCATTGCTTTAAAAATACTTAAGGACCATGTAGCCTCACTTTTTGAGGAAAAAAGTTTGAGTTAAACCCTTCTGTTATGTTCTAGTTTATGAATTCTTTTTGCTGATGATGCTGTGCTTGCATCACACTGAAGCTCACTTGTAGCAGTTGATAGATTGGGAGTTTGGACAATCCATATCAAGAAGAGCAAAATTAAGAATCAGGGCATAGAGACTTCATGTTCCATCAACATCAACAACCTCACTCTGGACGTCATTTATAACTTCACACACCTTAGATCAGCAGAAATCCAAAATCACTATTAATTTAGCGAAAGCTGCAGATGTCATGTCAAAGTTGAGAAGTTGGCTGTGGACCAGCAGCAACTAATCAACAGCAGCAAAGCATGGTCAAGCTATTACAAGCCAAGAAAAATGGCTGAATATCTTCTGCCTCTGGCTCTTGATTCTTTCACAAATGGTAACAGTTTCCCTCAATCTACTCTGTTCAGATCACTCATGATTTTGAACACCTCCATTAAATCTCCTCTCGGGCTTCTCCATAAAAATTTCTGTCATCTTTAATTTATCTTAGTTTGTCCAGGGGATTGTCCATTGACCCTTGATGTTCTTTTCTGAAAGCTTTCTCCCCATTTACTTGATATTTTCTGCAAAAGCTATGTTCATTCAGTTACAGTTGTATTTACTTCCATCAAAATAACTGCAAAATGTCTGTGGTAAACAATGGAGGCAATGGGTTCAGAAGCCCATCTTACCAAATAGCAAGACCAGGGTGAGCTTGGAGTTGAGAAGAAAATATTGAGAAGGTAGAAACATATCTTCATCCTCAGTGTTCTCAGTGACACTTGATGTTGGAAACTCCACTTTGCAGCTGGCCCTGTGATGTTGAGAGCCATCTTCTCCCCGGCATCTTTTTCTTTAGCTGGCTCTAAGTTCTTTTGTTTTCTTCTATTGTGTATTTGCAAGTGAGAGTGGGCATTGCATGCTGTTTTGCACTGTTTGGTTGATATGCCAACCATAGTTAAATAGTTGAAGATATGTGGAGGGGGTGATTGTTGTGTGTGTGATTGGTACAGAGGTAGGTGTGTGAAAGTGAGGTGGAGTATTTTGGATGTTGGGCATGAATGGTGAGTGCCATGGACTGTTGCTGGGTTACTAATACCACGTATGCATTGATTGCATAAGAGCACGGTGTCTCAATGGTTAGCACTGCTGCCTTAGTGCCAGGGACCCAAGTTCAAATGAAACCTTGGGTGACTGTCTGTCTGTGTGAAGTTTGCAAGTTCTCCCCATGTCTGGGAGGGTTTCTGCTGGGTGCTCTGGTTTCCTCCCACAGTCCAAAGATGTGCCTGTTAGGTGGATTGGCTGTACAATGTTGTCCTGTTATGTGCAGGATGAGTAGGATTAGGCACTGTGAATGTGGGCTGAGAGGATAGGTTAGGCTTTGGGTGGGATGTTCTTCGGAGGGTCAGTGTAGACTTGATGTAATAATATTGCATTTGAGTAAAGGTAACTACAAAGGGCATGAGGAAGAGTTTATTGGAAGATGAGCCTAGCAGGGAAGATAGTGGAGTAGCAATGGCAGAAGTTTCTGGGAGTAATTCAAGAAACACAGCAGAAATGCATCCCAAGGAAGAAGAGCTATACTAAGGGGAGGATGGGCAATCATGGCTATCAAGGGAAGTCAGGGACAGCATAAAAGCAAAAAAAAGCACACAATCTGGAGAAGATTAATGGGAAGCCTGAGGAATGCAAAGCCTTTAAGAACCAGCAGAGGATAACTTAAAAAAAACAATAAAGGGGGAGAAGATGAATATTGAAAATATGCTAGCTAATAATATGAAAGAGGATTGCAAGATATCTAAAAGATAAGAGAGAGGCAAGAATGGACATTAGACCACTGAAAAATGAGGCTAGTGAAGTAGTAATGAGGAACAAAGAAATTATGAAGTAACTGAATAGGTACTTTGGAAGACACTGACAGCACACCAGAACTTCAAGCGGTGTGGAAGGCAGAGGTGAGTATAGTGGCCATCACTAAGGAGAAGGAGCTGGGCAAGCCAAAAGATCCAAAGCTTGATAAATCACCTAGATCAGATGGACTACACTCCAGGATTCTGAAGGATGTAGCTCAGGAGATTATATAGACATTGATGGTAAACGTTCAGAAATTACCGGAACTGGGGAGAGTCCTAGAGGAATGGAAAATGGTTGATGTCACACTCCATTTAAGAAGAAAGGAAACTATACACCAGTTAGCCTGATCTCAGTTGTTCTTAAGGTTTTAGAGCCCATTCTTAAGGATGAATATTTAGAAGTATGTGGTGAAATAGTGCTAAGTCAGCACAGCTTCGTCAAGGGGAACTCATGCCTGACAATCAGTTAGAATTCTTTGAGGAGGTTACGAAGGGGTGGAGGAGTTGCATTACTGGTCAGAGAGAATATCACAGCGTGCTGAAGGAGGGCACTATGGCAGATTCGAGCAGTGAGGCAACATGGGCAGAGCGCAAAATCGGGAGGGTGCAGTAACAACATTGGGGCTGTACTACAGGCCTCCCAACAGCAAGTGTGAGATAGAGGTACAAATATGTAAACAGATTATGGAATGATGTAGGGGCAACAGGGTAGTGGTGATGGGAGAGTTTAATTTTCCCAACATTGACTGAGATTCACTTAGTGTTAGAGGTTTAGATGGAGCAGAATTTGTAAGGAGCTTCCAGGAGGGGTTTATAGAGCAATATGTAAATAGTTCCAACTCAGGAAATAGTCCAACTCAGGAAATAGTCCAACTCATACTGGACCTGGTGTTGGGGAATGAAGTTTCAGTAGGGGACTACTTTAGGAATAGTGATCACAATTCCGTAAGTTTTAGAATACTCACGGACAAAGACGAGAGTGGTCCTAAAGGAAGAGTGCTAAATTGGGGTAAATCCATATTTGATAAGTGGTAAGCTTTTAAATATAGATTGATTAGAGTACAGGACAGACATGTCCCTATGAAAATGAAGGATTGAAATGGCAAGATTAGGGAACTGTGGATGACAGGTGAAATTGTAAGACTAGCTAAAAGGAAAAAGGAAGGAAGGAAGGTCTAGGTGACTGAAAACAGACAAAGCTTTGGAAGAATATTGGGAATGTAGGACCAATTTGAAATGAGGAATTTTAAAAGGGCTAAAAGGTGTCATGAAATATCTTTAGCAATAAGGGTTCAGGAAATCCCAAACCCTTTTGTTCCTATATAAGGAGCAGGAGGGTAGCTAGAGAAAGGGTTGACCCACTTAAGGACAAAAGAGGGAAGTTATGCATGGAGTCAGAGAAAATGGCTGAGATTCTTAATGAATACTTTGCATTGGTATTCACCGAGGAGAGAGACATGATGATAGAAACATAGAAAAATACAGCGCAGTACAGGCCCGTTGGCCCTCGATGTTGCGCCGATCCAAGCCCACCTAACCTACACTAGCCCACTATCCTCCATATGCCTATCCAATGCCCGTTTAAATGCCCATAAAGAGGGAGAGTCCACCACTGCTACTGGCAGGGCATTCCATGAACTCTCAACTCGCTGAGTAAAGAATCTACCCCTAACATCTGTCCTATACCTACCACCCCTTAATTTAAAGCCATGCCCCCTCGTAATAGCTGACTCCATACATGGAAAAAGGTTCTCATGGTCAAGCCTATCTAAACCCCTAATCTTCTTGTACACCTCTATCAAGTCACCCCTAAACCTTCTTTTCTCCAATGAAAACAGCCCCAAGTGCCTCAACCTTTCCTCATACGATCTTCCTACCATACCAGGCAACATCCTGGTAAACCTCCTCTGTACCCGTTCCAGTGCCTCCACATCCTTCCTATAGTATGGCGACCAAAACTGCACACAATACTCCAGATGCGGCCGCACCAGAGTCTTATACAACTGCAACATGACCTCAGGGCTCTGGAACTCAGTTCCTCTACCAATAAAAGCCAGTATGCCATATGCCTTCTTCACCGCACTATTTTCCTGGGTGGCAACTTTCAGAGATCTGTGTACATGGACACCAAGATCCCTCTGCTCATCCACACTACCAAGTAGTGATGTTGAGGTTAAGGATAGATGTTTGATTACTCTCGGTCAAGTCGGCATAAGGAGGGAGGAAGTGTTGGATATTCTAAAAGGCATTAAGGTGGACACTCCCCAGGTCTGGATGGGATCTATCCCAGGTTACTGAGGGAAGCCAGAGAGAAAATAGCTGGGGCCTTAACAGATATTCTTGCAGCATCCTTGAACACGGGTGAGGTCCTGGAGGACCGGAGAATTGCTACTGTTGTCCCCTTGTTTAAGAAGGGTAGCAAGGATAATCCAGGTAATTATAGATCGGTGAGCCTGACGTCAGTGGTAAGGAAGCAGCTTGAGGAGATACTGAGGGATAGCATCTATTTACATTTGGAAGAAAATGGGTTTATCAGTGATAGGCAGCATGGTTTTGTGCAGGGAAGGTAATCTCTTACCAACTTAATAGAATTCTTTGAGGAAATGACAAAGTTGATTGCTGAAGGAAGAGCTGTTGATGCCATATACATGGACTTCAGTAACACATTTGATAAGATTCTCCATGGTAGCCTGATGGAAAAAGTGAAGTCGCATGGGGTACAGGGTGTACTAACTAGATGGATAGAGAACTGGTTGGGAGAGAGAGAGAGTAGTAGTGGAAGGGAGTTTCTCAAAATGGAGAACTGTGACCAGTGGTATTCCACAGGGATTCGTGTTGGGATCACTGATGTTTGTGATTTACATAAATGATCTGGAGGAGGCTATAGGTGGTCTGATTAGCAAGTTTGCAGATGACACTAAGAGTGGTAGAGTAGCAGATAGTGAAGAGGACTGTCAGATAATTAAGCAGAATATAGATAGATTGGAGAGTTGGGCAGAGAAATGGCACATGCAGTTCAATCTGGACAAATGCGAGGTGATGCATTTTGGAAGAACCAATTCTAGAGCAAACTCTACGGTAAATGGAAAACCCCTGGAGAAAATTGATGTACAGAGAGATCTGGGTGTTCAGGTCCATTGTGCCTTGAAGGTGGCAACACAGGTCAATAGAGTTGTCAAGAAGGTATACAGCAAGCTTTTCTTCATTGGACCGGGTATTGAGTACAAGAGTTGGCAGGCCATGTTACAGTTGTATAGGATTTTGGTTTGGTCATATTTGGAATACTGTGTACAGTACTTGTCACCACATTACCAAAAGGATGTGGATGCTTTGGAGAGGCTGCAGAGGAGATTCACCAGGATGTTGCCTGGTATGGAGGGCACTAACTTTGAAGAGAGGTTGAGTAGATTTGGATTATTTTAATTAGAAACACAGGGTGGGGGGAGGAAAACCTGATTGAGGTCTACAAATCCATGAGAGATAGACAGGGTAGATAGCAAGCAGCTTTTTCCCAGAGTGGGGGACTCAGTTACTAGGAGTCATGAGTTCAAGGTGCGAAGGGAAAAGTTTAGAGGAGATATGCATGGAAAGTTCTTTACGCTGTGGGTACCTGGAATGCATTGCCAGAGGATGTGGTAGAGGCGGGCACGAATGCGTCATTTAAGATGTATCTAGACAGATACATGAATGGGCAGGGAGCAGAGGGATACAGATCTTTAGGAAATTGGTGACAGGTTTAGATAGAGGATCTGGATCGGCGCAGGCTTGGATGGCCGAAGGGCCTGTGCCAGTGCTATAACGTTCTTTGAGCAAAGGAGAGCCAGTGGACATGATTTATTTGGATTTCCAGAAGGCCTTTGACAAGATGCCACATAGGAGGCTGCTAAATAAGACCTGATTGTGCTAGGGATTGACTGACAGGCGAAAGGGGGAGAGTAGGGATGAAGGGGTGGTTTTCACGATGGCAACTGATGATTAGTGGAGTTTCGCAGGGGGCCATGTTAGGACCACAATTATTCATGTTTTTCATTAACAATCTGCATGAAGAAACTGAGGGCATTGTTGCTCAGTTTGCAAGTGACACAAAGAAAGGAGGAGGGACAGGTGGTGTTGAGGAAGTGGGAGGCTGCAGAAGGACTTGGACATGCTGGGTGAGTGAATAAAGAAGTGACAGATAGAATGCAATGTGGAAAGGGTGAGGGTTTATGCACTTTAAGAGGAAGTATAGTGGCACAGACTATTTTCTAAATGGGCAAAGGCTTCATAAATCAGAAGAACAAAGCGACTTGGAAATACTCATTTAGGATTCCTTAAGGTTGACATGCAAGTTCACTCTGCAATTACGAAGGCAAATGCAATGGCAGCATTCATTTTGAGAGGGCAAAAATACAAGAACCGTACTGTATAAGGTTCTGGTGAGATCACATTTGGAATATTGTGGGCAGTTTTGGCTCCTATATCTAAGGAAGGGGGTGCTGGCATTGGAGGGGGTCCAGAGGAAAATAGTTTTGGGGATGAAGGGCTTGTTATATGAGGAGCAGTTGAGGACTCTAGGTCTGTATTTGATCGAGTTTAGAAGGATGTTGGGAGAGGCCTGCCTTGAATGGATGTGAAGGAGATGTCTAGAATCTGAGGACATACTTCAGAATGAAGGGACACCCCTTTGGAATTGAAATCAGGCGGAATTTCTTCAGCCAGATAGCAGTTAATCTGTGGAACTCATTGCTGCAGAGAGCTGTGGAGGGGAAGTTATCAAGTGTATTTAAGACAGAGATAGATAGGTAAGGGGATCATGGGTAATGGGGAGAAGGCAGCTGAATTGGTTGAGAAATTTTAGCTATGTTTGAGTGATGGAGTAGGCTCAGTGGGCCAAATGGCCTAATTCTGCTCTTATATCTGGTAGTCATTGTGCTTCACTGTGTTGCTGACCATGAGATTAGATTTCATAAAACACTTTTTAAAATTGAGAATGACATATCTAGCATGATTTCACAAAACTGTTACAGAACAGATTGTGCCTGCACCATTTCTATTACTGAGTGCCAATCTCCTGCCTTTTCCCCCACCATTTCTATTCAAATAATTATTGAGTGCCCTTTTGAATGACTGAAAGTATGTTCTATAATTTGACTTGCTATAATTAAGCTTAGAAAAGTAAATAGTGAAATATTAACATTTACTTTGTTGCTTTGCAGCAAACTACTGGGTGGTGGAATTGAAAGCATGGCAATCACTGAGGCATTTGGCGGTGAGTGCAACAGACTCCGAGGCCCTAATACCTATAGGGAAGAAACAGCAAACAGTGGAAACAATAGTGAAAGCACTTCAAAAGTCCTGGTTTTAAAACACTTTGAGATTTTCAGGATGTAGAAGACACTATGTAGGAGATTTTTCTTTTATCTTTCCTTAGTAGTTAATTTCTGTTTTTATTTGCAGAATTTCGAACTGGAAAGACACAGCTGTCTCACACTTTCTGTAGTAAGTTTCCCTCAACAAAGTTTTAAAATCTTCAACCCAGTACTTTAAAAGGTTTTATTATCGATGTCGGGGTGGAATTAGATCATCTGTGTCTTTATTGAGTTCAAACAAAACACTGCAAATTATTGACTTTAAAGACCAGCAAAATTATTTTGCGTTCTTATATTGGTCCTTTCAATTGAGTTGAATCTGAGGTAGGAAACACTGTTATGAGATGAGCTAATGAACGTTTAGCAATATAACTGCCTCTGGTCAGAACAGTAGCGATTGATTTGTCTTTTTCATTCTAGTAACTGCTCAGCTTCCTGGACCGAGTGGATATTCTGGAGGGAAGGTGATCTTCATTGATACAGAGAATACCTTGTATCCTTTGTTTTGTTAGTTTTTTTTCCATTCTGTATTTCTTCTGTCATGATTTCTGATAAATAAGTGCAGCCTTTATACGGTATAAATCTGTAGGCTGCACACAAGTGGCATATCTTCCCTCCACACCCAATCTGCTTACTGTATGACCACTGACACATTTATTTTTATGTGCTTTTATATTCATTGATGTTCTCTGCTTCTAAATAACCAATTCCCAATTTGCTACGGACATTTGGAGGCCTTGCAAGGCACTTGATCATTCGTTCCTGTTGCTAATTAGATAAGTGTTGGGAATAGTTGTGCATGTGCACATTGCTTAGACCTTGTCCGTCAGTGGTAGGAGTTTGAATCCAGCAAGAAAATGTGACATAGTTTTGCACCATTGGAATGTATTTCTGTGGGAATTCCAATGCCAAAATTCATTAGTTGGGTATATGTATTTTGCCAGTAATATCACTAATTGGCATTATGATGGGAATTCCACAACATTTCAGTGTAGCTGTTAATGATATAGAAAAATAATTTTCTAGCAACAATCCCCACTCTGTTGGGATCACAGACTAGAGTGCAGCTTGGCTTCATGAGAAACTGGGGGTTTACAGTATGAGGGAATCTTGCCTTTTTCTGTGTTTTTTCTTTCAGACTGATCTCGAATTCATTGCCATAACCCTGCTGTCTCCATACCCTTTGAGAACTTTAGCCTCTAAAATCTATTTTTCCTTTAATATTTTCAGTGTTTTAGCCTCCACAGCATTCTATGGTAGAGAATCACTGATTTAACACCTTGTGAGTAAAGAAATCTCTCCTCATCTCAGTCAGAAATGCATACCATGAGACTGTCTCCTTGTTCTGGATCCCTGACTAGGGGAAACTTCATCCCTGCATTCTTTCTTCCAGTCTTGTTAGAATTTTATGTTTCAGTGATATTTCTTCCTCTTCTGAATTCCAGTGAATACAAGGCCAGTCAACCCAATCTGACCTCATACAGCAAAACTGCCATCTCAGGAGTCTGTCTGGTGAACTTTAACTGCACTCCTTCTATGGCACGTATATCTTTTTTTGAGTAAGGAGACCAAAACTGCATGCAGTATTCTGGGTATAGCGTCACCAAAGCCCTGAGCAGGCTCCATTAAGACTTCCTTGCTCCTGTACACAAATTCTTCTGCAATGAAGGCCAAAACACTATTTGTCTTTCAAAAAAGGCATGAAAATTGCATTAGATCAGTGGAAATGGCTTATAAGTTTCTTAGAAAACATGGTAAACCTGAGCACTGCGAACAGTTTAGAATCCAGCAAAGGATGACTAAGAAACTAACAGAAGAAGGAAATAGGAAGGCAAGGTGACATGAAATGTAAAAGTGGACTCAAAGCTTCTTTCAGCACATGAAAAAGAATAGCAAGAAGAAATGTGGTTCCATTGCAGGCAGAGACAGGAGAATTTACATTGGAGAGCACAAAATAGTGGAGGGACCAAACAAGTACGAAACAAGAGGAGGAGATGGTCTAGTATTACCGCCAGACTATTTATCCGGAAACATAGCTAACTTTGAGGACCCAGCAGTTTGTGTAATTTTGAATTTTAAAATAATATCTGGAATTAAGAACCAACTGAAGACTGTGAAACCATTGTCAATTATCAGAAAAACCCATCTGGTTCACGAATATACTTCAGGAAAGGAAATCTACCAACCTCACCTGCTCTAGTCTACTAGTGACTCTAGCCAACCACATTGCTGAGAGTCTGTCAGTTGCCCTCTGAAATAGCCTAGCAAGTTATTCAGTTATTTCAATTGCTGTGAAGTCTCAAAGACCACCTGGCATTGACTTAGATACTGGAAAAGACAATGACAGAAACACCCCTGTCGACCCTGCAAAGTCCTCCTGGCTAACATCTGGGGCTAGTGCCCAAAATGGGAGAGCTGTCTCACAGACTAGTCAAGTACAGCCTGACATTGTCTGTGAGGTGTGATTCCCTGAGTATGATAATGTTCCAGACACCATAATCACCATCCCTAGATATATCCTGTCCCACCAGCTGGACAATCCCAGCAGAGGTAGCACAGTGGTATACAGTCAGGAGGGGGTTGCTCCAGGAGAACTCAACATAGAGTCCAGACCTCATGAAGTCTCATGGCTTCAGGTTAAACGTGGTCAAGGAAACCTCCTGCTGATTACCACGTACAGTCCTCCCTCCGCTGAAGAACCAATATTCCTGCATATTGATCAAAGCTTAGAGGAAGCACTGCGGGTGGCAAGGGCACATAATATACTTTGGGTGGGTACCACCTTCACATTGAGAACAGCCATCATTGTCTACCACCGTGTAAATGGGACAGACTTTGAGCATTTATGTGGTGCTGTGGGCCATCAACAGCAGCAGAATTATACTCCAGCACAATATACAACCTCATGGCCCAGCATATTTCCCACTCAACCATTATCATCAAGCCAGGAGATCGACCTTGGTTCAGTGGAAAGCACAGGAGGACATGCAAGGAGCAGCACCAGGGATACATAAAAAGGAGAGCTGAAAATGTGTTGCTGGAAAAGCGCAGCAGGTCAGGCAGCATCCAGGGAACAGGAGAATCGACGTTTCGGGCATAATGCCCGAAACGTCGATTCTCCTGTTCCCTGGATGCTGCCTGACCTGCGCTTTTCCAGCAACACATTTTCAGCTCTGATCTCCAGCATCTGCAGACCTCACTTTCTCCCCTACATAAAAAGGAGAACTTTGTGAAGCTACCAGTTAAGTAGTCTTGAATGCCAACCAGCCTAAGCAGCAAGTAATATACAGAGCTAAGCGATCCCACAACCAATGGATCAGATCTAAGTTCTGCAGTCCTTCTACATCCAGGACTCGGTGTAATGATGGTGGACAATTAAGCAACTCACAGGAAGAAACAGCTCACAAACATCCCCAGTCTCAATGATGAAGTACCCAGCAAATCAGTGCAAAACACATGGCTGAAGCATTCATAGCAACCTTTAGCCAGAAGTACCAAGTGGATGATCCATCTCTGCCTCCTCTAGCGCTGGCCAGCATGACAGAGACCAGTCTTGACCCAATTCAATTCACACCACGTGATATCAAGAAACAGTTGGAAACATTGGATACTGCAAAGGCTCGGGGCCCTGGCAACATTCCAGCAACAATACAAAAGATTTGTGCTCTAAAACATGCCACTCCCCTCGCCAATCTCTTCCTGTACACTTACAACACTGGCATCTACTTGACAAGGTGGAAATTTGCCTGGGCATATCCTGTACATAAAATGCAGGACAAATCCAATCTGGCCAATTACCACTCCAGTCTACTCTCAATCTTCAGTGAAGTGATCAAAAGTGTCATCGATAGTTCTATCAAGCAGCACTGCTCAGCATTAACCTGCTCCATTTGGATTTCATGAGGGCCATTAGCTCTTGATCTCATTAGAGACTTGGCTCAAACATGGACAAAAGAATTGAATTCCAGGGTTGAGGAGATCATGACTGTCCCTGATATTAAAGCTGCATTCGACTGAATCTGGCATTAAGGAGCCCTAGCAGGACTGGAATCAGTGGGTATCAGGAGACAAATTCTCTGCTGGTTGGAGACATACCTAGCACAAAGGAAGATAGTTGTGGTGGT
Organism: Chiloscyllium plagiosum; assembly: GCF_037043375.1. Taxonomy (NCBI): domain Eukaryota; kingdom Metazoa; phylum Chordata; class Chondrichthyes; order Orectolobiformes; family Hemiscylliidae; genus Chiloscyllium; species Chiloscyllium plagiosum. The sequence continues at coordinate 30,795,487 of NW_028270171.1, forward strand.
TGGAGGTCAGTCATCTCTGCAGGAGTTCCTTAGAGTGGTATCATCAGCCCAACCACCTTCAGCTGCTTCATAAATGACCTTCCCACCTTCATAAAGTCAGAAGTGGGGATGTTTGTTGATAATGTTCAGCACCATTTGTGATTCCTCATACTGAAGCAGTCCACGTTTAACTGCATCAAAACCTGGACAATATCCAGCTTTGGGCTGGCAAGTAATATTAGCATCACACTAGGCTGTGACCATCACCAAAAAAAATCTAACCACTGCCCTTTGACCTTCAATGGTGTTACCATCACTGAATCCCTCACCATCATCCTGGAGTTTACCATTGACCAGAAACCCAGTCAGACTCACCATATAAATACTGTAACCAGAAGAGCAGCTCACAGGCTAGGAAAACTGTGTTGAATAACTCAGCTCCTGAACTTCAAACCTGTTTACCATCTACGAGGCACAAGTCACAAGTGTAATGGAATACACCGCACTTTTGTGGATGGGTGCAGTTTAAAACAACACTAGGAACTTGACACCATTCAGGACAAAACAGCCTGCTTGATTGACACCAAATCCACAAGCATCCACTCTCTCTACCACTGATGCTTGTTAGCAGTACTGTGTACTATCTACAAGATGCACTGCAGAAATTCACCAATATCAGTCAACACCTTCCAATGCCCCAACCACTTCCATCTAGAAGGACAAGGGCAGGAAATACATGGGAGTACCTTAATCTGCATGTTCCTATCCCACACTATTTAGGTATTGAATCTGTAAGTTTGTAGGTGACATAAAGATTGGTCAGGTGGTTGACAATGAGATTGTGTGTCTTGGGCTACAGGATGATATAAATGGGATGGTCAGATGGACAGATAAGTTGCAGATTGAATTCAACCCTGAAAGTGTGAGGTGATAAACTTTGGAAGGAATAATTTGACAAGAAAGTATTGATGGCATGACAGTATGAAATTCTGTGGAACAAAGGGACCTTGGTGTGTTTGTCCATAGATCTCTGAGGGTAGAAAGGCATTTTAGTAGGGTGGTGAAAAGAGCACACAGGACACTTGCCTTTTTCATTCAAAGCATAGATTACAAAAGCAAGGAAGTCATGATGGAATTGTAAAGAAGTTTGGTGAGACCACAACTACTGATGTGGTAACCAGAAATGCACACATGACAGGAAGGATGTAATTGCACTGGATGGGTTGCAGAGGAGATTTACGAAGACGCTGCCCTGGATGGAAAATTTAAGTTATGAGGAAAGGTTAGATGGATTTGTGATATGGAACAGACCAAATCCCCTCACAACGTATCAAGGAGATAGCATCGATTCTAACTTTTATCTTATTTAGCAGCAAGTGTAAGACACTATGTTCCAGCTGTAATTCAACTAAATAAACTAGTAGACTTTAAGCAATTTATTTTCACAGCACAAGTAAAATGCAAACAAAAAATGGCACAACTTAACGCTATTAAAACACTTTTTTAATTTAACCTATTATCCTAATCAACCAGTTCAGAGATGTTATTACACACCTCTGGAGTAGGTGGGACTTGAACCCAAGCGCCTCTGGCCCAGAGGCGCAGTCACTACCACTGCACCACAAGAGGGGAAGTAAAGGAGTGTCATGCATTGGCTAGGAATCAAATCTGGGTCTCCAGCGTGGCAGGCGTGAATTCTACCACTGAGCATTTAATATATAATTAACTACTGCTCATCAACTGTTTCAGTATAGCAGCATTTCATAAACACAACCTTGGCAAAGGCAAATTCATCAAAACAGATTTGCTCCAGAAGAAAGGAACACCAAAACACCAAACATCTGGCAACAGAAAGAGAACTCAACCTTCTTTGTTGCTGCAGAGAGACAGAGCTATATCTAACAGCTTCAACTCCAAAAGCTCTAACTTTTTCATCTGAAAGCACAACTAAAACTGTGTCTGTGTGAGTCTGATTCCACACACTCATGCTTCTTTTACCTAATTTGAAATAAACCGAAAGCTATTTACCGTATTTTCCATAGTTTCCTCTTCAAGAGAAACAGGACAGAACAAATCCCTCTTAATGGCACATCCCTCTTATTGTCACACTTGCATTGTTTTTGTTGGAGCAGAGAAGGAAAAAGGGGTGATCTGATTGACGTGTATGAGATTATGAGAGCCATGGGCAGAGTGGATATGAAGCAGTTGTTCCACTCAGTTGAAGAATCACAGGGGGATGAGAATTCAAGGCGAAAGGGCTGGATGTTTATAGGGGATGTGAGGAAAATACAGCGTGGAAATAGACATTTTGCTCCAACCAGTCCATACTGACCATAATCCCAAACCAAACTAGTCCCACCTGCCTGTGCTTGGCTTGTATCCCTCCAAATGTTTCCTATTCATATACTTATTAAATGTGTTTTAAATATCATCACTGTACCCACATCCACAACTTCCTCGGGAAGTTCATTCCACACATAAACCACTCTGTATAAAAAAGTTGCCTTTCGTGTCTTTTTAAAATCTTTCTCCTATCATTCATCCATTCATGCGCGTCACTAATTAGATGACGAGATATTTGGCTATTATTGCACTCACCATCTGAATGGATTGTGTCCTTTGAGTTTTTCCGTCGCTCGTCGATGTAAAAGTAACCCCTGTCTAGCTAACCACAGCCAGATGATGTTAAAGGGAATGGGATCAATCATTGTAGAACCAAGCGAGGATTGAGCTAGGATTATTCAACCAACAAGTTAGCTACCCAACTAGCTCATCACCTCTTATGTTGGCAAGTGCAGATTTAATTTTATTCACCCTGACTAAAATCATTCTAACATTTAAAATACTCTCTAAAACTTAATAAAATCAGATAAACTTAAAAATTAATTAAATTATGTCCCATAGAGAAGCTAATAGAGTCCATTAAAGATCCATAAAAATTCTGAGCAGCTCGAGAGTCAAGGATAAAACCAGATTTGTGGTATTCTGTGCAAAAGTCTTATATTTTACGATCCCGAGTTCTTTCATCAAGTCATTGTTCTTATTGAACCATTTGCCTCGGGATCCTATCACAAATCCGTAGAACGATATACAGGTTCCTTCAACAAGATCCATGATTTCCTTCTTTAGATGTTTATATTTTTCCCACTTTTTCATCCCAAGCTTGCTCTAACAAATTTTCTTGGTTATCCATCCGAATTGTAACGTCCACAACACTAATACGATTGTCTTTCTTAAATATTATCTCTGGAATCCAAAGTTTTCCTGTATTATCCTTAATACGGGGTTCAATATAAGTGGTCCATCCTTTAGTTTTAACAAATTTAGTTGTTTCTTCCACCATCCTATTATGTCTTTTAATACGCATATTTTTCACATATGGGCATCTGCCCGAAATGTGTACAATTGTCTCAGTTCCTTCGTTGTATCTCCTACAGCTCTTTACATTAAATGGCCTTCCATATGATAATGTCGCCCTAGTTGGATACAGGTTTGTTCGTAGGAGGATTGAATTAATCACTTTCAAGGTCTTCATGTATTGTATTCCCTTCAGCCAATTGTTGGAGATTTTATCATTTTTACAGTAATGAATGCCTGCACCCTGACAGGGCAAGGCCATCCATTTCTGCAACTCCAATTCTCTCCATTTAATATAATTTTTACTGCTATATTCTTCAATTCCTTCAATATTCTCACTATCATCGACACTCATTCTTTCTTCTGATTGGCTGATTAAATATGGATTCCAAATTTCTTTCAAATTGCTCAAATTTTCCATTTTCGTTGTTATATTAATCCCTTCAAACAGAAATAAGGCATGTAAAATTTTGTCTGAAGAATTATACAATGATTCAAATTTCTTAATACAGCAATCAGAATAAACGTTGATAATTTACTCAATCCAAGGCCACCGATGCAGCTTCTAGCATATAGCATCCCATTTGCGATTGATTGTGGGAGATGCAACATTTCTTTTCCTGAACCCTTAATTAAATTATCTAACTTATTTAAATAATTCTGGGATGCTTCAGATAATATAAGGTAATAATAAATTCTTGGGATAAAATAAGTTTTTAATAATTCAAATTTTTGAACTAGCTTTAATAACGTACCCTTTAAATTCATAATCCATTTACTTAGCTGATCTTCCCAATGTGATTGACTTGTTCCAATCCAAGGATCTATTTTTGCACCTAAATACTTATCCGTACTTCCTGGCTCTATGTATTGTATATCATTATTATTAAACTTCAAATTTACCTTACTATTATAAATGCACGTTTTATTCCTATACATAAAATGAAAACCTTTCATCTTTTTGACATTAACTTCTAACCCAGTATTATCACAAAAGTTTTGCACTAATTTTAAATTGTATATTATTACCTTCGTAGGATTGACTAACCAGAGCTATGTCATCTGCGAAGGCGAGAGATGCACAGTGATAACTGTCACCTTCGGGACCCAAAAAGATTCCTCTTTTACCTTCTTCAAGCATGCTGATGAGGGGGTCCATTACGATGTTAAAAAGAATGGGTGACAAGGAATCACCCTGCTTTACTACTTTTAAAATGTTAATCAAGCTTGACTTACAGTTAAAACCCTCTACTACTGTATAATTATTATTATAAATATTAGCAATTAACTTGATGAATTCTGGGGAAAGCTGCAGTCTTTTCTATGAATTAATTTTCAATTTATGCCCCACTGTGTCAAAGGCCTTAGCCAAGTCTACAAACATTACTGTTAATTCTTTTTTTCTTTTCTTGGCTCCATTAATAATATTAGTGAGGATTTTGATATTTTCCTCACAGCCAGCGACTCTAGTGAGGAAACCCTTCTGACGTTTATTAAAATAACTACCTCGCTTAATCTTTTCGCAATAATTTAGGTAAATCAAAATTGGACCTATTGTTATCGGTCTCCCATTATCTATATCCTTAAGTTCTTCCTCATCATTCGTTTTTGGGATTAGTACTGTTCTACTAATTTTCATAGAGTCTGGAATATTGCACATTTTTAACCAAATTGAAAAAGTTCTTGAAATGACATTATTATCCTTATTAAATACTCTAATTATATCTTTAACCAATATCTGGGCAGGCCCTGCTGCAGTTTTGACATCAATCGCCTTAATGGCTTGATTGACATCCTCAACTGATATAGGCCTTATCAGCATATTGCCTAGCAAACTGTTTAAACCACCTTTATATTTAACTAAACCTCTTACATTACTTTGTTTAAAACTGATAGTTTGCTACTAAAATATCTCTCCAAATCATATTTTCTTAACGGACATATATATTTTTTAGGGGCCCCCATTAGTGATCTGGCTAGGTACTGTCTTTTAAATTTATAGAGCATCTGTATTTCCTTAAATTGTCCTTTTTTCTTACTATGCTTCTTTTTTGCATTACTAATTATTACCAAGTTATCTTGCATTTTTTTTTAACTTTTTATTTTTAGTGCTGTTATTTTTAACTTTTACATTCAACCTTCATTTTCTTATTATCTTCCTTTTTAAATAACTGATCTATAATCTCATCCATAATTTTCTCATTGTCATTTGCCACTACTTGTTTATTTCTACTTATTCTATCCTCAATAATGTTTAATAATTCTGTTGATGACTTGTTAGACGAGTCTACATTTGCCTCATCCCTATAATTCTCTAAATATCTATTTCCATTTAATATTTCTTCCTCAATTCTCATATCTAGTTCATTTTCATTATTCTCGTCATTATCATGACTGAGGACTACTTCTTGTCATTATCACTACTGAGGACTATTTTCTCATTATGAGTATTTTCCTCCTTTTTATCGCTGCTTTTATTTTGATTAGCCAATCGTCGTCTTTTATCTGATATTTGTTTTGGTGTTTTTGTTTCTAACTTCAGCGATTAATTTATTAATATTTCTATGGCCACTAAATTCTTGCTCTAGTCTTTTTAACAATTCTACTTTGGAGCTGGACCAAATTCCTTTTTTATTTTTCTCTACCTTTCCATTATTATTACTTTTATTCCTTTTAATATTTCTCATTGCACGATGCTTGTGCCTCTCGTGTGTCTCGTATAGCCGTAGTAAATTTAAGAGGACATAACTTGCATTGGAAAGTACTATCTGCTTCTCTATTTTCTTTGTTACCATTACATTCAGCAAAATGACACGTGACTGCATGATAGCTGCCCTCCCAGTCGCATCTACTACATCTAACTCTAACTGACTTTATCCCATTACATTTATTTAAATGTTTTCTAAACTAACCTGTCGTATTATAAATATTATGGCAAAACTTACATAAAGTTATCTATAGGGTATTTAACTTTTATCTCTATTTTACTCCTATCATTTACTACCGGTGGAATAACCCTAGATTCAAAGACCCCTTTCTCTGGTTCTCTATTAAGACTAAAATCAAACGGCCCTTTAAAATTAGAATTAAAAATTGTCCAGTTGTCAAGAGGACAGGATCTGAGAGGGGCCATCTCAACAGATCTTTCAACTCTATTTTGTCCCATCTCGACACCAAAATTGGTCCCCTCGTGCCTGCCCAAGGGCAACCGTGTCGAGAGTATCCACCTTCAAATGTTATCTAGCGAATTCACCTACTCTGTTTAATCTGTCTCTCACCTCAGATACATAACACAACTGTGAGATCTCTGACTTTGGACCTATCAACCTTCCTTAAATTAATTTTAAAGACCCTCTGACTTCATGTCCAAATATCAATTCAATGGAGTAAACTCAGTCGATTCATTTGGAGAATCTCTAATAGCAAATAATATAAATGGGATACCTTTATCCTAATCATTTAGATGATCTTGGCAATAAGCCCTCAACACCTGTCTTTATGGTCTGATGCCATCTTTCCTATGCTTCCTGGGATTCAGAATGGTATGCACTTGATGTGAAGTGTTTGATGCTTAAACTATCTATGACTTCCTTAAATAATTGGGACAGTAAAACTGAACCCTTGGTCTGACTGGATCTCATTGAGTATTCCATAATGGGTAAAGAAAGCAACTCCTCCAGTACATTTTTAGCCTTGACATTCTGTAAGGGAATTGTCTCCGGAAACCTGGAAGACACATCCATTACAATTAGCAAATATTGGTTCCCACCTTTGGTTTTAGGGAGGGAACCTATGTATTCAATTATAACCCATGTAAAAGGTTCTTCAAATGCATGAATTGGCATCAAATGTACTGGTTTTATTACTGCCTGTGGTTTTTCTAACATCTGGCACGCATGACAGATACAGCACAATTCTTTAGGTAACCCAGGCCAGTAAAAATGCTCCTGTATCTTAGCCTGAGTCTTCCTCACTCCTCAGTGACTTCCTACAGGTAGTTGGTCTGCTACCTGCAATACTTACTGTCAGTATTCTAGTGGCTACACAATCTGGTGAACTTCTGCCCACTTCTCACCTGCACTAACCTGCCATGATCTCCATTTCCACCTTAAGGTTTTCTCCTTAAGGTATTAGAATTCTGGAATACACAGATTCCTTTTCTGTGCAGGCTTTATTGTCTCATTTCTTAGATGTGATCCTCTCCCTGCTTAGGTTTTCGCTTTACCATCTCATCAGAGTGTCAGCTAACTGGACCTCAAAACAAATCTTTTCCTATTGTTTTCCTTCCTTGTTTCAACTTAAGGCTGTGGGATCTTGACACCACCTAGTTCGGAAAAATTCCAGGGTATTTTTCCTTTAACTCATCAGTTCCCTGGTTTTAGTTTGTCTTTTCCACTACAATGGGCATCACTTCCATCTGTGATCCAGCTTTATTATTTCTATGAATAAACTATATTCCTGGAACAGCCAATTTTTACATCATATCCCCAGTCTTGATTGGACTTTCTAGCCTTTCCTCACACAGGGGAACACTACTCCTCTCTCCATTTACTCCACAGATTACCACTCTCACAGGCATTATTTCAGAAGGAGTCCAGATATTTTCATCTCTTACAATTAGAGTAAGACTAGCTCCTATATCTCTCAACATTTTAACTTCTTTACCTACTCGACCTGTTCTACCTGGGTAAATCTTACCCCACAGATGAAGTCTTTGAAAAGATCGGACACAATCTTGCTATCCAGCTCGTGACTAGGCTTTACACTCTCCTGCAGTTCCTCGATTTTTTTCTTGGGATTTCCTTCACTACCTTAAGTAATCCCACTGGTTCAGCCTGCTTTACCACATCTTTTTTCCTGTGCCTTCCTAAACCACCAGTATTGTGACTTTGTGTCTCACCTCATTGCAGTGAAAACACATGAGGTCTTTCACCTCTTTTCTACCCTCTTGGGTTTCTTTTTTCACATACTGTTCCTAGTGTGATTTATTTTTTGTTTTACGTTGAAGGATCTCCTGGTTTCCCAAATGCTATCCCTCATGGAATGGAATTGCTGTCTGAAGCTAGATTTCAATTTATGCACTAATGCGTACTCATCTGCCATCTCTGCAGCTCTTCTCGCTAATTTAACTTTCTGTTCCTCAACATAAGACCATAAGAAATTGGAGTGGAAGGGAGGCCATTTGGCCCATCGAGTTCACTCCGCCATTTAATCATGGCTGATGGGCATTTCAACTCCACTTACCCGAACTCTCCCTGTAGCCCTTAATTCCTTGCGAGATCAAGAATTTATCAATCTCTGCCTTGAAGATGTTTAATGTCCCAGCCTCCACTGCGCTCAGTGGCAATGAATTCCACAGGCCCACCACTGTCTGGCTGAAGAAATGTCTCCTCATTTCCATTCTAAATTGACCCCCTCTAATTCTAAGGTTGTGCCCATGGGTCCCAGCCTAATGGAAACAACTTCCCAGCATCCATCAATAAGCCATGCATTATCTTGTAAGTTTCTACCAAATCACCCCTCAATCTTCTAAACTCTAATGAATACAATCCCAGGATCTTCAGCCATTCATCTTGTGTTTGGCTTACCATCCAAGGGGTGCAGCGTGTCCATCTCCGCTGGACACGCTGCAGTGCTAGTATGTCCTTCCGGAGGTGTGGGGCCCAAAATTGCATACGGTATTCCAAATGGGGCCTAACTAGAGCTTTACAAAATCTCAGAAGCATATTGCTGCTTTTATATTCCAACCCTCTTGAGATAAATGACAACATTATATTTGCAGCTGAAAATGTGTTGCTGGAAAAGCGCAGCAGGTCAGGCAGCATCCAAGGAACAGGAGAATCGACATTTCGGGCATAAGCCCTTCTTCAGGCTTTTGCCCGAAACGTCGATTCTCCTGTTCCTTGGATGCTGCCTGACCTGCTGCGCTTTTCCAGCAACACATTTTCAGCTCTGATCTCCAGCATCTGCAGTCCTCACTTTCTCCTCGAACATTATATTTGCACTCTTAATCACGGACTCAACCTGCAAATCAACCTTCAGAGAATCCTGGACTAACACTCCCAGATTCCTTTTATTTTGGCTTTATGAATTTTCTCACCGTTTAGAAAATAGTCCAATCCTGTATTTTTTTTCCAAAGCGCAAGACCTCGCATTTGCTCACGTTGAATTTCATCAGTCATTTTCTGCACCACTCCTAAACTGTTTAAATCTTTCTGCAGCATCCCCACCTCCTCAGTACTACTTGCCTGCCCACCTAACTTCGTAACATCAGCAAACTTTGCCAAAATGCCCCAGTCCCTTCATCCAGATCATTAAAGTGAACAGCTGCAGCCCCAACACTTAACCCTGCAGGACACCAATTGTCACAGGCTGCCAAACTGAAAAAGAACCTTTTATCCCAGCCAATCCTCAAACCATGCCAGTAGCTCACCTCAAACACCATGGGCTCTCAGCTTACTCAGCAGCCTCCCATGAGGCACCTTATAAAGGCCTTTTGGAAGTTGAGATAGATAACATCCTCTGGGTGTCCCTGATCTAACCTACTTGTCAGCTCTTCAAAGAATACTAACAGGTTTGTCAGGCATGACCTCCCCTTACTAACTCGATGCTGACTTGATCTAATCCGACCCTGCACTTCCAAGAATTTAGAAATCTCATCCTTAACGATGAATTCTAGAATTTTACCAACAACTGAGGTTAGGCTAATCGACCTATAATTTTCCATTGTTTGTCTTGAACCTTTATTGAACAAGGAGGTGACAACAACAATTTTCCAATTGTCTGGGACTTCCCCTGACTCTAGTGACCTTTGAAAGATCACAACCAACGTCTTCGCTATTTCCTCAGCCACCTCTCTCAGAACTCTAGGATGTAGCCCATCGGGGTCAGGAGATTTATCACTTTTTAGTTTTTATAGCATTTTCTCTTTTGTAACGGCTACCATACTCAACTCTGCCCCCTGACTCTCCTTAATTATTGGGATATTATTCAGGTCTTCCACTGTGAAGACTGACACAAAGTACTTATTAAGTTCTTCAGCTATTTCCTTATCTCCCATCACTAGCCTTCCAGCATCAATTTGGAGCGACCCAATGTCTACTGTTGCCTCACGTTTGTTTCTTATGTATTAAAATAATTTTTTACTATCATTCCTAATATTACTGGCTAGCCTACTTTAATATTGATCCTCTCCTTCCCTATTTCTCTCTTTGTTATCTTCTGTTTTGTAGTCTTCCCAATATTCTGATTTCCCAATGCTCTTGTCTCCTTTATGATTAGATTAGATTACCTACAGTGTGGAAACAGGCCTTTCGGCTGAACAAGTCCACACGTACCCTCCGAAGAGCAACCCACCCAGACCCATTCCCCTACATTTACCCTGACTAATGCACCTAACACTATGGGCAATTTAGCATGGCCAATTCACTTGCCCTGCACACCTTTGGACTGTGGGAGGAAACCGGAGCACCTGGAGGAAACCCACGCAGACACGGAGAGAATGTGCAAACTCTCTTTTTCTTTGATACATTTCCTGACTTCCTTTGTCAGCCATGGCTGTCTAACCTCACCGGATAATCTATCTTTTCTTTGGGATGAACCTCGTACTATGTCCTCAATTACACCCAGAAACTCCTGCCATTGTTGCTCAACTGTCTTCCCTGCTAGGCTCTGCTTCTAGTTGATTTTTGTCAGTTCCTCTCTCATGCTCCTGCAATTTCCTTTATTTAACTGTAATACCATTGCATCCGATTTTGCCTTCTCTCTTTAAAACTGCAGATTGAACTCTACCATATTATGATTGCTGCCTCCTAAGTGTTCCCTTACTTTAAGATCTTGTATAAAGTCTGGCTTATTACGTAGCACTAAGTCCAGAATAGCTTGCTCCCTCGTGGGGTCCATCACGAGCAGTTCCAGAAAGCCTTCCTGTAAGCACTCCATGAATTCCCTTTCTTTGGATGCAGTGGCAACATTATTCACCCTGTCCACCTACATATTGAAGTCCCCCATGATCACTGTGACATTGCCTTTCTGACATCTGTTTCCCGGTACATCTTGTACTCTGGTCCTGACCACTGGTTGGAGGTCTGTACATAATTCCCATTATGGTTTTGTTTTGCTTTTATGGTTTCTCAACTCCACCCACACAGACTCCACATCATCTAACCCTATGTCATTCAGTGCCATAGGTTTAATTTCATTCTTAAATAACAAGGTAACTGCCCCTCTGCCCACCTCCCTGTCTTTTCAATAAGTTGTAAATCCTTGGATGTTTAACTGCCAGTCCTGAACCCCCTGCAACCACGTCTCTGTGATGCCTACCACATCATAATCATTCATGATGATTTGTGCCATTAATTTATCTACTTTGTTACAAATACTACGAGCATTCAAGTAAAGTGCCTTAATGCTAACTTTCTTATCACTATTAGAGATAATGGAAATCATAAGATGTCCTAAGGTAATCCTTCCTTTTTGCTGTGTTCCTAGTCTACCTTGAGCTTAAACCGACCTGCACACATTAGATTAGATTAGATTACTTACAGTGTGGAAACAGGCCCTTCGGCCCAACAAGTCCACACCGCCCCGCTGAAGCGCAACCCACCCATACCCCTACATTTACCCCTTACCTAACACTACGGGCAATTTAGCATGGCCAATTCACCTGACCTGCACATCTTTGGACTGTGGGAGGAAACTGGAGCACCCGGAGGAAACCCACACAGACACGGGGAGAACGTGCAAACGCCACACAGTCACTTGCCTGAGACGGGAATTGAACCCGGGTCTCTGGCGCTGTGAGGCAGCAGTGCTAACCACTGTACCACCGTGCCGTCCCTATCCTGCTATCCTACTGCTTATCTTTCCATTTAACTCCACAGTCCCTGTCGCTTTCGCTTTATCTTCTCACCGACTCAGAAGTTTAAAGACCTACAGACTACTTGTCCTTTTCGCTAGAAGACTGGATCCAGATTGGTTCAGGTGGAGACGGTCCCAACGATACAGATCCTCCAGTTCCAAAACTGATTCCAATGCCCCATGAAATCGAATCCCTCTTTCCCACACCAATTCCTTAGCCACATGTTTACTTCCCTAACCTTCTTACCCCTATGCCAATTGGCATGTGGCTCAGGCAGTAATCCGGAGATTATGACCCTTGAGGACCTGTACTTCAATTTCTTTCCTAGTGCTTGATAATCCCCAAACAGGTCCTCTACCCTAGCTTTGCCTATGTTGTTAGTCCCAACATGGACCACAACAACTGGATCCTCCTCCTCCCACTCCAATATCCTTTCATGAGTTCTTATCACTTTTGGAAGTGAGTTTTTAAACTCCTCCAGCAGAATAATCTCTTAAGAGCCTCATATGTCTTTTCTATCTTTAATGCCCTCATACCTCTACCTAAGTTGCTGTCTTGAATTCTTTCAAACACAATATAAGTCTGACCGGTTTCCTTTCTTAAATTACTGAACTATTGTCTATAGGCTTTTGGTACCAATTTGTAGCCTGTCAAAATAGACATTTTTAACCTCTTCAGATTCTCCTGACACCTCTACAAATACTTCACTAGCCGTGTCTACCAACTTGGTCTGAATTAATATTACCAATACATTCTCTGTCCAGTTCATCTGTATAGCCAATTTCTCAAATGAAATGAAAAAGGCTTCTACAACTTTTTCATCAAATTTTGTTAATATTTAGACATATTTGTATATATCCCTCCCTGGCTGTTGGCTACGATGGGTTTGCTCATCACTCCATCTTGAACTTTCACATTGTTTTTTGCTTCAAGTTCCAACTTCACTTTACCAACTTGAACATTCTTTCCCTTTCTCTACTAGGGCCTTCCTGTCCTTTTCTTTTTGTTCTGCCAGAGTGATTCTTTTCTTTTTCCTCTGCATTTTAACCATAATTAAAACTGTTTCAGTTCCTTTTCCTTATCTTCTGACTCCAATTGTCTCATTTGAAATTTAATTTTTTCTGTTTCCACTGCACTGGACTGCTTCTCTGATGTATCTAAATGCTTGGCTAACTCCATTACAATTTCAGCTTTCCTATTCTCCCTAGTTAAACCCAATTTTAGCCTGTACACTAATTTTCTGTCTTTCTAAACTTGGCAAATTTGGGAAGCATCTTTGACCCCAGAACCTCTTTAGCAATGTTAAGAGTTATTTCCCCACTTTTGATTTAACTAACAACAAGTAACTGAAATTAAACAGATTTTCCACTTCCCACGTACATTTTATTTAAAGGTATAGGACACTAGTCCCCTAGTCTGTTTAAGTCTACTGGAACCTTTTATACCCTCAATCTTTTCAAATCTGCCCAAATCTTAACAAGAGTCCCCAATCTGTTATAAGCGGAGGATGACCTCCCTCCCCCGAGAACTAAAACCGAAATACCCAAAGAGGGGTGCCTTGCCCTATAGTCTGTAAAAGGGGTGTGAACAGTGGTGTAACCTGTTTTTCAGCAGCTTCTAGTGGTTAAATAAAATAAATCCCTGAGACTCACTTAAAATCAATAAGTAAAAGATTATTTATCTAACTCTAACAGTGAACAAATTAACTAAGCTATTAACCAACCAAATAAATCTCTAACTACTAACTATCCCCAAATAAAGTAAGATTCTAATGGTATGCTGTTTCAGTAAATACAAGTACCATCCATAAAGAAAGAAAAAACTTAGTCTCTCAAACTTACAACCAGATTGCGTGTCTTCTGGAATATTCTGTGCCTTTTCATCGATTCTTCTGTCAGGAATATGAACTAGTTGTGCCATTGGTACTGTTGTTATTTTTAGATTAGATTCCATACAGTGTGGAAACAGGCCCTTCGGCCCAACAAGTCCACACCGACCCTCCGAAGAGCAACCCACCCAGACATATTCCCCTATAATTACCCCTGACTAAATACACCTAACCCTACAGGCAATTTAGCATGGCTAATTCACCTAACCTGCACATCTTTGGATTGTGGGAGGAAACTGGAGCACCCGGAGGAAACCCACACAGACACGGGGAGAATGTGCAAACTCCACTGAGGTGGGAATTGAACCCAGGTTCCTGGCGCTGTGAGGCTGCAGTGCTAGCCACTGTGCCGCCCCTCAATTTGTTCAAATCTGTCCCAATCCCAACAAGAGTCCCCAGTCTGGTATCAGCATCTTATTTAGACGGTGTTTTCTCTAAGACATAGTGATGGCTCTGGGAGCCAGCAATTCTGTCTTGAGAGAAGAGGGCTGTTAGCTCTGGTGCATGGTTGCTAGTTCTGGGGTCTTTGTCTTTCTTTTATATCTCTGATGACATATCTATTTCTTACAATAGGATTGGTCCTATGTTGCCTGAACTGCTGTGCTCTTCCAGCACCACTAATCCAGAATCTGGTTTCCAGCATCTGCAGTCATTGTTTTTACCTATGTTGTCACAAATGTTATGGCACGGAGTAACCCCCCCACTAATTTAAACTTGCAACACAGAAATGATTTCATGTGTGCTGTAATCTGTTAAAATTTGAGAGGCAAAGAACTATCCAAAAGTCTGATGAAACCCCCAATTAAGATTTAGCAAAAATTCAAATTTCAAAACTTTGTCACTATTGAATTTTCTCGTTGTACCTTCCTGTGTCTTCAATCCTTCTTCTTAGGGATTTCTGTTTCACAGGTCATTGATAGATAAAGGAACCTCAAAGAGAGCTGTGTTTCAGGCAGTCTGTACGTGCTGGTGGCTTGGCAATTCTCCCCTCATCTGTTCATTTTTTCCTGATATTATACCCCAAAGCATTGGATTGTTTCATTGGTTTTTAATATTGTCAATATACTAAATTCAAATTTGTTTAGAGGTTGGTATTGTGGGGTATAATTTAAACTGATTGGCTAAATTTGAATTTGTTTTTGTCTCATCACAACTCAGCCAATGGTGGCTGCTAGACCAAATGTTACTTTGTAAATTCTCCAACACTCTGTGTGCATGCTAAATCCTTCACTCTCTTAAAGTTTCAGTACACTTTTACACCTTCATAACCGCTAAGCACAGCAAAAGCACATGACCTTTTAAAGGGATCATACAATGCTCCTGCGCCCCTCCCCAAATGTACTTTACAAATACCAAATTCTAACTTCCTGCCTCCTAATCTACAAGTAGTCTCCCCAACTTCGCAACACTTGGGGGAGGGGTGGGGTGGGAAAAACACCTGCCCTTCAGCTTATCTATACCCCTCATTTTATAAACCTCTCAACCTCCTATGCTCCAGTAAAAGAAGTCCCAGCCTAATCAGCCTCTCCTTATATCTCAAGCCCTTCGTTCCTGACAACATCCTGGTCAATCTCTTCTGACTCCTCTCTAGTTTAATAATATCCTTCCTATACCAGGGCGACCACATCTGGACACAGTACTCCAGAAGAGGCCTCATCAATACCCTGTCTAACCTCAACATACTGCTCAAACCCGTATACTCAAAGATCTGAGCAATGAAGGCAAGCATTATAAACATTTTCTTAACTACCCTATCTATATGTGATGCAAACTTCAAAGAATTATGAATCTTAATCCCTACATCTCTCTGTTCTTCACTACTGCCCAAGACCCAACTTTTGATCAAATAAGTCTTATCTTTGTTTTAACAAAATGTAATACCTCATATTTATCCAAATTAAACTTCACCTGCTGCTCTTCAGCCTATGATCCAACTGATCAAGATTTCTTTGTACTCTTAGATAATCTTCACCAGAGGGTGGTGACAATCTGGAATGCACTGCCAGGAAAGATGGTAGAGGTGAATTATCTCACATCCATGAAAAGGTACCTGGATGAGCACTTGGCATGCTATAACATTGAAGGCCATGGACCAAGTGCTGATAGATGGGATTAGGTTGAAGGTCAAGTGTTTCTCACGTGTTGGTGCAGACTCTAAGCAGAAGGGTCTCTTCTGCACTCTATAATTCTAGGCCACTCACCATCCTGAGTTGGAGAGATATCACTGTTCCTTCACTGTTGCTGGATCAAAATCCTGGAATTTTCTCCCTAACAGCATTGTAGGTCAACCCATAACAGGTGGACTGCAGCTGTTCAAGAAGGTAGCTCACCACCACCACCACCTCAAGGGCAATGAAAGATGGGCAATAAATGCTGTCCAGACAGTGATGCTCACGTCCCACGAATGAATTAAAAGATTTTGGTGTGACAAAAGTGGAAATTTCCTTAGCCCTTGTCAATGGTGCCTGCAGGTGTCTTTTTAACATATCAATTTTAGATCAGCATGACTTACTATCAATTGTATCAATGAAATTTTCTAGTTGTGGAATAAGGTATGAATCCATCTTAGCGAGTGTCTTTACAATGCAATCACAATTTCTTTTTTTTGGTGGATCTAACATGAACTTTGAACAGCTGCGTGTTTTAAAAAGAGTTTGCCAGATGTTTGCTGTTGGTGACTGGCCTGGAGATAATGCCACTTAATTACTAATCTAAGGAAGACTGGAGATGAATTGGCACAGAGTGTTGTAATGCCATGGGCTGCCAGCTGATTGGATGTTGAGCTGGTCAGTAAAGAGATGACTGATGCAAGTCGGCCAACCATCGAGAATATTGATTTAAGAAGAAAACTAGTTCTGACTGGTTTTGGTAGGTGCAAAGTGATGTTGGAAGCATCAGGAATGGCTGCTGTCTAGGTTTCTATCGAGTTAAAGAATTGTTGAATGTTCTGAATAAAGAATCCCCATCTGTAAGAAATGAGTAAATACTTTTGGAAGTCTGCATCTATTTGCATTCACCGCTGACTTTGACATTAGATATACAGTTACATGCCTGTGATCAGTTATTATTCAAGGATTACATGAAGGCTTAGCACCAATAGTTTGTCACTTTAATTGAACTGACAAATTACGATTATTTTATAAAATATCCCTGAACTTTGTCTACGTGAGAGTGGAGGTTTATGAGCAAAGAATATTTAGTTTAAATCATAGATTAGCTATTTGCAAAGTAATAACATGTTTGCTGGTGCTCAGTTTGGGTTCTGTCTCTTGGCTCCTGACCTCACTATAGCCATCTTCCAAACAAGGATAAACGCTCATGTCCGTACTGTAGTGAGAATGACTTCCCTTGACAGGGCAGCATTTGACAGAGTATGGCATCAGCTAGCCCTGGAAAAATCAGTCAATGCTGGGGGGGGCAGGGGGTGTGGGAAGAAGAGTGCAACTACTGATTGGAATAATTGTAATACTTTCACTGTGTTAAAGCAGATTGATTTTGAACAGATCTAGCAACTCAAAACTGGACATCCATAAAGCAATATGGACCACAGCAACAGAATCATATTCAACCACAATCTGTAACCTTAGTCTAACATATTATCCATTTTAGCATAGTCCAACAAAGTGATTCCATGATGAATGCAGCCTCTTGCATGGTAGGAATAGCGCAGGGATACCAAAATCTTTTGCTCCAGGGTAAATCCCAGCTTTTCCAATCTAACCTGCGCTAAAGTTGGTAATAATTGCTTAAATACTTTTTATACCTCCTCAGGGAACCTCAAATATGTCCTAAAGATGACCAGAGCAATCTGTAATACTCCAGTTGGGGCCTGAACAGATCTTTAGAAAAGTTCAGTAGACTTACCTGCTTTTGTATTCAGATTCTCCATATAAGACTCAATATGTCTTATTTGTTTTGGTAACTACACTCTTAACATGGCCTTTCTACTTCAGACATTGATGCACATGTATTTTGAGGTCCTTCCATTCATGCACACTCTTTGGAATTGTGCCATGAAGACAATTGTTTTCTTTGTGTTCTTAGTTTCCTGAGAATGCTATGCCACCTCCTGGATATTTCATGCACTTTAATACAGTTACCATGAACAGAAGAGCTCTGTGTCAAACATTTTTGTTACGGCTGACAACACTCATTCTTCTTTAATCTCAAAATCATTTAACCAATTCTTCCTCAGAGAAGTCATGAATATGTTCTTGAATATAATTATATGGAATCTGCAGGGCACTGATCAAGAGGGCCTGGCTTCTGTCCTCAGTCTAATTTTTGAAGGGATTTTAATAGCTTTTATACTAATTATTAGAGTGAATCCTTAGTGATATTACATGATTCTCGATTACATATGGCTGGAACCTGAGAAAGATTCTAATGAACTCTGCAACTTTTTACCTTACAAACAAGATCATATCTTGTATGCATGTAATATCTGTTCACTAGTTTGTAACAGCATGACTTTTTTGCTGTTTTCCACCAAAGACGTGGAAAACCCAAGCCATAGTATTAATGCATGATGGTCACGGTCTGCAAACTATTTCCTTACAATCCTCATTGATACCAAGAAGTGATGGGAAAGCCAAAAAATGGGCAGTGGAATACATTTGTGAATTACCCAAAGCAGCACTGAATTGCCACTGGGGTCACACAGCAATTGAAAATAGATTTGCTGCAACATGGAGAGAGATTACTCTTTCCTGATCCACTGGACCATGCATTGCCAGGCTGTACGTTGGATCAAATGGTGTCACCTCTTCAACTGCAAATGCACCAACATGATCAGGTCAAGATTACACTATATGCAATCAGTAACATGGCTGAAGACCTTTTGATAAGAAACTACTGCCTTTGTATCATCTTTAGTTTAAAGATCTACTTTAAAATATGATACAAGTTCACACCAGAAAAAGTTCAACCCAGCCAACTAAAGTTCTGCAGCAAATGTTGAATCCTTTCAAAATCACTATTATTGGCTATCAGTTCTTCGGGGATATGACAGAATGCCTGCCAACAAGCAGAGTTGGAAGAGACATGGTGGCTGCAGCCATTGTCAGATGTCTCCATTGCATTGGGAAGTAATCACATAAACACTACATCCTTATAATTCTAATGGAGAGTGTCATTGTTGCAATAGGAGGGGCATTTTCAATCTGCTGTGACAGAAAGCTTTCAGCTCCAAGCTGAAAATTTAACGACAGACCTCTTCCGAAACACAGCTTTGAAAACTCTAGAAATCCCTTGTATCAATCACATTTTTTTAAGCCCAAAAGCTGAAATAAGAATTAATGGCCACGGACATCTTTTAAATTGGATACATATAATTCTCTCTGACACCACACCCCTCCTTATATTATAAGCTTTAGGAACAGAATTAGGCCATTCACCCATCAAGTTTGCTCTGCCTTTCAGTCATGGCTGATATGTTTTTCAAACTCATTCTCCTACCTTATACCTTTTGCTTTTGATTTCCTTCTATCTCTGTCCTAAAAATACTCAATGGCTTGGCTTCCACAACCTTCTGTGCCAATGAGTTCCACAAAATCACCACCATCTGGCTGAAGAAATTCCTTCTCCGTTCTAAAGGGTTGTTGCTTAACTCTGAAGCTGTGCCCTCAGGTCCTAGACTCTTCTACCAGTGGAAACATCTCCTCCATGTCCACACTATTCAGGCCTTTCAGTATTCTGTAAATTTCAATCAGATTTTTCCATCCTCCTCCATTTTACTACACTCCAATGTACAGATCTACCATCCCCAACCGACCCTCAAATGACAAACCCTTCATTCCTTGGCTCATTCTTGTAAATCTCTTCTGGATCTTGCCCCTTCCCCTCCCAAATTGGGGCAGCACGGTTGCTCAGTGGTTAGCACTGCTACCTCACAGCACCAGGGACGCAGGTTCTAATCCAGCCTTGAGCAACTGTCTGTGTGGAGTTTGCACATTCTCCCCGTGTCTGCGTGGGTTTCCTCCCACAGTCCAAAGATGTGCAGATCAGGTGAATTGGTCATGCTAAATTGCCTGTAGAGTTAGGTGCATTAGTTAGGGGGAATGGGTCTGGGTGGGTTACTCTTCGGAGGGTCAGTGTGGACTAGTTGGGCCAAAGGGCCTGTTTCCACACTGTAGAGAATCCAATCTAATCTAAATTGATCATACTGACAATAAGCTTATTAAAAAGAAAATTGCCTGCTCCTTGTCCTTAAACTTTTACACTAATCCCGTGTATTTCTCTTTAAGACCCTCAATCATTTTAAGTGCCACATGAACAGCAGAAGGCAACTTGCCACCACCTTCAAATGGCAAAGTAGGGACAGGTAATAAATCCCATGGTGCCTTTTCCACAAGTGAATTCTTTTTTTAAAGATAGTGTTAATTATTGCACTGGTTTCACCCCCCCCCCCCCCCAACTTTACTTGCATCTCCCCTCCCTGCTACTTACTGTATCAGAGAGAGGAATATATTAAGGAATTTCAGGTCTGTTCCCATTCCTCAAAGTCATTTATTCAAAACCCATGGATAATCTTAAATCCTCGATAGCCCTCATCAGAGACTGAGGGGCCAAAAACAGTGCACTGTTTAACACTGAATCAAACAGTGGGAGACGTAGCCCCACAATAGATGTCAATGATTCCTGGTTAGAAATATCAGCACTTTCTCACATAAAAAGACCTGGATTTATGAGTTTGTTCTTCATGTTTGAATTCAGATATTGAGGACCCCATTACCACTGTTCTCCCATTCTGACCGCCATCATTTCTCCTGAATTCTCCTGGATTTAGCAATGGCAACCTTATTAGGTGCTGTATGCGGTGAAGAAGGAAAATAGTATGTTGGCCCTCATACCAAGGCAATTTGCATAATGAGGCAGGGATGTCTTGATGCAACTGTACAGCGCATTGGTAAAATCACACCTGGAGTATTGTGTGCAGTTTTGGTCTCCTCTGAGGAAGGATAGAGGAAGTGCAATAAAGGTTTACCAGACTGGTTTCTGTGGTGGCCTAATTGATGCATAAGGAGAGATTGGATTGGTTCAAAGTAAATTCACTAGAATTTGGAATATTGAGTGGAGATCTCATTGAAACCCATTAAGTTCTAACAGGATTAGATAGGGTAGATGCAGGAAAGGTGTTCTTGCTGATTGATGAGTCCGGAACCAGGGGTCACAGTCTAAGGATAAGAGATTAGCCTTTTAGGAGTAAGAGATTAGCCTTTTAGGAGATGAGGAGGAATTTATTCATCCAGAGAGTGATGATCGTGTGGAATTCTCTGCCACAGGAAACTGCTGAGGCCAAAATATTTTAAACTTTCAATAAAGATGCAGCTTCAGTTCTTAGAACTAAAGGGATCAAAGGATATGGGGAAAAAGCAGGAACAGGGTTGGATGTTATGCCACGATCAAAATGAATAAGAGGAAGTTACTGGGACTGGAGGGTTTGAGTTATAAGGAGAGGCTGGGACATTTTTTCCCTGGAACATAGTAGGTTGAGGGGTGACCTTATAAGGGCTTATAAAGTCATGGGAAGCATAGATAAGGTGAAGAGCAAAGGTATTTTCCCTAAAGTAGGGGATTTCAAAACTAGAGGGCATAATTTCAAGGTGAGAGGGGAAAGATTCAAAAAGGACTTGCAGGGCAACCTTTTCACACAGTGTAGTTTGTATGTGGAATGAACGGTCAGAGGAAGAGGTAGATGCAGATACAGTATTTAAAAGACATTTGGACAGGTACATTAATAGGAAAGGTTTAGCCGGACTTGAGCCAAGCATGGGCAAATGGGACTAGTTTTAGTTTGTGAAACCTGGTTGGCATAGACGAGTTGGACTAAAGGATCAGTTTTGTGGTGTATGTCACTGCTCCTCCTTTGCCTAACTTGCTAGAAAACCTCTTCAAAGACTTCTAACAGATTTGTAGACATGATCAGTCCTTAACAAAGCCATGCCCACTCAGCTCTATTTTAGTATTTCCAAGTATTCTGCAATCTCATCCTTAATAATAGGCTCTAAAATCTTACCAATAACTGAGGTCACGCTAACCATTTCTCCCCTATATTAGCCATTTTCCAGTTTTCTGGGGGTCTTCCTGATTCCTGAAAGATAACCACCAATTCCTCCACAATATCCTTCAGAACCCTGGTCCAGTCCAGGTGATTTATACACCTTTCAGCTCTCCCAGCACCACCTTCTTCATAATGGTCACTACACTCACCTCTAACTGTCTTGGAATCCTGATATGTTACTGGCATCTTCGACCATGAAGGCTTAAACCTGGATTCCTCCAGCTATCTACCTATTATGACAATAGACCAGAATCCTGAAGTATTCTTAAAATTTTAATTCCAAAATGTGTTTTCTTTTATAAAAAGGAAATGCTACAGATAAAGAAAAAACTATTGAGTGTACATTCAATAACCATTTGGTAAAGCCCCATGTGAAGCCAATGAAAGGATGCACTTGTAAAGAGTCAGAGAAACTTCAAGGAAGAGACTTAACAAGAAAAGATAGTGGCGGGAATGACTAAAGCTCTCTCAGCGGAGAAAGTGAGGTCTGCAGATGCTGGAGATCAAAGTTGAAACTTTATTGCTGGAACAGCACAGCAGGTCAGGCAGCATCCAGGGAAAAGGAGATTCGACGTTTCGGGCACAGGTCCTTCTTCAGGAATTCCTGAAGAAGGGCCTGTGCCCGAAACGTCGAATCTCCTGTTCCCTGGATGCTGCCTGACCTGCTGTGCTGTTCCAGCAATAAGGTTTCAACCTAAAGCTCTCTCAGCAGAAAGCCACCTCCTGGAGAAACAAAACAAATGTTAAAAATTGACTGCAACACCAATTTGTATGTCACTGGCCAAATGTTCTAATGTGCTGTGAGGGTCACAGCTTTGAGAACAACAATTGAAACATCACTGCACTGCAGTTAAAACAAAAGGGGAAGACTGCTGTTCCCCCTGAGTGCTAGTTGCCAGTTCAAAAGGAATTTTAATTGACTCTAAAACAAAGAACCTCAAAATTGACCTATCAATTGCCCATATCAGTACTACTGTTGCCAGCCTATAATGGCCATAATGTCTTCATATCTATTCTTCAAGAACAAATCAGATACTGATCTGTTTTTTCTTATCTTTTTGGATTCTCATATTTTTAACCTGTGTTTTGTGTTTAGAATTAATAAACTCATCTCTTTGTTCATTCCAGAAAGCCTGGTTAAATAGGCTTCTTTTAAACCATGAGTTCATTTTGATCTAGAAGAAAGGTGACCACATGGCAAGAGATCTTTTATAAACTAACATTGTTGTGATAAACTGTAGGAATGGGTGAATAAACATGGGGAACCAGTTCACTTATTTTCACCCTGGATCCTAACAATTTGGAGTGTCCTATCTGAAACAATAACAAGTTGGGGAACCTCACTCAGGGGCTGGTCAGAACACCACCACATTATTCCATGGTTCAGGGCACATTCAAGATATAGAAGGCCAGATAAGTGCTGCTCTTTGTCATAGAGGACGAAACATTTCTGAAATCCTCTATATAATCTACAATCAATAACCCTCCCAAATGAGCTGCAGAACTTACATAGACTAATTGCTTACTTATAAGATAGATGAGCTAGTCAATCAAGGTACACATCATGTGCTCGAGAAAATTCCTTAAACTGTTCACTAGACTAGATAATCTATAAACAGCTTACCACATCACCTTCACAAAATCATAGAATTGTTATAATGCAAAAGACAGCCATTTGGTACTTTAGTCGGTGCCATAAGGAGTAAGAACTGCCAACGTTCTACCCTTGGACCTCTATCTGGATTTGGGATCAGAACTAACCTGGCTGAGTTCTGAGTCCTTTGGTTCATCCTTGTTCTTCATTAAACTTGACCACAGCATCCTCAGATGCAACAGATCTTGTTGAAAGGTATTTTTAAGTCCAACAATACAACTATCTGCCCTATCTACGCTTCTTATAATTTTATACATCCCAAACATGTCCCGTCAATATTTTCTGCTCTAAGGAAAACCACCCCAGTAACCAATCTCTTTTCACAACGGAACTCTCCAGCCCAGGCAACATCCTGATAAATCTCCTCTGCATCCTCTCCAGTGTTATCGCATCCCTGCTGTAATGCAGATTTCAAAACTGCACATAATACTCAAGCTTGGCCTAACCAACAGTTCCAGCATAACCTTCTTGCTATTAAGTTCTATGTCTTTCCTAATAAAGGCCAACATATCATATAAGCTCTTAACCACTTTATCTACCTGTCCTGATACCATAAGGGACTGGTGTTACTGGTGTTCCCCTGATCCTCAGTACTTCCCATTCATATATTCCCTTGCCTTGTTTTTCCTGTCCAAGTGCAATACCTCACATTTATCCAGATTGAATTCCATTTATCTGGATTGAATTCATTGAGATTATCAGTCATATGAATGACATGTTCATCCATGATCACACTATGACAGAGCAGGACACCAGAACACAGGCAGTTCTGCAACACCTGCAGGTCTCAGGTTCAAACTAAACTACAAATAAGTTTTTCAAATTTGCTATCAACTTTCTGAATCACATTGTCAATGTCTCAGGATTCTAGGGAGATTTCAAAATAAACAGCAACCATTAAAAATTTTCTGCTGCCCCTAAATGTGACTGAAATACAACACTTTATGGCAATGGTTAACCAGTTGAGCAACTTTCTGCCCAATTTGCTGCACATCAGCAAACCTCTGAGATAGCCTTTAAAACAGGACCAGGCTTATAATGGTTACATTTGGAAAGCGATGACTGAATCGGTCCTACTCAGCATGGATTCATTGAAAGGAAATCACGTTTGACAAATCTTCTGGAATTTTTTGAGGATGTGACCAATGTAGGGGACGAGGGTGAATCAGTAAATGTTGGGTATCTGGACTTTCAAAAGGCTTTTGACAAGGTTCCACGTGAGAGATTAGCATGGAAAATTAAAGCTCATGGTATCAGAAGTAATGTATTGATATGGATAGAGATCTGGTTAGCAGACAGGAAGTAGAAAATTGGAATAAATGGATCCTTTTCAGACTAGCAGGCAGTGACAAGTGGGATAGAATGCTGGGACCCCAGCTGTTCACAAATACATATTAATGATTTGAATTAAGGAATTGAATGCAGTATCTCCAAATGTGCAGATGACACTAAGCTGGGTGGCAATGTGTGCTGTGAGGAGGATGCTAGGAGGCTGCAGGGTGACTTGGACAGACTGGCTGAGTGGGCCAATATTTGGCAAACGCAATATAATGTGGATAAATGTGAGGTTACCCACTTTGGTGGCAAAAACAGGAAGGCAGTTATTATCTGAATGGTGGCAGTTTAGGAAAAGGTGAGTTGCAATATGATCTGGGTCATGGTGGAATAGTCACTGAAGGCTGACATGCAGGTGGAGCAGGCAGGGAGGAAAGCTAATGGCATGCTGGCCTTCATAGTGAGAGGATTGGTGTGTCGGAGTGAGGATGTCTTGCTGCAGTTATACAGGGCCTTGGTGAGGCCACACCTTGAATTTTGTGTGCAGCTTTGGTCTCCGAGTTTGAGGATATTCTTGCTATTGAAGGAAAGTGAGGACTGCAGATGCTGGAGATTAGAGTCGAGAGTGTGGTGCTGGAAAGGCACAGCAGGTCAGGCAGCATCCGAGGAGCAGGAATATCGACATTTCGGACAAAAGCCCTGAGGAAGAGATGGTTTACCGGACAGATTCCCGAGGTGACAGGACTGAAATATGAAGACAGACTGGATCGACGGGGCTTGTACTCACTGGACTTTAGAAGAATGATGGGGGGGGATCTCATAAAAACATAGAAAATGCTGAGGGGACTGAATAGGCTGGATGTGGGAAGAATATTCCTGATATTCGGGATGTCCAGAACCTTGGGGTCACTGTCTAAGAATAAGGAGTAACCCATTCAGGACTAAGATGAGGAAGAATTTCTTCACTCAGAGAGTTGTAAACCTGAGGAATTTTCTCCCACAGGAAGCTGTTGGGATCAGTTCACTCGATATATGCAAGAGGGAGCTGGCATGGCACTTGTGGCTAAAGGGATCAAGAGGTATGGGGAGAAAGTTACTGAGATTGCATGATCGTATTGAATGGTGGTGCAGACTCGAAGGGCTGAATGATTAGATTACAGTGTGGAAACAGGCCCTTCGGCCCAACAAGTCCACACTGACCCTCCGAAGAGCAAACCAGCCAGACCCCCATTCCCCTACATTTACCCCTTCACCTAACATTATGAGCAATTTAGCATGGCCAATTCACCTACCCTGCACATTTTTGGGCTGTGGGAGGAAACCGGAGCACCCAGAGGAAACCCTCGCAGACGGGGGGGGGGGGAGAATGTGCAAACTCCACACAGATAGTTGCCTGAGGCAGGAATTGAACCCAGGTCTCTGGCACTTTGAGACAGCAGTGCTAAGCACTGTGCCACCCATGCCTACTCCTGCGCGTATTTTCTATCTTACACACCAATAAAACTTTAACATAATCAAGCACACAGCCACATCAAATCTTGGCCACTAAGAACTGGAATTGCCCACTGTTATTGAAGATATCTCTTCCTTAAATTGAGGAGCATTTTTTACTTCAAATTAAGTCTCACTATTTGACCAGTCTACTATGCTGCCAGGAGACAAGCAGATACTGAACATTGCTACATTGTCAATGAGAAAGCGGTCCTTGCATGCCCTATGAGCATCTGCAAAGTTCTAAGATTATATCCTCAGTCTTAAATTCACCAGAAACTTGTAAAATACGCATTTAGAACCTCCTTAATAAGAACTGGTAAAGATGGCACCTCAAGCCTCCAGAGGTTCTATTTGTGACAAATGTGCATTTGATGCATCTAGGATAAATCCCAGACCACAGCTGCTGCTTTATTGTGCACTCTTTTGGGGAGCCTTCACAGAATTATGCCTCCTTTGAAGAAGATATAGAATGCTATGCCTCTTCGACAACCAAGTTACTCCCAGCAACTGCTCAAAGATTGGAAATCATACATCTCAAGAAGACAACTCTGAATGCACACAAATTCAGGAATACTGAACCACAAATTCTCACTAAAGCTATATTTCAAGCAACAGCATCACCTTAGCTTTGTAAGTGAACTATAAGTAAGTTTACAATGACTACTTTGTTATTCATAGGGTCTTCAGCTTGGATGTTCTTCAACACATATACTGGGGAAACCAGAGCATTACCAAGTGTGAAGCATGGACCTGCAACTCTATTTGATATCCTGATATTTGAAAGGCCATTGAAGGCATGGCTCCAGCTGTTCAATATGAGTCTCAATAGGCAAGACCACAAGGAACTTTTCTGCCATCATCTTGCCCATGGAGTGCTTATGGATGGATCTATTCACCTTCAGGGATAAAAACTTTCTATATGTCATTGACAACTATCTCCACAGTTCTTGCTATACTTAGTGATTTTTGTCTCATTTTTGCGTCCTCGACATTGTCATTCAGGATAATGGCTCACTGTTCTTAATAAATGCTTCAAAGTATGGTTTTGTATGTTTCACCAATTTGCCTCAACACCCACACATCAGTGGAGATGCCAAACAATGTCTGTAAGGTTCACGACCCTGTTAAAGAAAAACAACAACATAGACATGATCTAATTTAAAAAGTGGTCCACACGTTTGCACAATGATCTAACTCCCTCAGAGTTCTTAATAGTTTGGATATTTTGTACTCAGCTCCTGAGTCTCCTGCATATTCTCTAATCAGTTATCACTTATTTTTCTAATCAGCCTGCTCATATTATTGTACACCTCTGGAGTGGTTGGGATCTGAGCCTAAGCTTCCTGGCTCAAGAGTTAGGACACTACTACCGCCCTAGAAGAGCCCTAGTTGTCACATAAATCGACATGGTCAGCGTCTGGCAGAGGATTACAACTATTCAATCCAGGTTATGAGCTTTAGCCAGTGCTATAAGGATTAAGAACTGCCAACATTCCACCCTTGGGCCTCTATCTGGATCTGGAATCAGAACTAACCTGGCTGAGTTCTGAGCCCTTTGATTCATCCTTGTTCTTCATTAAAATTGACCACAGCATCCTCCAATGCAACAGATTTGTATTGACGTCTAACAAAAATCAACCTTTGCAGGCCTGGATCGATGGCCCAGATCAAGAGAAGATGCCCAAACCACCTCATCAGACTATTCACAGTCTGCAGAATGCCCATGCTCCTCCTGTAAAAGAACCAAGGATATGATGTTGAAGATTAGTTAAATTAGCACACCATCCTTTCTTCTGACTCAATGGGTCAAACGTTGATTTTGTTGGGAGGTCCAGAGTGATGGTGGGAATAGGAATAAAATAAAACGTATATTATGAGTAGAATGAAAGGATTGGAGGAGGTCTAGTGTTAAAGGTTAATAATTATTGTGATAAACATTAGAGTGCAATATCAGTGATGCTAGAAACTTAGAAAGACTCTGATGAGATCTTGTAACAGTTGACCTTGTAAATAACCAATAAATGTTTATTAGTTTATAGCATGTTTTCCAGCTCTCCTCCATCAAAGATGTGCAAACTCCTGGATTAATGCAATGTCCACATCTACACCCAAGAACTTAAGTACTCTCTATTCTCTTGTTGACTTCACAAATATAATGTACAATCCAGTGCACTCTGCTCTGAATGCCCATTACTTTAGTCTCCTTATGGGCCTTTAATCCTGCAGCAACATGACTGTTCTTGCTAAGCAAGCTCTGAATCAGCAATTTCCCTGACACCTGAAAATTACTCCTAATATTTAAATTAGGTTCACCATGTAAGTTAGAATATTAACATTGAACACCAACATTCTGCTCAGGTTTTCATCCAAATTACCTGGGCAATTATGATTGTATGAACCCATTTGAGAACCCATATTATAGTTGGGTGTTTCTGAAATATTGAGATTATTGTCTTCCAATAGCTCGCGTGGTCCTGTGTGTTTGTTTTTATAAAATAATGTCTGTGGGTACTATTGTTTAAATAGTTAATGCCTGAGGAATATATGTAGTGGATGTGTACCTGCGTGATATCCAATATATATCCAGTTAATAGACCCAAAATCCTTAACCTCATATAGCCGTCCAGATAGACTGCGAGGGATTGCTGATCGCTTTCACGTGGATCCAGATGCAGTGCTGGATAATGTTCTTTATGCTCGTGCCTATACCAGTAAGGACACACTTGTACATTTGTGTAGAAATTAGAAGTGTCAGATGTTCTTGAACTTAGTAATATGGCTTAAGATACAGGAAAGCTTTCGTTTTATGTACAGACTCAGTGTCCTCTTAGCCTTCTCTACTCTAAAAAGAATAACCCCAGCTTCTTCAGTTTATCTGCATAATCCCTCATCGTTGAACACATCCTGGTAAATCTCTTCTGTATCCTCTCCAAAGTCTTCACATCCTAAAGCATTGTTCCCAGATTTGGTGATAACACTGCAGCTGAAGTCAAAGAAGTGTTTGGTATATATTTAATATAACTTCCTGGCTTCTGTCCTTTATGTCTATGTTTAAGCCCAACATCCCATTTGTTTTATTAACCTACTATGCATCTTCAAAGATTAAGGGCAACACGGTGGCTCAGTGGTTAGCACTGCTGCCTCACCCCACAGGGACCCAGGTTTGATTCAAGCTTCGGGCAATGATCTGTGTGGAGTTTGCATGTTCTCCCTGTGTCTGCGTGGGTTTCCTCTGAGTGCTCCGGTTTCCTCCCACAATCCAAATTTGTGCAGGTAGGTGAACTGGCCATGCCCATGTCTTGAAAAAGATGCTCACAGCTTTTTTATTGTTGTTTAACGAATGAACTTTGTGCACATCCAACCACTTTGAGTGGGCATCCAGAACAACTAAGAACATTGTGCCCATGAAAGGGGTGCCACAGTCGAAGTGTAACCATGTCCAGGGTTTACCCAGCTATTCCAATGAATTTGGAGGATTTGTTGGCAGTAATATTTGGCCTCATTGGCACACTGGGCAGCTATGTCAGCATCCAGTCCTAGCCACCTGACATAACTTCTCACCAACATCTTCATTTTGGACACCCCTGGATGACCCTGGTGAAATTCAGCCAGTATCTGGCAGTGATATTCGCTTGTGGCAATCACTGTTGCTCCCCATAATAAAATGCTGTCCTCTATGGTGATCTGATCTTGCCGGGTCTCAAAACGTTTTAATTCTGGTTGTGATGTCCTTTTTGTTTCCCCCATCCCTACTGGCTGTTTTAGTTTTATGAGGATCAGATCTTCTAGTGTCCACAGTCTGATATTTTCAGATATATCCAGAAAGTTTAAAATCAGAACGGACAGTGGGACGGCACAGTGGCTCAGTGGTTAGCACTGCTGCCTCACAGCGCCAGGAGCCCGGGTTCAATTCCAACCTTGGGTGACTGTCTGTGTGGAGTTTGCACATTCTTCCGTGTCTGCATGGGTTTCGTCTGGGTTCTCCGGTTTCCTTCCACAATCCAAAGATGTCAGGTTAATTGGCCATGCTAAATTGTCCATAGTGTTAGGTTCATTAGTCAGGGGTAAAGGTAGGGTAGGGAGAGGAGTAGGTCTGGGTGTATTGCTCTTCAGAGGGTCAGTATGGGCTTTTTGGGCCGAATGGCCTGTTTCCATACTTAGAGAATCTGATCTTCTGAACGGACACTTTCGGTGGCAGTGCAACCAACGTGGTATCTGCCAGTTGGATGCGGCTCAAGGCATTTGCATTTGCTACTTGATCTCCTGGATGGTATTTTACCTTGTAATTGTAAGCACTTAGAATGAGGTCCCATTGCTGAATTCGACCTCAAGCTATGGGCTTGTCCTCTTTGAGTAGCCCTAGCAGGGTTTCTGATCTGTTACTGTTACAAATTTACATATTCCATAAATATTGGTGTAATTTTCTCACACCAAAGATGACTGCCAAACCTTCCTTCTCTATCTGGGCATATTTGCGCTCTGCATCAGTCAAAGTTCAGGAAGTATACGCTATTGGGTGTTCCTGTCCATTGGGCCATCTGTGAACCAATACTATCCTGATACCATACGGGGAGGCATTGCATGTCAGCACCAGATCTCGCTTGGGATCATAATGTGCTAACACCTTAGACTTGGGGTGCCTGGAACACATTTTTCCTATCTAAGGTGTATGCCCACCTTGGAGAAATGCCTAAGGACTATGTCTACGTTTTCTAAGTGCTCTTTGTTGATCTTCCCTGTTATAAACACCTCATCCAGATAACTGGTGACCTGGGGTGACCTTATAAAATGTTCTCCATTATCTGCTGAAAAATAGCACCGACTGATGATACCCCAAATGGCAGTCTCATAGATTGGTACAAACCCTTATGGGTATCAATTGTAGCATACTTCGGGAATCCTCATCTAAACACATTTGCAGGTACATATGGCTCTTGTCCAACTTCATGAAGGACAGCCCCACCACCACCTTTTCGTGTCAGTCCTCTGTACGAGAGAATGGTATTTATCCAACTGCGAAAAGCGGTTTACCGTTTGTTTCAAATCCTCACAAAGACCAGGTTCACAATTGGTATGACTGATCCCGCCCATTCCACAAACTGTACTGGTTTGATCATTCCTTCACTTTTCAGCCTCTGGATTTCTGCCTCTTTTTGCATGTGAGCCAAATGGAACAGGGCGGGCTGCAGAATCATGAAATTGCTTCCTGGTCAACATGCAATTTGACTGGACAGGGTAGGCGCAGGAAGTATATACCTGATGACTAGGGAGTCCAGAACCAGGGCTCACAGTCCAAGGGTATGAGCTAGCCTATTTGGCACTGAGATGAGGAGAAATGTCTTCATGCAGAGAGTGGTGAGCCTTTGAAGTTTTCTCCACAGAAGTAGTTGAGGCAAAAGCATTGAATACTTTTAAAAAGGAGTTACATATAGTTCTTTAAGCAAAGGGGATGAAAGGGTGTGGGATAAAGCAAGAACAGGGTACAGAATTGGATGATCTGCCATGATCAGATTGAATGACAGAGCAGGCTCAAAGGGCTGAATGGCCTGCTGCTCCTATTTTGTCAGAATGGTGGCATGAACCTATAATCAATTATTGTAAAAATCAATCTGGTTCACTCACTTTAAACAAAAAAGAATGTCATCCTTCTGCCCAGACTTCCCAAAGGGCCCAGCATGTCACTTAAGTTACAGGGACAATTAGGAATAGGCAATAAATTCTGGTCTTGCCAATGACACCCACATCCTATAAAATAATTTAGAATTTAACTATAACCTAAAATTTAACTGTGTCCACTGCTGGCTGCCTTGCCATAGGAAGGACCTTATTAAATTGGAGAGGGTTCAGAAAACATTTACAAGGATTTTGACAGGATTGGAGAGTTTGAGTCGTAAGGAGAGGCTGGATAGTTTGGGACTTTTTTCAGTGGACCATAGGAGGTTGAGGGCTGATCTTATTGCGGTTTTGAAAATCATGAAAAGCAAATGTCTCTTCTCCAGAGTCGGTGAGTTCAGAACTAGGAGGCACATTTTTAAGGTGAGAGGAGAAAGATTTAAAAGGGATCCGAGGGGCAGTTTCATTGCCCTGTTCAAGTTTAATGTAATTAAAGGGCTAACTGTTACCAGAGATCAGCAAAGTGTGATCTCCATCAAGTTCTATGAAAGGTTTTGCTCTGTAAAGAACAAGGAACAATACAACACAGAAACAGGCCTTTCAGCCCTCCGTGCCTGCGCCGACACATATTGCCCTTTCATACTAAAACTGTCTTCACTTATAGGCTCTGTATCCCTCTATTCCCTTCCTCTTCATGTATTCATCTAGGTGTTTCTTAAATTGTGTCTGCTTCCACCACTTCCTCTGCCAATGCATTCCAGGCACTCACCACCCTTTGTGCGAAAAACTTGCCTTGCATATCTCTTTTAAATTATCCCCCCTCCATGCACCTTGAACCTGTGTTCCCTAGTAATTGACCCCTTCATCCTGGAAAAAAAAGTCTCTATCGATTCCATTCACAATCTTCGAAACTTCTATCAGATTGTCCCTCACCTCTCAACCTCCAGCATTCCGTAAAAACAAACCAAGTGTGGCCAACGGTTCTTCATAGCTAAAATCCCCATCCCAGGCAACATCCTGGTACACCTTTTCTGTATCCTCACCAAAGCATCCACATCCTTCGGGTAGTTTGATCAGAATTGTATGCAATCTCCTCCTCTAAGATCAAACTAAGCTACACACCCTTCATTTTAATATCATCCATGTACCCACCCAAGAGTCGCTTAAATGTCCTGAATGTATCTGACTCTACTACCACTGCTGGCGGTGCATTCCACACACCGACCACCCTCTGTGTAAAGAGCCAACCACTGACATCATTCCTAAAGCTTCCTCCAATCACCTTAAAGTTATACCCCTTGGAATAGCCATTTCTGCCCTGGGAAAACATCTCTGGCTATCCACTCTATCTATGCCCCTCATTATCTTATACACCTCTATCAAGTCACCTATCATCCTTCTTCACTTTAATAAGAAAAGCCCTACCTCCCTCAATCTTTCTTCAAAAGACATGCCCTACAGTCCAGACAGCATCCTGGTAAATCTCCTCTGCATCCTCTCTCAAGCTTCCACATCTTTCCCACAGTGAGGCAACCAGAACTGAACACAATATTCCAAATGTGGTCTAACCAGGGGTTTATACAGCTGCAGCATAACCTTGCGGCTCTTAAACTCAATCCCCATGCTAATGAAAGCCAACACACTATGTGCCTTCTTAACAACCCAATTAACTTGGGTGGCAACTTTGAGGGATCTATGGACATGGATCCCAAGATCCCTCTGTTCCTCTACACTGTCAAGAATCCTGTATTTAGCCCTGCAATCTGCATTCAAATTTAACTTTCCAAAATGAGTCACTTCACACTTTTCCAGGTTGAACTCCACCTGCCACTTCTTCACCCAGGTCTGCATCCTGCTCATGTCCTGTTGCAACCTACAACAGCCCTTTACACTATCCACAACTCCACTAACCTTTGTGTCATCGGCAAACTTACTAACCCACTCTTCCACTTCCTCATCCAAGTCACTTATAAAAATCAGAAAGAGCAGAGGTCCCAGAACAGATCCCTGCATAACACTACTATTCACCAAACTCCAGGCAGAATACTTTACATCTATTACCACCTTCTATCTTCTATGGGTCAACCAATTCTATATCCAGACAGTCAAATTTCCCTGTATCACATGCCTCCTTACTTTCTGAATGAACCTACCGTGGGGAACCTCATCAAATACCTTGCTAAAATCCACATACACCACATCCACTGCTCTACGTTCATCAATGTGTTTTGTCACATCCTCAAAAAATTCAATAAGGCTTGTGAGGCATGACCTGCCCCTGACAAAGCCATACTGACTATCTCTAATCAAACTATGCTTTTCCACATAATCATAAATCCTGTCTCTCAGAACCTTCTCCAATAATTTGCCTACCACCGACGTAAGACTGACTGGTCTGTAGTTCCCAGTATTATCCCTGTTCCCTTTCTTGAACAAGGAAATAACATTTGCCACTCTCCAATCATCTGGTACTACTCCAGTGGACAGTGAGGACGCAAAAAACATCACCAAAGGCGCAGTAATCTCTTCCCTCGCTTCCTGTTGAAACCATGGGTATATCCCGTCTGGCCCATGGGACTTATCTATTCTCATGTTTTTCAAGATTTCCAGCACATGCTCCTTCTTAACATTGACCTGTTCAAACATATCAACCTGTTTTACACTGTCCTCACAAATGACAAGGTCCTCTCAGTAGTGAATACTGAAGCAAAGTATTCATTAAGGAGCTCCCCTATCTCTTCCGCCTCCAGGCACAACATCCCTTCACTGTCCTGATCAGCCCTACCGTCACTCTGACCATCTACTTGTTCCTCACATAAGTATAGAACGCCTTAGGGTTTTCCTTAATCCTACCTGCTAAAGTCCCTTATAGTTCTCCTAATTGCATTTTTCAGTTCCTTCCTGGCTACCTTGTAACCCTCTAAAGGCCTGTTTGATCCTTGACTCCTCAACCTGAAGTAAGCTTCCTTCTTCTTCTTGACTAGATGTTCCACAGCCCTTGTCATCGAAAGTTCCTTCACCCTAACATCCCTTCCTTGCCTCAGTGGGAGAAACCTGTACAGCACTCACAGCAAGTGTTCCCTAAACATAGAACGTAGAACATTGCAGCACACTACAGGCCATGCGACCCTTGATGTTGCGCCGATCTGTGAAACCAATCTGAAGCCCATCTAACCTATTCTATTTTCATCCATATGTCTATCTAATGACCATTTAAATATTCTTAAAGTTGGCTGTTGCAGGCAGGCCATTCGGCGTCCCTCCTACTCTGAGTAAAGGAACTACCTCTGACATCTGTCCAATATCTATCACCTCTCAATTTAAAGCTATGTCTCCTCCACACTTCTGTCATGCATTTCCTTAAGAATATCTGTTCCCAATTTATACTCCACAGTGCCTTCCTAATAGCATTGTAATTCCCCCTCCCCCAAATAAATACTTTCCCGTACCGTCTGTTGCTGTTCCTCTCCATGACTACAGTATGGGAGTTGTGATCACTATCACTGAAATGCTGTCCCACTGAGCAATCTGACATCTGAACTAGTTCATAGCCAAGCATAAAATCTTATCTGGCCTTCCTTCTCGTCAGCCTATCTACATATTGAGTCTGGAATCCTTCCTGGACACACCTGACAAAATCTGCTCCATCCAAACTATTTGCATTAAGGAGGTTCCAATCAATATTTGGGAAGTTGAATTCACCTATAACAACAACCCTGTTACTTCTGCACCTTTCCAAAACCCGCCTCCTAATCTGCTTTGTGTCTCTGTTGCTATAGGGGTGGGGTGGGGTGGGTCCATAGAAAACTCTCAGTAAAGTGACTGCTCCTTTTCTGTTTCTGACTTCCACCCATACTGACTCAGTAGACAAACCTTCCTCGATGACATCCCTTTCTTCAGCTGTGATACTATCCCTGATTAGAAATGCCACTCGCCCACCTCTTTTACCTCCCTCACCCATTCCTTTTGAAACATCTAAACCCCAGAACATCCAATAATTATTCCTGCCCCAGTGATATCCAAGTCTCTGTAATGGCCACAACATCGTAGCTCCAAGTACTGATCTATGTTCTAAGTTCATCACCCTTATTCCTGACACTACCTGCGTTAAAATGGACACTCTTCAAGACATCACTCTGACTGCAACTTTGCCCTATCAATAGCTCCGGTTCCCACCCCCCTGCTAAACTAGTTTAAACCCTCTTGAAGAGCTCTAGCAAACCTCCCGCCCAGGATATTAGTACCCCTCCAATTCTCCTTAACCTTTTTTGCTAACAGCGTTTCCCTGTTTAAGTCCTCCTCCTTTTCTTATATACTTAAAGAGCATCGTCAGTTCCCATCCCTCTTGACCTTACGTATGCTTCCTTTCTTTTTGACCAACCTGGTCATCCAAGATTCACGTAACTTGCCACACCTATCCTTTATTCTTACAGGAACGTGCTGCTCCTGAACTTTTACAGCTGCCATTTGAAATACTCCCACATGTCCCCTCATCATAGCCCAATTCTTCCACGTACCATAAGGAATAAATTGGGATCTCTGATACCTGACTGAACCAAGTCAAGGGTTTGCAGTGCAGTGTTGCCCTTAACATCTTACATCCTCTCTCGCCCACTGTAGGCTGTACCTTATCATAGTGCAATGTGGGCTAGTACAAACAGAAAAGCCTTCAAATGCTTTCGACTAATCACTTGTAATCAAAAGCAGCAAAAGCTAACAAATGAAACAGAAACTGCTTTTGCTTTTCAGAGCAGAAACAGATTGTCATTCAAGCAGCAACAATTTAGCAGTCAGTGAATGACCACTGCACCTATCATCTAATCTACTGAAATAGGGTGTATTTTGAATGAAATGTCAGCCATACTACCAACATGCCCTTGCTCTCCTACTTGTACATGTAATGTGAAGGGCAACAGCTGCTTTGCAGCCCTGGATCAAGTACATGGCTGGTTTTGAAAATGAAGCCAGCCCCAAGAATCTTGGGCGCTTTGGCAGTGGTTAGTACTTCTGCCTCTGGTGAGAGAGAAGATAGAACAAATGGGGCACCATAGAGGTGTAGTGCATAGTGAATGAAGTGAATTTTAATGAATAGTCTGAGAAATTCCACAAGGGTTTATAGAGAAAAGCCTCCAAGCGACTCACCAAACTTGACACTGACAATTTCTGGCAAATGTCGACCTATCTCGCTCAAATATTTACTTAAATGCTCATTCAGATCAGAGTTCATCAGGTGCATTTTCCATGTCTTCATATAACTGATGTACGGAGCAGGAACAAAGCTGTTAGCAATTCAGCACACTTTGCAGCAGGACTGTTTGGATCCAAAGCTTTCTTCCCATTGATTTTTTTTTTCATCTTTTTGTTTACATCAGCTGAAAACATAGAATAATTAATGGTGTTTGAACAATATTTAAAAGTAATCCTTTAACTGTTTAGGATTCAGCTGCGGATGTAGTAATTATAAAGAAAATAAGAAACAGGTTCAGGAGTAAACAAATCAGACCTTCAAACTTCTCCTGCTATATTACATCTGCTCTGCCCAAATCTCAACTCCTCTTTCATGCCATCACCTCATGGCCCTCAACTTCTTGATATTTCAAAAATGTAATTACCTCTTCTTTAAATACTTTCGTGATCAAGCCTCCACAACTCTGCAGGATTGACAAATCCCAAACATTCAATACTTTGGGAGAATAAATTCCTGCACATGGAATTTATTGCCTTTATCGCAAGAAGATTTGAGTACAAGAGTAGTGAACAAAAAGTTGTCATAAGTTAAGAGCACATGACATTCGAGGTAGTGTATTGGCATGGATAGAGAATCAGTTAATGGTCAGGAAACAGCTAGTGGGGTCAGGGGTTCTTTTTCAGGTTGGCAACCTGTAACCAGTTGGGTTCTGTGTTGGACTGCAACTGTTTATGTATTGACTTGAAGGAAAGATGCAAATGTACTGTATTCAAACTTACAGATGACATAAATAGGTGGGAAGGCAGCTTGCAAGAGACACACAGCTAGTTTACAGGGAACTATTGATGAGTTAGATAAGTTAGTAAAAAGTTGGCAAATTGAGTATAATGTGGAAAAATGTGATGTTGGTCATCTTGAAAGGTAGAACAAAAGAACAGAATATCATTTAAGTTAAAAACAAACTGCAGAAAGCTGTAACACAAAGGAACTTGGGGTTACTTGTGCACAAAACATAGAAAGCTAGTATACATGTGCAGCAGGAAAGTTAATGAAATGTTGGCCCTTAATTCAAGGGATGTGGAATATAAACGAATATAAGACTTACTGCAACTGGACAGGTGCTGGTGAGACCACATCTAGTGTACAGTAAGCAGCTTTGGTTTCCTTATTTGAGGAAAAATGTTATTTTATTGGAAGCAGTTCAGAGAAGGTCAGTCGGATCATCCCCATTATGGAGGGATTGTCTTATGAGCAAAGGCCAAACAGGTTAGGACTCTCTGTACTCATTAGAGTAGAAGAATAAGAGGTGATCTCATTGAAACACACAGGGATTCTTGAGGAATTTGACAGGGTAAATGCTGAAAGGATGTTTTGCCTTATGGAAGAGTCTAGGACCAGAGAGCATAGTCTCAGAGTAAATGAATATCAATTTAAAATTGAAAAAAGGTTAAATTTCTTCCCTCAGAGTGTTGTGAGTCTTTGGAACTCCTTGCCACCGAGAATTGTGGAGGCAGCGATCTGAGTAAATCTAAGACTGAGATAGATTCATGATCAATAGGGAAAAATCAATGGTTATGGGAAAGGATGGGAAAGCAGATGTGAGGAATGTTGGATCAACTTTTGATCTTATTGAGTGGCAAGTTTGATGAGCAGAACAGCCTACTCCTACTCCTGTTTCTTATTGCCTAAGTCTCAATGTGTCTTGCCTATAGAATCTTGGTTAAACCTCATCTGGAGTACTGGCTGTAGTTTAGAAAAGATATTAATGCTACAGAGGAAATGCAATGGAAGTTCACCAGATTTGTTACTGGGATAGCAGTATCTTCCTGTAAAGAAAGATTGGGCAAACTGGGCCTGTATTCTCTAGAGTTTCAAACTTAACCTCCGTGAAACTTACAAAATATGAAAAAGGGTACATGTGCTAGATATAGATAGGATGATCCCTGACTGGGTAGTCCACAACCAGAAGGCACAGTTTAAAAATAAGCATGATGCTACCTCGGTCTAAGATGAAAAGTTTTGTTTTACTCAGAGGGTTGTCATCCTTTGGAATTCTCTATCATAGACATCTGCAGAAGCTCAGCCTTTGTATGTGTTTAAGGTAGAGATTGATAGATTTCTAATTATCAGTGGTGTACAAGGTTATGGAATGGAATGGATAAAAAGTATTGAATTATTCTATCCACCATGAATGTATTGAATGGCAGGACATGGTCTACAGTCTGAATAGCCTACTCCTGACCTCATATTTTACTATATTAAACTCAATCTGCTCATTCTTTACCCACTTACTCAGCCTATCTATATCCCCTTGTAGGTTTCTTTTTTCCTTCACATCATTAATGTGGATAGCAAATAATTCAAGCTGTAGGACTGATCTTTGTGACATACTATAAGCTATAATAGAATCATATAGAAGTTGACCTGCAGTCAGTTGAGTGTGTACCACCAAATCAATATTTACACTCATCTCACCTTGAATGTTATGATACTTGCAGTAATTTTGAAAGGTTGTGAGGTTACTTGCCTCAACTGCCATCACAGGTAGTGCATTCCACACCGCCATCACCCTCTGGGTGAAAACATTTTTTCTCAACGCCCCTCTAAACCCCGTGCCTTTCATCTTAAAAGTTTGCCTCCTTTTAATTAACTAAGGAGAACATTTGCTTTCTGTCCACTCTGTCATGCCCCTCATAACCTTATAAATCACTATTACATCCCCTCTCAGCCTTCCTTGCTCCAAAGAAAGCAACACAAACTTATTTGGTCTCTCTTCATAACCAACGCACTCGATGCCAGGCAACATCCTGGTGAATCTCCTCTGCACCCCCTCCAGTGCAATCTATTCCTTCTTATAGTGCATTAACCAGAACTCCACAAAGTATCCAGCTGTAGCCTTGCCAATTTCTTGTACAGTTCCAACATAACCTTCCTGTTCTTGTAATTGTGCCTCATCTTGTGTCCCGTAGACCTTCTTAATTACTCTATTAACATGCCATACCACCTTCAGGGATTTGTGGGCAAACATCCAAAGATCCCTTTATTCTTCTGAGCTTACTTGTATCTACCATTCATTGACTTCTCCTTTATCTTGTTATCAAAATGCATTATGTCACACATATGGATGGCATAATGGCTCAGTGGTTAGCACTGCTCCCTCACAGGGACCCGGGTTCGATTCCAGCCTCAGGTGACTGTCTATGTGGAGTTTGTACATTCTCCCCGTGTCTGCAAGAGTTTCCTCCGGGTGCTCCGGTTTCCTCCCACATTCCAAAGATGTGCAGGTCAGGTGAATTGGCCATGCTAAATTGCCCATAGTGTTAGATGCATTAGTCAGGGGTACATATAGGGTAGGAGAATGGGCCTGAGTGGATTACTCTTTGGAGGGTTGGTGTGGACTTGTTGGGCCGAAGGGCCTGTTTCCATACTGTAGGGAATCTAACCATATCATAGTTAAATTCTATTTGCCACTGAACTGCCAATCTGACCGATCCGTTTGTATTGTCCTGTCACTTAAGGCTTCTATCACTTTCAATCACCTGGCCAATATTCCTGTCACGTGTAAACGTATTCATCGTTTCTCCCCACCCCTCTGCCCACTGCCCAGCATTCTCATCTACATAGTTTATATATTCACAGTCAGTAGGGATCCAGCACGGATCTCTGTGGTACACCACAAGGTATCGGAGACCAGTCACACAAACAGCCTTCTACTACTATCCTCTGTCTCCTACTACTAAGCCTGAAATCACTAAACGTTTGCTCTTAAGACTTACCCTCCATGCTAGGAGAAAATGAGGATTGCAGATGCTGGAGATCAGAGTCGAGAGTGTAGTGCTAGAAAAGCACAGCAGGTCAGGCAGCATGCGAGGAGCAGGAGAATCGACATTTTGAGCATAAGCCCTTATGCCGGAAACGTCGATTTTCCTGCTCCTTGGATGCTGCCTGACCTGCTGTGCTTTTCAAGCACTTTCCCTCCATACCAGGCAACATCCTAGTAAATCTCCTCTGAACCCTTTCCAAAGTTTCCAAATCCTTCCTATAATGCGGTGACTAGAACTGCACGCAATACTCCAAGTGCAGCCGCACCAGAGTTTTGTACAGCTGCAGCATGACCTCATGGATCTGAAACCCGATCCCTCTACCAATAAAAGCTAACACACCGTATACCTTCTTAACAGCCCTATCAACCTGGATCACAACTTTGAGGGATCCTGCTAGTCTCTCTCCCTTTTGAGAATATTCTGCACTCTCTCCAAGATATCCTTGATCCTGGCACCAGAGAGTCAACACACCATTCTGATTTCTCATTGTCGGCTGCAGAAACATCTGTCTCTGCCCCAACTAGCGAACTCCCTATCACAATCGATCGCTTGGAACCTGATATACTCCTTGTTACAATGGAGCCAGTCTCAGTACCAGAAACTTGGCTGTTCACGCTACATTCCCTTAAGAATCCATCACCCCTACTTCTTCCAAAACATCTTATTTGTTTAAGATGGGGATAGCTACAGGAGACTCCTGCGCTACCTGCCTCCCTCTCCTACCTTTTCTGGAGGTAACCCAACTGACTGTATGTATTTTCCTAAATTTTAGCACCCATTAGGCAACACCACCTTAAGAACACATCCTCTTTGCTGCAGAGAACAGTATCTATTCCCCAAGTTATGCCATCCACTAATACTACTACATATCACTTTTCTACACCCACTTGAATAGCATTCTATACTATGTGTGTTTTGGTCAGTTCGCTTGTCTTCCCAGCTGTCTGTGACCTCACACACACTGGGAGCAAGAACCTTGTCCTATTGGATGAGGGCATCAACTGAGGCTTTTCCCAAGGTAAATTTTAGGCAATATTTGTCTCAGTCACCGTCACAATCTCCTGTCCCTAACCAAGGATCAAAAATATAATGAAATTGAAAGGATGTAACTCCCTCCTGAAACACAATGTCTAGATAACGCTGCCCCTTCTTGATGTGTCTGCGGTTTAGACACCAGTTCATCAAGTCTGAGCCCAACTTCCTTGAGCAGCCAGCACTTCCTGGAGATGTGGTTATCTTGGATCAAATCAGCTCTCAATTGCAACACATTACCTGCCCAGCAACATCTATTCTATTTAATAAATTCACTTGGATATTACATATTTTAAAAGTGAATTTCCCAATGTAATGATGAACTGTAATACCGTCTGCTGATTTAAACTACTTGGCCAATCAAAACAGACATGGATGTAATACTCACCAATCACTTATCATCATGTCACCAGTCAAAAGAGACACGGACAATATATCCACCAGTAATACTTTGGTTCTGATGGTTTGAAGGATTTGGCTTTGATGTTCTGCTACCATTGTCCTTCTAACACAGGTCCCCTCCCCCAGTCTGCTTCACAGTGAATGTTAACGTGCTGCATGTTCCTCCCAGACTACATCAGTCACTAAGACCTTTGGCATACCTGTCCCAGCTTCTCTGGTCATTCCACAAAACCACCTCGTTTGCCATGTAGTAACATTCTAGATATCTTCTGCATGTTCCCAAGACCATGGCAATCTTCCTAGGGTGCAATGCACAAAATCAGATCAGAGTGATTAGACATGATTTGGAGATGCCGATGTTGGACTGGGGTGTACAAAGTTAAAAATCACACAACACCAGATTATAGTCCAACAGCTTTAATTGGAAGCACACTAGCTTTCGGAGCACCGATTCTTCATCAGGTGATTGTGGAGGACACAATTGTAAGGCACAGAATTTATAGCAAAAATTTACATTGTGATGTAACTGAAATTATACATTGAAAAATACCTTGATTGTCTGTTGAGTCTTTCATCTGTTTGAACACCATGATAGTTTCACTTCTTTCATGTGTAAATCACAAAACCTTTTTAGAAAAGTTGCATTCTCAGGTTAGCTGTAACAATTGACGTTAGCTTGACAATATGTTGAAGGTGTTAGCCCCTTGTGTTCTCTGTCTATGCCATGATGTTTAGATTGATTCTAATCTACATCAGTCACTAAGACCTTTGGCATACCTGTCCCAGCTTCTCTGGTCATTCTCTGGGCGGCACGGTGGCACAGTGGTTAGCACTGCTGCCTCACAGCGCCAGAGACCCGGGTTCAATTCTCGCCTCAGGTGACTCTCTGTGTGGAGTTTGCACATTCTCCCCGTGTCTGCGTGGGTTTCCGCCCACAATCCAAAAATGTGCAGGTTAGGTGAATTGGCCATGGTAAATTGCCCATACTTTTGGTGAAAGGGTAAATGTGGGGGAATAGGTCTGGGTGGATTGCGCCTCGGTGGGTCGGTATGGACTTGTTGGGCCGAAGGG
Organism: Chiloscyllium plagiosum; assembly: GCF_037043375.1. Taxonomy (NCBI): domain Eukaryota; kingdom Metazoa; phylum Chordata; class Chondrichthyes; order Orectolobiformes; family Hemiscylliidae; genus Chiloscyllium; species Chiloscyllium plagiosum. The sequence continues at coordinate 30,839,186 of NW_028270171.1, forward strand.
CCTGTTTCCACACTGTAATCTAATCTAATCTAAAAAGTGAGATAACAGAGTTTTACATGAATTTATGAAGTTTTTGAGCAAAGTACAATGTAATTTTGCAAGTACAAATTCACCCCACAAAATATATGTGTGCATGTGGGTCTTTGTGTCTGTCTGTGTCTGTCTGTCTGGTTGGGGATTGAGTGTGAGAGAGAGTGTATATATGTGTGTGTAGTGAGTGTAGAGTGGTCTAAGTCTCTGAGAGGATGCCTGTGTGACAACGGATGAATGGGCACTGCCAACCATCAACAGACAGGAGTGTTAACTCCCAGTTGGGGAACACTTCAGTGGTCAAAAACATTCGACCTCGGACCTTCGGGTGGCCATCCTTCAAGGCAGACTTCGGGACAGGCAGCAGCGAAAAGTGGCCGAGCAGAGGCTGATAGCTAAGTTCGATACCCATAGGGAGGGCCTCAACCAGGACCTTCGGTTCATGTCACACTACAGGTGACCACTATTGCACTATACACACACATAGACACTCCTACACACACACACACACACACGCACAGACATATACACACGGACACACATATACACGGACCCAGACCCCCTCACACACACCCTTACAGACACACACACTCCCACATGCACCCCCTCACAGACTTAAGACACTCTACACTCACTACACACACATATACACTCTCTCTCACACTCACAACCCCCAACCCAGACAGACAGACACAAAGACTCACGTGCACACATATATTTTGTGGGGTGAATTTGTACTTGCAAACACTGTACTTTGTTCAAAAACTGCATAAATTCATGTAAAACTCTGTTATCTGACTTTTTAGATTAGAATCAATCTAAACATCATGGCATAGACAGAGAACACAAGGGGCTAACACCTTCAACATATCGTCAAGCTAACGTCAATTGTTACAGCTAACCTGAGAATGCAACTTTTATAAAAAGGTGTTGTGATTTACACATGAAAGAAGTGAAACTATCATGGTGTTCAAACAGATGAAAGACTCAACAGACAATCAAGGTATTTTTCAATGTATAATTTCAGTTACATCACACTGTAAATTTTTGCTATAAATTCTGTGCCTTACAATTGTGTCCTCCACAATCACCTGATGAAGGAGCAGCGCTCCGAAAGTTAGTGTGCTTCCAATTAAAGCTGTTGGACTATAATCTGGTGTTGTGTGATTTTTAACTTAAGTGTGAATAGAATTAGTTAGGGCTGATCGGGGTTAAAGGATATTTTCCTTGCATTTAAACTGTATCATTCTCTTTAAAAATTCCAGGATCCTTAATGTTTTATAACAATATTAACATGGTCTGCCACCACCAAGCATTTGTATATGTAAGTTATTAATATTTTCAGAAAGAGCAGCCATACTCATACTGAATCCAGAACATACTTCTGTGTACTTACACATTTTAAAAAGCAACCTTTCACTACTCCATGTTACTATCCTTAGGTTGTTTTATATCCATATTGTCACCCATTTTTTAATTTCTTGGGTTACAATTTTGCCTGCAAAAAAACTCTCTAATATTTCCATGAAAAACTCAATGAACTTTATCAAGCATATTTTCTCTTTAAGAGTCGAAACATGTGGTGCTGGAAATGCAGAGCAGATCAAGTAGCATCCGAGGAGCAGAGAATTGACGTTTTGGGCATAAGCCCTTCATCAGGAATGCTGAGCTTTTCCAGCGTCACACTTTTCAACTCTGGTCTCCTGCATCTGCAGTCCTCACTTTCTTCATATCTTCTCTTTAAATAAACCTTATTGACTATCATTTACTTATCCATATGTTTCCAAGTGATGGGATTTTGCCTTGGATTATTATGTTCTTACCCATTAGGATGGCTTCCTCGAATGACAAAGTTTAACACTCTCTCCTAATAAAAGGAGACCACAGATCTAAAATAAAGACAGAAAATGCTTTAAAAACAAGGTCTGGCAGCAAATGTTGAGAGAGAAACAGAGTTAACATTTCAAGTTTCTTTGGAACTGAGTCCAAACTTGAATCAGCTGAAGGCTTGGATACTGCGAAGGCTATGGGACATGGCAACATTCTAGCATAAATACTTAAGACCTGTACTCCAGAACGAGTTATGCCCCTAACCAAGCTGTTGAAGTGCAACTACCACACTGCCATTAGTCTGACGACTTGGAAAATTGTTCAGGTAATTCATGTCCAAAATGAAGGACGAATCCATCCTTGCCAGTCACTGTCCTATTAATTTCTTTCATCAGTAAAGTGGTGGAAGATGGCGTCAGCAGGGCTTTCAGGCTGGAATAAAGTGAGGACTTTATTTCAGGCAGGAATGACTTGATCACTGATGCTCAGTTGGGCTTCTGCCAGGGTCAGTCAGCTCTTGACCCTTTAACTGAACTGGGACAAAAGAGTTGAATTGCAGGGATGAGGTGAGTGTGACTACCCTGGAAATCAAGGTAACATTTGAATGAGTGTAGAATCATAAAGCCATATCAATTGGACTCAATGGGAATCAGGGAGAAAACACCCACCAGTTGGAGCCATACCAAGCATAAGGGAAGATGATTTGTTTGTTGGTGGTTAATCATCACAGTCCCAAGATATCACTATAAGAGTTCCTCAGGATAGTGTCCCAGGCCCGAGCATCTTTGGCTGCTTCATCATAACGTCAGAATTAGGAATGTTCGCTGATCATTGCACAACATTTAGCACCATTCGCAACTCCTCAGATATTGAAGCAGACTGTCCATATACAGCAAGACCTGGGTAACGTGCAGACTTAGGTTGGGAAGAGGAAAGTTACATTCATCCCATGCAAGGTCCAGAAAATGAAACTTTTTCTTCAATTCTCCTTTGCACTTTCTGCATTCTATGTTGTTATATTATGAATGTGACATTTTTCATAAGCTACCTTTACAGAATCATGAAATCACAGATTCTCTACAGTGCAGCAAGAGGCCATTTGGCCGAATGAATATGCACTGACCCTCTGAAGAGAATCCCATTCTAGACCCAAACTCCCACCTTTCACATGGCTAGACCACCTACCCTGCACAACCTGGACGCTATGGACAATTTAGCATGGCCAGTCCACCCAACCTGCACAACCTGGATGTTATGGACAATTTAGCATGGCCAGTCCGCTCAACCTGCACAACCTGGATGCTAGGGAGAATGTAGCATAGCCAGTCCGCCCAACCTGGATGCTATGGACAATTTAGCATGGCAGGTCCGCCCAATCTGCACAACCTGGATGCTATGGACAATTTAGCATGGCCAGTCCTCCCTACCTGCACAACCTGGATGCTATGGACAATTTAGCATGGCCAGTCCGCCCAACCTGCACAACCTGGATGCTATGGACAATTTAGCATGGCCAGTCCGCCCTATCTGCGCAACCTGGATGCTATGAACAATTCAGCATGGCCAGTCTGCCCAACCTGCAGAACCTGGATATTATGGAGAATGTAGCATAGCCAGTCCGCCCAACCTGGATGCTATGAACAATTAAGCATGGCCAATCTGCCCGACCTGCAGAACCTGGATATTATGGAGAATGTAGCATAGCCAGTCCGCCCAACCTGGATGCTATGGACAATTTAGCATGGCAAGTGCGCCCAACCTGCACAACCTGGATGCTATGGACAATTTAGCATGGCCAGTCCGCCCAACCTGGATGCTATGAACAATTAAGCATGGCCAATCTGCCCGACCTGCAGAACCTGGATATTATGGAGAATGTAGCATAGCCAGTCCGCCCAACCTGGATGCTATGGACAATTTAGCATGGCAAGTGCGCCCAACCTGCACAACCTGGATGCTATGGACAATTTAGCATGGCCAGTCCGCCCAACCTGGATGCTATGGACAATTTAGCATGGCCGGTCCACCCTACCTGCACAACCTGGATGCTATGAACAATTTATCATGGCCAGTCTGCACAACCAGCACAACCTGGATATTATGGAGAATGTAGCATGGCCAGTCCGCCCAACCTGGATTTTTGGACAATTTAGCATGGCCAGACCACCCAACCTGCACATGGCCAGTCCATCCAACCTGCACAACCTGGATGCTATGGACAATTTAGCATGGCCAGTCCGCCCTACCTGCACAACCTTTAGCACCATTCGCAACTCCTCAGATATTGAAGCAGACTGTCCATATACAGCAAGACCTGGGTAACGTGCAGACTTAGGTTGGGAAGAGGAAAGTTACATTCATCCCATGCAAGGTCCAGAAAATGAAACTTTTTCTTCAATTCTCCTCTGCACTTTCTGCATTCTATGTTGTTATATTATGAATGTGACATTTTTCATAAGCTACCTTTACAGAATCATGAAATCACAGATTCTCTACAGTGCAGCAAGAGGCCATTTGGCCGAATGAATATGCACTGACCCTCTGAAGAGCATCCCATTCTAGACCCGCACATGGCCAGACCACCCAACCTGCACATGGCCAGTCCATCCAACCTGGATGCTATGGACAATTTAGCATGGCCAGTCCACCCAACCTGCACAACCTGGATGCTATGGACAATTTAGCATAGCCAGTCTGCCCAACCTGCACAACCTGGATGCTATGGACAATTTAGCATGGCCAGTCCGCCCAACCTGCACAACCTGGATGCTAGGGACAATTTAGCATAGCCAGTCCGCCCAAACTGCACATGGCCAGTCCGCCCAACCTGCACAACCTGGTTGCTATGGACAATTTAGCATGGCCAGTCCACCCAACCTGCACAACCTGGATGCTGTGGACAATTTAGCATGGCCAGTCCGCCCTACCTGCACAACCTGGATGCTATAGACAATTTAGCATGGCCAGTCCACCCAACCTGCACAACCCTAGATGCTCGGGACAATTTAGCATGGCCAGTCCGCCCAACCAGCACAACCTGGATGCTATAGACAATTTAGCATGGCCAGTCCGCCCAACCTGCACAACCTGGATGCTATAGACAATTTAGCATGGCCAGTCCACCCAACCTGCACAACCCTAGATGCTCGGGACAATTTAGCATGGCCAGTCCGCCCAACCAGCACAACCTGGATGCTATAGACAATTTAGCATGGCCAGTCCACCCAACCTGCACAACCTGGATGCTGTGGACAATTTAGCATGGCCAGTCCACCCAACCTGCACAACCTGGATGCTATGAACAATTTAGCTTGGCCAGTCCGCCCAACCTGCACAACCTGGATGCTGTGGACAATTTAGCATGGCCAGTCCACCCAACCTGCACAACCTGGATGCTGTGGACAATTTAGCATGGCCGGTCCGCCCAACCTGCACAACCTGGATGCTGTGGACAATTTAGCATGGCCAGTCCGCCCTACCTGCACAACCTGGATGCTATAGACAATTTAGCATGGCCAGTCCACCCAACCTGCACAACCCTAGATGCTCGGGACAATTTAGCATGGCCAGTCCGCCCAACCAGCACAACCTGGATGCTATAGACAATTTAGCATGGCCAGTCCGCCCAACCTGCACAACCTGGATGCTATAGACAATTTAGCATGGCCAGTCCACCCAACCTGCACAACCCTAGATGCTCGGGACAATTTAGCATGGCCAGTCCGCCCAACCAGCACAACCTGGATGCTATAGACAATTTAGCATGGCCAGTCCACCCAACCTGCACAACCTGGATGCTGTGGACAATTTAGCATGGCCAGTCCACCCAACCTGCACAACCTGGATGCTATGAACAATTTAGCTTGGCCAGTCCGCCCAACCTGCACAACCTGGATGCTGTGGACAATTTAGCATGGCCAGTCCGCCCAACCTGCACAACCTGGATGCTGTGGACAATTTAGCATGGCCAGTCCACCCAACCTGCACAACCTGGATGCTGTGGACAATTTAGCATGGCCGGTCCGCCCTACCTGCACAACCTGGATGCTATAGACAATTTAGCATGGCCAGTCCACCCAACCTGCACAACCCTAGATGCTCGGGACAATTTAGCATGGCCAGTCCGCCCAACCAGCACAACCTGGATGCTATAGACAATTTAGCATGGCCAGTCTGCCCAACTTGCACAATCTGGATGCTATAGACAATTTAGCATGGCCAGTCCATCCAACCTGCACAACCCTAGATGCTCGGGACAATTTAGCATGGCCAGTCCACCCAACCTGCACAACCTGGATGCTGTGGACAATTTAGCATGGCCAGTCCACCCAACCTGCACAACCTGGATGCTATGAACAATTTAGCTTGGCCAGTCCGCCCAACCTGCACAACCTGGATGCTGTGGACAATTTAGCATGGCCAGTCCGCCCAACCTGCACAACCTGGATGCTATGGACAATTTAGCATGGCCAGTCCGCCCAACCTGGATGATATGGACAATTTAGCATGGCCAGTCCGCCCAACCTGCACAACCTGGATGCTATGGACAATTTAGCATGGCCAGTCCGCCCAACCTGCACAACCTGGATGCTATGGACAATTTAGCATGGCCAGTCCGCCCAACCTGGATGATATGGACAATTTAGCATGGCCAGTCCGCCCAACCTGCACAACCTGGATCCTATGGATAATTTAGTATGGCCAATCCGCCCAACCTGCACAACCTGGATGCTATGAACAATTTAGCTTGGCCAGTCCGCCCAACCTGCACAACCTGGATGCTGTGGACAATTTAGCATGGCCAGTCCTCCCAATCTGCACAACCTGGATGCTATGGACAATTTAGCATAGCCAGTCCGCCCAACCAGCACAACCTGGATCCTATGGATAATTTAGCATGGCCAGTCTGCCCAACCTGCACAACCTGGATGATGTGGACAATTTAGTATGGCCAGTCCGCCCAACCAGCACAACCTGGATCCTATGGATAATGTAGCATGGCCAGTCCGCCCAACCTGGATGCTATGAACAATTTAGCATGGCCGGTCCGCCCAACCTGCACAACCTGGATCCTATGGATAATTTAGCATGGCCATTCCACCCAACCTGCACAACCTGTATGCTATGAACAATTTAGTATGGCCAGTCCACCCTACCTGCACAACCTGGATGCTATGGACAATTTAGCATGGCCAGTCCACCCAACCTGCACAACCTGGATGCTATGAACAATTTAGCATGGCAAGTCCGCCCAACCTGCACAACCTGTATGCTATGGACAATTTAGCATGGCCATTCCACCCAACCTGCAGAACCTGGATGCTATGGACAATTTAGCATGGCCAGTCCGCCCAACCTGCACAACCTATATGCTATGAACAATTTAGTATGGCCAGTCCGCCCAACCTGCACAACCTGGATGCTCAGGACTATTTAGCATGGCCAGTCCACCCAACCTGCACAACCTGGATGCTCAGGACTATTTAGCATGGCCAGTCCGCCCAACCTCCACTTCTTTGGACTGTGGAGGAAACTGTAGCACTTAGAGGAAATCAGAGGTAGCCAAGACATTTTCTTGTTTTCATTTTTAAGCTCTGTATCTTTTGTCATTCTGGGTGCCGAATGGGAGTCTTTCCATTCTCAGTCATAGGGCTGCATTTTCTCAACTATCTCTTCCTTCCAGTCCTCCCAGCTCAACAGATTTTTATTTATTTCTAAATGCAGGGGAGATGGATTGAAAAGCAATGCAAAGAAGCTTGTTATGAGTCACATTACAGATATATCTGTTAGAAGGGCTAAATTGTTGTTGACAATTGTGTAGTTTATTGCAATGGTCAATTTGAAAATTGATGTGACCATTGAGGCCATGAGATTTTTTTATCAAATGAGGTCTAAACCATTCTGCTCTCAGCAGAAAAAGTTGGTTCTTCCACAATTAGGACTTATTTTGGCAGTTTGGAACCGACTGCAGTAACACCTTTTTAAAAGAATTAAGATAAAGAGTGTGACAGCAGGGTCTGTCACAGATTTTAGAGCAGTCACACCTCAATGTTAAGCCTTCTTTTAATCTTTTAAATGCTAATTGTAGTATATTACAAACTTCTTGTTATTAAAATATCATGCACAATTCCTTTAATATACAATTAATGTCAGCATACTTCACAGAGGAAGGAAGAACAAACATGAGCCTTTGTGGAGATTAATTCTTCAAAATTGTGGAGAAATGTAGAGCAGGAGTGAGGGTTTAAGCAAAGAGGTCCCAGAAAGTACAGCTGAGACAGCTGGAGATTAAACAATCACAGATGAAGTAAAGACAGAGAGAGAGAGAGAGAGAGAGACTACATTGGATATCAGAGTCTGAGAATGAAAGGCAGGGCATACACGCAGAAGGTTACAAAAATATGTTGGGGAGAGATTTTGGAGGAACAGGAAGACAAGAATTCCATTCAGCACTTTGTGGAAATGAAGCTAATAGTGTAGGTCACCTAACCTACCTTCTCTTACTTTACACACTTATCTTCTCTCTGTTATGTCTCAAGTCAGTAAGCTAGTATACCTTCAAGAGACATGATATTATCACTGATTGTAGAATATGACCTGAGTCATAAATTTCTCATATTCCATCTTATCCTGGGATTACTTAAAACATAACATGCCATTGAAATCATGCTGCTCAGTTGTAATTAATGTTAATCACTTAGGTAACGAGAAATGGAGTGCAGGACCTTCCTAGCTACTGAACAATGTGTGCTTTGGTGAGTTAGTTGGGAAAATAATGTCAGATTGGGAAAATGAGATTGCAAAAAAAGATTTGGATGATCCAACCAAGTTTTGAATAGTGAGATGAGAATCATGCTCGTGAGTAGAGAAAAGCCTATTTGCAACCTTTTTCGTCCATTAGTGTGCCACTGTTACCTAATCTCACCTCATTGAAATGCAGTTTCCTATTCTCCCACCATCAGATAAAAATTGGATGTGATAATTCCCAACATGAAAGTCATAGCAGGTTCTAGGCTACTCTAGTTTGCCAGGCGAAAGTGAGGACCACAGATGCTGGACATCAGAGTCAAGATTAGAGTGGTGCTGGAAAAGCACAGCAGGTCAGGCAGCATCCGAGGACCAGGAAAATCGATATTTCGGGCAGGAGCCCGTCATCAGGCTCCGAACGTCGATTTTCCTTGGGGGGTTCCAAAACAGTAATTCCACGGCAACCTCCGAAATCAGTGCAGGGAGTTGAAACAGTGTTACTCCACTCCAGGCAATGGACCACAGTGAGTCCTGCAGATCCAGTGCTACTGGTCTAGGGATTTACAAACAATAGTTGGGGAGCTGCACAGATATCATTCAGGGGTCTGGTCAGTCAGCAGTCAGGGTTGTCAGTCCTGAAGGTCAACTCAATGAAAGTCAAAGGGAGTTAACCAAGGGCCATTGTTGTTGTAGGGGCGTTGGGAAAGTCAGTTCTGGGTATTGAAGGCAGCATGCAGGGACAATATGCATTCGGGGACATGGGTTACTGGAGAAGTACAAGGTACATTGATGGTCGCAACCACCCTGGGTTTGATGGGAAGACATGCAGTATGACGGTTGGTACGACTAAGCTGTCAGGCCAGGGCTCGGGGCGGGTAATGTTGGAAGATGACGTTACAAATCAAAGAGGTGAATGGAAATGTGTGCAAATCATGATGAGTTTATCAGGGAAGAACGGAATATGGATGTTCGAATATGGATTCTTGATTACTAGGCTGAAGCCATGACTTAGTTGTTTCAAGTGTGACCTGCACTTTCCATATTTGTGAGATGTTGATGACACCAAAAATGGAAAATAACTGCAAACTGTAGGACATTCCTATTTCTTGTTCATATGTCTACTCTGGCTATCAAGAACTTAAAACTAACAAATTTACTCACACAAGTAATTTCAAACATTCACAGTACTAATCCTGCAAGGATTATACTCACATGGGTTGGTTCCTTGGGTTAAATTTGAGTGAATGATTTGTCCTCTCCTAATCATATGGTTTTTACTGTGGCTAACCCACCTACCTGCACATCCCTGAACACTAAGGTGCAATTTTATTTAACAGGGCCAATTCATCTAACCTGCACATCCATGGACACTACAGAGCATTTTTTTTTTATTTTAGCATGGCCAATCCACCTAATCTGCATACCTTTGGAAGGTGGGAGGAATTCGGAGCACCCGACGCAGATATGGGGAGAATGTGCAAATTCTGCACAGACACTCGTCCAAGGTGGCCCATGCCACCACTGTTGAGGCACTTGGTAGAATGAGGTATTTCCCTGTACTGGTCAGCTTTTAAGGGGCTGCTAGGTGGGCAGTAGGCTAAGTTATCTCAGTAGTGGGTGTGACATCTTAGTTGCCACCTAATATAACCGTCCCCATACTTAGAAAATGAAAAGCGAAAATGTCAGTTAGTTCCTTTCAAAAACCATTTCCTCAGCTTCACAAAAGCTATGTCTCAAGTGGAAAAACACCACTGTTTCCAACAGTCTTCACTCCTGACCTTCCATTGGTTGATGCTAACAAATTCCAAAGCCGTAATAAAAGTTGATTTTATTTTTTATGAGATTGTAAGAGACTGGCACTGTTAAAATACTATTATCTAATAAATTATTAACAATTATTTTCCAGTATATGTTTTGACTTTTTTAAAACAAATCTAAAATCAAGTTAAACACTGGAACAAAAACATAATCAAATGGTTAATGGAAGCATATTGAAGGTGAACATAAACTTCCTAAATCAAAAGAATATTTATCTGTGGTGATGATGTGCCCCAGCTCCTGTGGTGCCCTCTGGTCTCTCAAGACCAGTATTACACTGATGGACACTGCTTGCTCACTTTCGATGGACATCAAGTATAACTGCAAAAGTGGGACAGGCAATCAGGCCTGCATAACCACTGCCTGGACCCATTAATGGCCAATTGTAATTCCAAGATTATAACCATAGAGGAATTCATTGCCACAGAAGGCTGTGGAGTCCAAGTCATTGAGAATATTTAAGACAGAGATAGATTCTTGAGTATCAAGTGGATCAAGGGTTACGGGAGAAAGCAGGAGAATGGGGTTGAGATAATTATCAGCCATGATTGAATGGTGGAGCAGACTCGATGGGCTGAATGGCCTAATTTCTGCTCCTATATCTTATGGTACTATGGTCACTTTGGCCGAGCCCAGGAACAGGTCCATGAGGAAGGCCTCCAACCTGCCTGCCCCTTACAGGTTGAGGTTGATGTGTCACCAGCAATGTAGGAAAAGCCTCTTCAAAAAATGAAAATGAGGCTGTAAACAAAAAAAACTCAACATAAATGTGGAAAACTGTTGCCCCCAGGCTACAAAAAAAACATGGCCTGACTCCCAGTGTATTTGCTAAGCCTATTGTTGCATAGGACTGCCATGAGTAGCATCCTCCTAAGATCCCAGAGGGAGAAGGGAAGGAATCCTTTATAAAGGTCCCTTCACCAGGAATCTCCACCGTCGAAGGGTAGTTTGTTACTCTAGGGCATGTCCAAACAAAGGTGAGGAAGTAGAGAGTGTGCTGCAGCAGCAGCCCATATAGGAAAAAATCTCCTTTTGAAGGTTTGGGGTGAATTTCTCTGAATCAGCTCAGATTGTGGAGCATCACATCCTTGGGGGAGGTCCAATGCGTGGAGCCAGTGTCGAGTTCTGAACCGACAGGGGTCAATTCATTGGAAGCCCATTGCACACCTAAGCCGCCTTGATTTTCCTTGTTCAGGGACAATTGCTCATCATGAATAAGACTGTAAATTTAATTGCAAATGTGACTGATACCAACTTCCAAAGAAGATATATGAAATGAAATAACCGAAGTGAGTCTCAATTAATCAAATACAAACTGCTTTGGTTTTGAATTTCAAAAATAGGTCATCCTACTATAACATTTTGTCTCATTGACAGGTGAACACCAGATGGAACTACTGGATTATGTAGCAGCCAAATTTCATGAAGAAGGCGGTATTTTTAAACTCTTGGTATAAACAATGTTTAACTTAAATTATAACTCATTAGCTTGTAGAATCTGAACTGGTAATTACCCTAAACTGCATTATGTCTTACAAGAATGTTCATATTCTTGTTGTATATTTGAGAAATGCTCTTGGAGAGGGATCTTTGTGAATAAGATGATAGGTCCATTCTTTGCGTGTTAATGGTTTGAATCTCCTATTTAGTTGCTTTCTGGGAAGTATGTCTATTATCTTGCTATTTTGTGAAATGAGTCCATTATCTGGTTGTCTATTGGGGAGAGGCCTATTAATTCATCTCCAATTGCTGCTATACAAACTTCTGTTCTGTATAGGACTCCAAGGTTCATCATCTGTGATCAGATAGACATGGCTGGACCTACCATTTGACATGGAATGTCCACTGCTGCCTCTGCATCCACCGCCTGCCAATAATGTGCTGTGAGTTGTCTCAGGCTTGTGCATTTCAGCTGATGAAGGGTGTGTTTGGCTCTTGTGACAGTGGTTCCTCAGAATGCAAATCATTTGACCTACACAATCTGATACTAGTTAACCTCTGAAATCAGTGCTGTTAGAAAGAAAATTTCAGTTACTTGCATCACACCAATTGCTTTGTAAGTCATTTGTTGATATTTGCAAAGGGGGGGTTCGGTGGAAAGTTGAAAAGTAGGTCCTCTAGGGCTGTAATTATGGGAGGAATAGATAGCGTCAATAGCCAGAGACTTTTCCCAGGGCAGGATTGACTGGTACGAGGGGTCATAGTTTTAAGACATTAGGAGAAAGTATAGAGGAGACGTCAGAGGAAGGTTCTTTACACAGAGAGTTGTGAATGCATGGAATGCGTTGCCAGCGGTGGTAGTAGAAGCAGAGTCATTAGGAACATTTAAGCAACTGCTGGACATGCACATGGATAGCAATGAGTTGAAGGGTGCGTAGGTTAAGTTATTATATTTTACATTAGGATTAAACCTCGGCACAACGTTGTGGGCCAAAGGGCCTGTTCTGTGCTGTACTTTTCTATGTTCTATGTACCCCATGTGCCACCTACTAGTGAGGCAAGAAATAGAAAGGTAATACAGTTGAATGCGTGGCTAAAAATCTGGTGTGTTGTCAGACATCTGGATCATTGGGATCTCTTCCAGGGAAGGAGAAAGACAAGTTATATCTAAACTGGAACGGCACCAATATCTTTGGAGGGAGGTTTGCTAGTAGCACTCGAGACAGTTTAAACTAGTGTATCGGGGGGTGAAAACCAGAGCAGTAGATCAACTTGTTGAATGATTGAGGAGAATGAAGAGGTTAAGTCAAATTAGTCTAACAGGAAGAAAGGTAGGATCAGGTTAATGGACACGGCAGGATTGATAGTCTGAATTTATTTTAATGCAAGGAGTATAACAGACAAGGAAGATGAACTTAGGGCCTGGATTAATAAATGGAACTACCTCAGATATTACCTTCTGTAGCATTGACTGGGGCTCCCTAAGTACCAGAGACTTAGACAGGGCTGAATTTGTTAGGTGCACCCAGGAGGGTTGCTTCACACAACGTGTAGACAGTCAAATTAGGGAAGTGTCTACGTTAGAATTTGCATTGAGGAATGAGCCTGACCAGGTATTCAAATTTTCAGTGGGGGAGTATTTTGGGAATAGTGATTATAATTCCGTAAATTTTAAGATAGTTATGAATAAGAATAAGACTGGCCGTTGGGTGAAAGTGCTAAATTGGGAGAAGACTAAATACAACAATATTCGGCAAGAATTGGAGAAATTAGATTTGGGCACAGCTGTATGATGGTAAATCCACATCTGACGTGTGAGAGTCTTTTAAAAGTCAGTTGATCAAAGTTCTGAATGAGATTGTTCTTGTGAAGATGAAAAATAAGGATGGCAAAGTTTGGGAACCCTGGATGACAAGAGATATTGAAACTTTAATCAGAAAGCTAAAGGAAGCATATGTAAGGAAGCTGCAATCTGACAAGTTCCAGAAAGATTATAAAGGAAGAAGAAAGTAACTTTAAAAAGGAATTAGGAGGACTAAATGGGGCCATAAAATGGCTTTGACAAATAGGATTAAGGGCAATCCCAAGGCATTTTATACATATATTAGGAGCAAGAGGGTAGCTAAGTAAAGAGTAGGTCCACTCCAGGACAAAGGAGGGAGTTTATCATGAGGCAGAGGAAGTGGGTGAGGTAGTGACTGTAACGAGGTCAGAAAATGAGTTCCCTAATGGTGACTATAATCTGGTCTAATCAGGAGTCCCAAGTTGACATTAAAACAGGAGTGAGCTGAAAAATGTGTTGCTGGAAAAGCGCAGCAGGTCAGGCAGCATCCAAGGAGCAGGAGAATCGACGTTTCGGGCATGAGCCCTTCTTCAGGAATTAAAACAGGAGTGTCAGACATCGTGACATTCCGAGAGCTGGCTCTGAGGGAACTGGATCAGTGAAAAGGATTTTCCACATGTAAATAAAGGGTGATTTGGTGACAGGATGCTGGCCTCTGTGGAGTTACTTCGTGAGATCATTAATGAGTATTTCATTTCGGTATTCAGCAAAGGAAATGGACATGGATAATGATGAGAAATGAGAGAGGAGTATGGTGATATTCTGGGGCATATTGATATTAAGAAAAAGGAGGTTTTGGGTGTCTTAAAAACGTTAAGGTTGATAAGTCTGCAAGGGCTGATGGCCTCTTTCCCAGAATACTGAGGGGTGGCAAGGGAAGAGGTTACTGGAGCCTTGACAGAGATCATTGCATCCTCTTTAGCCACAGGTGAGGGCCCAGAAGACGAGAGAATAGCCAATGATGTTCCTTTGTTTAAGAAGAGCAACAAGGATAGTCCAGGAAATTATAGATTGTTGAGCCGTACATCAGTGGTAGGGAAATTATTGGAGAAGCTTCTTACAGACAGGATTTGCTCACATTTAGAAAATAATGACATATTTGGGATAGTCAGCATGGCTTTGTGCAAGGGAGGTCTGTCTCACAAATTTGATTGAGTATTTTGAGGAAATAAGATGACTAATGAGGATAGGGCAGTGGATGTTGTCCACATGGACTTTGCTCAAGCATTTGACAAATGCCTTCATGATAAGCTGGTCCAGAAGATTAGGTCACATGGGATTCACGGTGAATTAATAAGTTGGACACAAAATTGGCTTAGTCATTGAAAACAGAGGTTAGTTGTGGTGGGGTGCTTTTCTGATTGGAGGTCCGTGACTAGTGCTGCGACCTCTGTTGTCTGTAGTAAATATATTAATGATTTGGATGAAAATGTACATAGTCTGATAACTAAGTTTGCAAATGACTCAAAAATTTGCAGACTACTTCTCCCAGATTTAACAGAGCTTGGTGGTAGCTGCATCAATCTGTATAGCCACCTGCAGACTCACTCTGGCAGTGGAAGAGTGTCATCTTCGTCCATGATGGCCTGCTTCCATCCTGTAGGGATTCTATGATCTATGATCAAACGGCTCCTATTGGGCATGACTTCAAAGTTGGAAGCCACCATAAGATGCATTCAGTAGTGATTGTAATGAGGTCATCTAGCTCGACATTATAGAATATGAGTTCCCTGATAGGGTTGTTAAGCTAATCCAATCAGGGAGCACTGGCTCAGATAAAAAGAGGACTGTCAGAGATACTGTCACTCTCATAACTGACTCTGAAAAGGCATATTAAAATCAAGGACTGTTCATCTGTAAATAAAAAGAGACTTGGTGATAGGATACTGACCTATTTAGTGTAATTTCAGTGGTGACGGGAATAGAGCATGATGCTCGCAACATTCATTGGAGTAAGCATTTCTTCCACCATGCCTTTGGGAAGCTTGAATTGTTTGACCTTGCCATTGAGGACTGGGCCTAGTATGTTGGGGGGTGAATCGATAAAGTGTGAAGCTGGAAAAAGTACAGCAGGTTGAAGAGTATCAGAGGATCAGACTGGTCTTGATGAAAAGTTCCAATCTGAAACATCGACTTCCCTGCTCCTCTGATGCTGCTTGACCTGCTGCGCTTTTTCCAGCTCCACATTTTATCGATTCTGACTTTCCAGTGTCTGCATTCCTCATCGTCTCCTGGGCTCGTATGTGGAAAGAATGCATTATTTTTTCCGGGCAAACATTGTGGCAAATGAAAAATAACAAATAATGCTCCTTACAGCCTGTAGAGCAGCAGCTTTTTCTGTCATAATGAGCCTAACTTTCCCAAAGGCACCAGATAATAAAACCTTTCAAGAATTGATGGACAAAGTTAAGGAATATTACAACCCCAAGCTACTGCTAATTCTGAGACGCTATCGCTTTTACTCGGTAATTCAAGAAGCCGGTGAATCCATATTGGGATTTTTGACTCGGTTTAGACAATTAGCAAAGCCTGTGACTTTGGTTGAACCCTTAATGAGATATTTAGAGACTGGCTGGTATTTGGGATTAATGATGTATCTATGCAAAAAACACTTACTGGCTGAAGCCCAACTGGACTTCAAACAGGTGCTTTATCATAGGCAAATGTGGCAAATGGAACATTTGAGTTGCAGGGTATTCTGATGGAAGTGGACATCCTCGCCAGTCTGACTGACCTTGGGCAACACCACTTGAGTGCAGGCAATTGCATAGCCTCACTTAGGACATTTCATGAAAAGGGTAAGCCCACAACAAAACTCCAGAACAAAGCCAGGCATCCAACAAATGGTTAAAATTTTCTTCAGGATCTGGGTCAGCAAGCCATTGTAGTTGTTGCCGTGTGCAGACAGCAATACAGTCCTCTAAGACCTAAACTGAGTAAAATAGCTCATAGTCTGGTATTGTGGAGTATATCCAATAGAGGTCATACCTTGGAAAGTCCACCTACATCCAATTTGGAACAGTTAAGTTGTTTAGCAACATCAAAATCAGAACCAAGCAGGATAAACGTCAGATTAGGTGTTCACCCAGTTCAAATGGCAGTCAATACCGGTATGGCCATATCAATGATCGCAGAATCAGTCTTCAATAAAATTTGCCCTGGACTCTGGCCCTTAAATTTGTGCAGAATCTCAGCTAGGCTGAGAACTTATACCATGGAGACTTTACAGATTAAGGTACAACTTTGTTTTCAGTCTCTTATGAAAAGCAGCTGGTTCAGTTCCCAATAATTGTAATAAAAGACTTGTGTCCAAGCTTGAGGGGGCAAAATTGATTGAGAGATTCACCTAGATTGACTCAATATTTTTCAATTAGAAAATGGCTGCCTGAATGAAGTCTGAATTACATACCGGGAAGTTTTTCAGGAAGGTCTAGAGACTATCAGAGGAGCCAAGGCCACCATGCATGTTGACCAGGAAGCAATTCCATGATCCTGCATTGCCTGATCAGTGCCATTTCCTTAAAGGCAAAAATAAAGCCAGAAGTCTGGCTGGCTGCAAAGTGAAGAAATCACCAAACCAGTCAAATTTGCAGAATGGGCAGCACTGGTTGTATCGATTTTAAACCTCAGTGGGTCAGTTCGCCTTTCTGGGGATTTTAAACAAATGGTAAACCACTTTCGTAGCTGGATAAATATCGTATTCAGCAGAGGATTTAAATGCAAAGCTGGCAGGAGAGTAGTCCTTCATTAAGCTGGACATGAGTTTACTTGTAATTGCATTTAGACCAGGATTCTCGGGAGTATGTTACAATTAATACCCATATATATGAGAGTGCCATTAAGAGTATTGTCAGTATGTTCAATTTTTCAGCGGACAACGGAGCAGATTTTGCAAGGTCGCCATTTACCTAGATGACCTCCTAAGAACAGAGAAAACTAATAAGGAACGCTGAGAAAACTTGGATATAGTCCTAAGGTATTTTTCCAAGGTAGGCGTACTCTTGAGAAATATGTGTTCCAGGCCCCCAGGACTACAGAGTCAGCAAGGATGGGTTATACCGGTTAGAAGATAATATGAGGACAATCAAAGATGCATGCCTTCCACGTCTGTCCAGGAGCTTAGGTCATTTCTTTGGCTGATAAATTATTATGGAAATTTCATACATAAACTGGCATCAATCCTAAAAGCTTTGCATCAACTCCTAAAAATGGGTCTGCCTTGGAAATGGTTGCTAGTCAAGCCTTAGCCTTCAGCGAAGTAAAGAAACAGCTATCATCCTCTGAGGTGTTGGCACACTATGATACCAAGAAAGATCTGTGATTAAAATGTGATACCTCACTGTATGGTATTGGGGTGATATTAGCTCACAGGTCGCCCAAGGGTGAGGAACGCCCAATGGTATATGCATCCAATACTTTGGCTAATGCAGAGCGTAAATTTTCCCAGATCAAAAAAGAAGGATTGGCGGTCATAATTAGTACTACACTCATGCAGCCATTTTGGAGTTAGGAAGTTCCACCATATCTTTATGGCCAAATGTTTGTGATAATCAAGGACCACAAACCCCTACTAGGTCTGCTTAAAGAGGACAAGGCAATGCCACCCGTACCTTCAGGCCATATTTAACCTTGAGCACTAATACCAAGTGCTTATAATTACATGTTAGAACACCATCCAGGACACCAAATAGCAAATGTGAATGCATTGAGCTGACTCTCATAGGCACATACATCATTGGTGATACCCCGAACGGAAGAGTCTGTAATGATATTAAGCTTTCTGGAATTCTCCCCGTCACAGCTGACAATATCAGATTTTGAACACAGAAAGATCCAGTTGTTTCAAAACTGAAACAATTGGTATTGATGGGACAAACCAAAGGGCCATCACACGCAGAACTGAAACATTTTTGGGCCAGGAAAAACCAGCTAACAGTAGAGGAAGGCATATTGTTAGGGGGAGTTAAAGTGATTTTCCCGAGCAAACATCGCTGACAAATATTGGCTAAACTCCACCAGTGCCATCCAGGGGTCTCTAAAATGAAGATGTTGGTGAGAAGTTATGTCTAGTGGCCAGGCGTGAATGCAGATATAGCCATATTGGTGGGGCAGTGCCCAGAGTGTCAACAAGGAGAAAAAGTACTGCCAGCAGATCCCCCCCTATCCATGGGAAAGACTGGATAAACTTTGCCTCAGTAGCACATCAACTGTGCAGGTCCTTTCATACCTTTAATGTTCTTAGTAATTGTAGACACTCACTCAAAGTGGTTGGACATACATAGTGTCCATTCGTCAAACATGGGGATGATGATAGAACACCTGTGTGTATCTTTTTCTTCGCACGGATAATGGGCCATCATTTACCAGTGGGGAATTTAATTATTTCTTCAAGTGGAATGGAATTCAACATATAAGGACACCACCCATCATCTAATGGCTTGGCAGAGGGAATAATGTCGCAGTTGTATTATTGCTAGACTATTAATCCAGAAACTGAGGTAATGGTATGGGGTCCAGGTTCAAATTTTGCCATGATAGATGGTGGAATTTGAATTCAATAAAAAAAGATGTGGAATTGAGAATCTACTGATTACCATGAACCCAATTTCAACTGTCTTTAAAAGCTCATCTGGTTCATTAATGTCCTTCAAGAAAGAAAATCAGCCTGTTACCTGATCTGGTCTACATGTGACTCCAGACCCACAGCAATGTGGATGACTCCCAGTTGCTGTCTGAAATGGCCTAGCAAGCCATTCAGTTGCATCAATCGCTACAAAGTCTCAAAGAAATTTTTTAAAACTGGACGAACTACCTGATATTAACCTACGCATTGAAAAAGACAACAGCAGAAACAGCCCTGTCAACACTGCAGAGTCCTTCTTACTAATGTCTGGGGGCATGTGGCAAAATTGGGAGAGCTGTTTCTTAGAGTAGTCAAGCAACAGCCTGACATAGTCACACTCACGGAATCATATGCCCCAGACACCACTACCATCCCTGGATATGCCCTGTCTCACAGCAGGACAGGTGGCAGCAAAGCTGTATGCAGTCAGGAGGGAGTTAACATTGACTCCCGACCCCATGAAGTCTCATGGTTTCAGGTTAAACATGGGCAAGGAAACCTCCTGCTGATTACCATGTACCATCCTCCCTCAGCTGAGGAATCGGTATTCCTTGATGTTGAACAACACTTGGAGGAAGCACTAAGAATGGAAAGGACACAAAATGTACTCTGGGTGGGGGATTTCAATGTCCACCACCAAGAGTGGCTTGGCAGCAGTACTACTGATCGAGCTGGTCGGATCCTAAAGGACACAGATGCTAGACTGGGTCTGTAGCAGATGGTGATGGAACCAACAAGAGGGAAAAACATACTTGACCTCATCCTTATTAATCTGCTGGGCTCAGGTGCATCGGTCAATGACAGTGTTGGTAAGAGTGACCACCGCAGGCTTTGTGGAGACAAAGTCCCACCTTGACATTGAGAATAATCTCCATTATGATGTGTGACACTATCACTGTGCTAAATGGGAGAGATTTAAACAGATCTAGCAACTCAAGATTGAGCATCCATGAGATGCAGTGGGCCATCAACAGCAGCAGAAATGTATTCCAGCAAAATCTGTAACCTCATGGCCCAGCTTATCTCTCTCTTAACCATTAACATCAAACCAGGGGATCAACCTTGGTTCAATGGACAGTGCAGGAGAGTATGCCAGGAGCAGCACCAGGCATATCTGAAAATGAGGTGTCAATCTGGTGGAGCTACCAAACCACATCAGCAGCAAGTGATAGACAGTACTAAGTGATCCCACAACCAATGGATCAGATCTAAGCTCTGCAATCCTGCCATATCCAGGCGTGAATTGTGGTGAACAATTAAACCACACACAGGAGGAGGAGGTTTCACACATATCCCATTCCTCAATGATGGAGGAGCCCAGCAGATCAGTGCAAAAGATAAGGTTGAAGCATCACAACAGTCTTCAACCAGAAATGCTGAGTAAATGATCCATCTCGGCCTCCAACTGTTTTTCCCAGCATTACAGATACCAGTCTTCAGCCAATTTGATTCACTGCATGTGATATCAAGAAATGGTTAGAGACTCTGGATTCTGTAAAAGCTTAGGGTCCTGACAACATTCTGCAATAGTTATGCTGAACACTTGTGCTCCAGAACTTGCTGTTCCCTTAGTCAAGCTGTTCCAGTATGGTTACAACACTGGCACCTGCCTGACAATTTAGAAAATGGCCCAGGTATGTCCTGTACACAAAAAGCCGAATAAATCCAATTACCACCTCATCAATGTACTCTTGATCATCAGTAAGGTGATGGAAATTGTCTTCAATAGTGCTATCAAGTAGCACCTCCTCAGCGATAACCCACTCAATGATGCCCAGTTTGGGTTCCCCCAGGGTCACTCAGCTCCTGACCTCATTACAGCCTCGGTTCAAACATGGAAAACAAAGCTGAATTCCAGAGAATATAAAAGATATTTTGTCACATCACATGAAAAATACAGTGAAAAGTTTTATAAGTCACCCTACCACAGCTCCTATTTTAATGACATAATAGTAAAAAAGGTCAAATTAACAGGACATTGGTTAGGCCACTGTTGGAATATTGTGTGCAGTTCTGGTCTCCTTCCTGTCAGAAAGATGTTTGAAACTTGAAAGGGTTCAGAAACGATTTACAAGGATGTTGCCAGGGTTGGAGGATTTGAGCTATAGGGAGATGCTTAACAGGCTGGGGCCGTTTTTCCTGGAGCGTCAAAGGCTGAGGGGTGACCTTATAGAGGTTTACAAAATTATAAGGGCATGGATAGGATAAAAAGACAAAGTCTTTTCCCTGGAGTCCAGAATTAGAGGAGAAAGTGAGGGCTGCAGATGCTAGAGATCAGAGATGAAAGAGTGCAGCAGGTCAGGCAGCATCCAAGGAACAGGAGAAGGGGCGTTGCAATTCCAACGCCCCTTCCCCAAGTCCCTCCTCCCTACCTTTTATCTTAGCCTGCTGGACACACTTTCCTCATTCCTGAATAAGGACTTATGCCCGAAACGTCGATTCTCCTGTTCCTTGGATGCTGCCTGACCTGCTGCGCTTTTCTAGCAACACATTTTCAGCTCCAGAATTAGAGGGCATAGGTTTAGGGTGAGAGGGGAAAGATATAAAAGAGACCTAAGGGGCAACTTTTTCACAGAGAGGGTGGTACGTGTATGGAATGAGCTGGCAGAGGAAATGGTGGAGGCTGGTACAATTGCAACATTTAAAAGGCATTTGGATGGGTATATGAATAGGAAGGGTTTGGAGGGATATGGGCCAGTTGCTGGCATGTGGGACTAGATTGAGTTGGGATATCTGGTCGGCATGGATGAGTTGGACCGAAGGGTCTGTTTCCATGCTATACATCTCTATAACTCTAAGACTTAAGTTCATCACAGTTCAGTTAACAGCTCCTGGGATTGGGGAAAGCCGCTTAAGTAATGATGGAATACCTGGAACACACAGCTGGGAAGAGAAAGCTACGCCAGGATGAGACAGCTGGACCGCTGGAATACTGGGCCAGGAATCTCCACCGAAGATTGCCATGCCAAGCTGAGACTACCACAATGGACAGCTGGAATACTGAGGGCTGAGACTGCCAGTCCTGGACGAGACTGCCTGCGAGGCTGTTGGAATACCTAGAAGCTGGTGTCGAAGAAGATCTCCACACAGGGATGAGACCTCTATGCTGGGACAAGACCCCCACAGCAGGAGATCGCCACGCCAAGTTGAGACCACCATGCCAGGCCACTGAAAGCCACTTCATTGCTGGGCCGGGAGAAGCCGGGAGAACAACTGGGAACATTAAACAAAAAGCAGAGAAAGAAAACAAAAGTAAAAGCAGACAGAGTAGACGCATTCCAGGCCACCAGTCTAAGGAAGCCACAAGCTGCAATGTTTCTCAGCCGCCATCTTTAGAAGCTAACTAATTAACTAATTAAGCTTTGTGTTCCTAGGTGTATCTTTGTCTGCATTTCTGTGCATGGAGATTCAATGAATTTAAAAGAATGAATTCCAGAGCTGAGGTGAGAGTAACAGACCTTGACATCAAGACTGCATTCGACCGAGTGTGGCATCAAACTTCCTAGCAAAACCAAAACCAATGAGTATCAGGGGGCAAACTTTCTGCTGGTTGGAGTCATACCTGACACTGAAGAGGACGGTTGAGGTTGTTGGAGGTCAGTCATCTTAGCTCTAGGACATATGATTAGATTACTTACAGTGTGGAAATAGGCCCTTCAGCCCAACAAGTCCACACCAACCCTCCGAAGAACAACCCATCCAGACCCATTCCCCTACATTTATCCCTGCACCTAAAACTACGGGCAATTTAGCATGGCCGATTCACCTAAATTGCACATTTTTGGGCTGTGGGAGGAAACCGGAGCACCCGGAGGAAGCCCACACAGGCATTTGCAGGAGTTCCTCAGTGTAGTGTTATACAGCTTCAGCTGCTTCATCAATAACCTTCTTTGCATCATAAGGTCAGAAGTAGGGATATATGCCGATGATAGCGCAATGTCCAGCGCTATTCATGACTCCTCAGATCTTAAAGCAGTCCATGTTCAAATGCAACAGGATCTGGACAATATCCAGGCTTGTGCTGACAAGTAGCAAGTAACATTTGAACCACACAACTACCAGGCTATGACTATCACAAATAAGAGACAGTCTAACTACAGCCACTTGACATTCAATGGTGTTACCATCACTGAATCCCCCACTATTAACATCCTGGGGGTGACCATTGACAGAAACTCATTTGGACTCATCACATTAACACAAGGGCTCTAAGAACAGGTTAGAAGCAAGGAATATTGTGAAGAATAACTCACCTCCTGACTCCCCAAAGCCTGTCCACCACCTATAAGGCACAAGTCAGGGGTGTGATGGAATACTCCTATTTGCCTAGATGGAGGCACCTACAACAACACTCTAGTGGCTTGATGCCATCCAGGACAAAGCAGCATGCCTGATTGGCACTACATCCATAAGTATCCACATCCATCACCACCTACATTCAGTAGCAACAATGTGTGCAATCTATAAGATGTACTGCTGAAATTCACCAAAGACCTTTAGACAATACTTTCCAAACACATGACCACTTCCACCTTGAAAGACAAGGGTGCAGATACATGGGAACACCACTACCTTCACATTCCCCTCCAAGCCACTGACCATCCTGATTTGGAAATATATCATTGTTCCTTCACTGTTGCTGGGTCAAACTCCCGGAATTCCCTCCTTAATGGCATTGTAGGTCAACTCATTGCAGGTGGACTGCAGCAGTTCAAGAAGGCAGCTCACCACCACCTTCTCAAGGGGCAACTAGGGAAAGGGCCAGCCACCATCACCCATGTCCCAAAAATGAATTTTTAAAAAAAGCAATCCAAAATTTGAAGGCTGGCTTGAAGAAACAGTCTAAGGTCTCACTTGATACCAAGCTGTCACGGCTCTTATTTGATATATATAGACTACCCCACTGGCATAGCACCTGTTAATGGTCAGAAAACTCTGCACCAAGCTAAGTCTGATCTTCCCGGATCTTGGTGGAGTGTGAGAAACAACATCGGGAACTCCAATACTCAAAGCTCTGTCATGTGGGAGAGCCAGTTTGATACAGGGGATGACGTTTGTGTAAGAATCATGGAAATGGTCTCGCTAAGGTAAGAGGCATGGTTGATGCAAGGTCTGGATCGAGACTTATAAAGTTCAGGTAGGTGAAATGGATCTATACAAACACGTGGATAGCCACAAAGTCACAAATGATGTAGGAGTATAACATGCTGTCCCCCTTGGAACAGTCACCCACTCTATCAAACATTGTCAAATCCTCTGAATCGGAGATGGACATGACAGATGTAGCTGCCTCAATGCTTTTGCCGCTGAAAGCAGAGTGAAATTCTCCTAAGGTATTCCTGGTGCAAGAGGTGAGCTCTTGCGTTACTGCTGCCCATATCAGATGCCAAGTTGCAGGAACCTGACCCGGTGGTAAAACGCCCAAGGAATCTCTCCAAGATAAAGCACCAGCCTATCTCTGCAAAATCAGAGAAGGAGGAATGTTACAATTGTAATGAGGCCAGCCAGCTGGACCTCATGGAATGAGTTCCCTGATTGGACCAGATGAACAGCCACATTCTGGGAACCCTGGCTGACATATACAAATGATTTGGAGATGCTGGTGTTGGACTGGGGTGTACAGAGTTAAAAATCACACAACGCCAGGTGATAGTCCAACGGGTTTATTTGAAAGCACTAGCTTTCAAAGCGCTGCTCCTTCACCACCTGATGAAGGAGCAGCGCTCCGAAAACTAGTGTTTCCAAATAAACCTGTTGGACTATCACCTGGTGTTGTGTGACTTTTAACTTTAGCCACATACAAAAAGTGTCAGAGATACTGATGCTCTGGCACATGACTCTGAAGAGGCAGTACTAAAGTTAAGGACTGTTCATGTGTAAATAAAGGAAGACTTAGTGATGGGATACCAGCCTCTGTGGAGTTATTTCACATTCAATAAACATTACACCTCTCTCTGCTGCACATCAGTCTCACGTCACCAGCTGCTTATACTGCAGCCACCCAATTCAGGGCAAGTCCTTCATGGCCCAGATTGCCAGTTCACCCTCTGGCAGACTCCTCTCATGGGTCTCTAATTTCCTGCTTTTTCAGGATGAAGAGGTCAACCACAGTTGATCTAACTGCATGACAATAATAATTCACAATCAATTTAGCATCTGCAACTTTCCAGTTCTTGCTTACTTACCCTAAGGACTAGCAGCCTGGCAATCTGCCTCCACTCACCAAGCCATTCAATGAGCTGGCTACCAAATGGAAAATGTAGATTAAAATTGTGAATGAAGTCCTGCCTTAACAGGTTCTTCAATTATTTTCAGCCTCACCTGCATCCTCTCTGTAAATACCAGAGCCATGTAATTTGTTAAGCTCAGTTAATAAGCCAGATGCTCAATACCTTTTTGTACCTTCCAGCTGTTTTAACAGCTGTCAGTAATTCAGACATCTCCAGGTGAAAAGGGCAATTTATGTTTGTTTTCTGTTTAGCTGCACAAAGAAGTGTTGCAATTCTGATCCTTTATTTTTCTATTATGTTCCTTAAATTAATGTTTTTGATTGTATATTTGCTCTTTAGATCATAGATTCAATCATGGCACTTTTCCGAGTGGATTTCAGTGGCCGTGGTGAACTTGCAGAACGTCAGCAGAAACTGGCTCAGATGCTGTCTCGTCTCCAGAAAATCTCTGAAGGTAATTATGAAAGAGTCTTGCATATTTAGGAAATGTATTGTTCAGTTGGTGTACTGTTCTGAATAATGCATTATCTCATAGTGCATAAGTTTGCAAGATCTTTTGTTATCGATGTTCTTTGAAGGAAATAATCCCGTTACTTGAGCTCACTGATCAGGTAGGTCTTGCTTATGTGTTTTTTTTCTCCAAGTCCATATTTCCTGAGGTTTGTCTTCAAGAAGTCTGTGATGTAGATAGTATCCAAGTTAAGGTCTGAATACATGGCTGCATTTTGAATTTTATCGTCAGTCTGTCATGACAAAGAGTTAGAATCCCAAAGTACCCGAAGTGGACATTGTTAACTTTTAACTCCAAAATGTGTTTTTTAGATGAAGTCTGCAGCAGCCAGTTATGACTGAGATGTAAATTCAGTCACTGTCTGATGGATTCACCATCCTGACTTGGAAATATATCACCGTTCCTCTGACTCAGACTCTAATATGGGTGGCAGGTACCAGACTATAGCCCGACTCTTGCATCTTGGGAGAGTTCCCTTCTCTCCTTCTGCTGGTATCAAAGCTGCATCAAACCCGGACTCTGAGGTTTCCTTGACACTAGATGGAGGGGGAGAACCCACCGTTTCTGACAGTTCTTCTGGCTGTTCTGAGGGATCAGGTATGTTTGGCTCCTACCCTGTTTGAGAGATAGCAGTTTTCAGGTGATCCATGTTTGTAAAGGGCCGCCCACCTCCTGAAACTTCGTAAGGTATGGGACAAAACCTCATGTCAGCCTCATTTCATACCCACATCGGGCCGTGGTTCTGGCACCAAACTTCATCCCCTGAAGTAAGTTGTTACTCTCGCTTAGAGGAAGCATGGTGTTCTTGATGCTGTCTCACCGCTCCACCCCTCTGCTCCTACCCAGGTCCAGGAATATCAGGTTAACCTAGTACAGAATCTTCTTCCCATCAGCAACTCTGCTGAAGCTATGATTTGGAGATGCCAGTGTTGGACTGGGGTGTACAAAGTTAAAAATCACACAACACCAGGTTATAGTCCAACAGGTTTATTTGGAAGCACTAGCTTTTGGAGCTAGTGTATATACTCCACAACCTGATGAAGGAGCAGTGCTCCGAAAACTAGTGCTTCCAAATATACCTGTTGGACTATAACCTGGTGTTGTGTGATTTTTAACTCTGCCTGAGCTATCCCTGTAGTTGCGTAAGGGGTGGTCCTATAATCAAACAGGAACTGTTACAGTTTGGTATCCAGTGACGCTGCAGGCTATTTCTTTAAACCTGCCTTCAAAGTTTTGATTGCTCTGTGCGCCAGACCATTGGACAATGGATGGTATGGATCTGTCCTTCTGTGCCAAATACCATTTGACTTGAGGAATACTCGAATTCCCGGCTGGTAAATGATGTCCCATTGTGACCAATACTTCCGGGAGTCCATGTATCGCGAACGATGCTCCCAGCTCTTCAATCGCCATCCCAGAATTCGCTGAATGAACTATTTGAACATCCAACCACTTTGCATGGACATCCACAATGACTAAGAACATTGAGCCCATGAAAGGACCTGCATGGTCGACATGCAACCAAGTCCAGAGTTAACCCAGCCATTCCCAAAGTGGAGGCGCTGCCAATGACAATTTTTGTCCTTGTTGGCACTCTGGGCACTGCCATACCAATGTTGCCATTTCAGCATCCAACCTTGGCCACCAGACATAACTTCTTGCTAGCATCTTTATCTTGGAAGCCCCTGGATGACCCTGGTGGAGTTCAGCCAGTATCTGGTGGCGAACTTTACTCAGACAATCACCCTTGCTCACCACAGTAATATGCCATCCTCTTTGGTGATCTGGTCTGACCAGGTCCAGACATGTTCCAATCCTGGTTGTGATGGCCTTTCTGTTTCCCCCATTGCCACTAGCTATTTTAGTTTTGCTAGAACAAGATCTTTTTGTGCCCAAAGTCGGATATTGTCAGCGGTGACCGGAAGCGAGTCGAGAAAGTTTAAAACAAAAATGGACTCTTCCAAGAGAGGCATCATCAGTAGAGTATCTGCCAGTAGGACACAATCCGAGGTATCCACATGAGCCACTTGGATTCCTGGGCGGTGTTCCAACTTGTACTTATACATGCTGAGAATAAGAATCCATTGTTGATTTTGACCAGAAATTATGGGCGGCACCGCCTTGTCTGCCTTCAGTAGCCCCCAGCAGGAGTTCATGATCTGTCACTATGACAAATCCAGTTCCTCACGCCAGAGTTGACTGCCAAACCCTCCATCTCTATCTGGGCGTACTTGCATTCAGCATCAGCCAAAGTCCAGGAAACATCCAAAGTTGTTAAGAGACTGTTGTAAACGCGAGTGCACCTGGTCCGAGATGTTCTAACGATGCATGTCTTTCATCATGAAGAATGTATATAACTAGGAAGTAACGAAAAGGTGTCATCATGCACAAAGGTATTGAACATGTTTGGACGAAGAGGATAATGATGTCACAATTAGAAAGAGCATGATAGCAATTCTATTTAAATTTAATGGGAATCTTATGAATTTGTGACATTCAAAATTTCCAAAAGATTGCTAAATTGTACTTCTATTCTGTACAAAGTGACCAATGTTAAATGATGAAACTTTTGGAACATACACAGTATTTCTTACTCTGCACAGAACCCCTGTGAGTTGAACAGCTCCTCAGTGGTTCAGTTAGAAAAGTGATATATAGAGCTATCAGCACAGAAGCAGACTATTCGGTCCAACATGCCAACCAGATATCCTAAATTAACCTAGTCCCATTTGCTAGCACTTGGCCCATATCCCTCTAAATCCTTCTTGTTCATTTACCCACCCAGATGCCTTTTAAATGTTGTAATTGTACTAGCCTCCACTACTTCCTCTGACAGCTCATTCCATATTCACACCACCTGTGTGAAAAGTTGCCCATTAGGTCCCTTTTAAATCTTTCCCCTTCACGCTAAACCTATTCTCTCTAATTTTGGACTCTCCCAACACAGGGAAAAGATTAGATTAGATTACTTACAGTGGGGAACCTTGTCTATTTATCCTACGCATGCCCCTCTTAATTTTATAAACCTCTGTTAGGTCACCTCAGCCTCTGCCGCTCCAGGGAAAACAGCCCCAGCCTATTCAGCCTCTCCCTATAGCTCAAACCCTTCAACCCTGGCAACATACTTGTAAATCTTTTCTGAACCCTTTCAAGTTTCACAACATCCTTCCTGTCGGAGGAAGACCAGAATTGCACACAATATTCCAAAGGTCACAGCATGACCCCAACTCCTATTCTCAATGCTCTGACCAGTAAAGGAAAGCAAGTCAAACACCTTCTTCACTATCCAAATCACAGAAATGCAGAATTGTTACAGCACAGAAGTAGGTCACTTTCTGCTGCCTGTGGAGACATGTTCTTCATACTCTAGACTTATGAAGCAGTCAGACAGTTTTCAGATACACATTTGGAACATCACAGGCATTAAATCAGAGGACAAAATACATAGCATTAGATACTTCAAAGAGTAAATATTTGGATTGAAACATTCATCATCAGAGTGTCAGCTCTTCAAATGAACATTCCCTTTAGTCCCATTCCCTTACCTTGTCCCATAAATCTGCATGTTATTCCTTTTCAAGTAGCAGTCTAATTCTCTTTCAAATGTCTTGATGTAATCTGCTTCCACCACACTTTCACGAGATGCATTCCAGACCTTAACCACTTGTTGCATGAAAATTATTTTTTCCTAAATTCTCCATAACTGAATTTCCTCTGTCCTGGAACAATTCTCATTGAATCGTTTCTGCACCCTTTTCATTGGCTTCACACCCTTCCTGAAGTGTGGCACCCAGAACTGGATGCAATACTCCAGCTGAGGCCAAACTATTGTCTCATACAATTTCAGCATAATCTCCTTGCTTTATCTTCTATGCCCCTATTAATAAACCTAGGGTGCTGTATACTTCATTACCAGCTTGCTGTGCTAATGCTGGCATCTTCAGTGACCTATGCATATTTACACGAAGGTTACTGGGCTCTTTTCTATTATCATTTCCTGTTCTTCCCACCAAAATTAATCACTTCACACTTGTCAACATTGAACGTTATATGTCAGTTGTCAGCCCATTCCACCAACTTGTCAGTGTATTTTTGAAGATCCTTCTCTGTGCTTTCAAGTTTCAAATTATCCACAATTGTCGAAATTGCATCCTCGCACCAAAGACTAGGTTATTAATATATATCAGGAAAAGCATGGGCCCCAACACTGACTGCTGGGAAGCTGCACTACAAACTTTCATCCAGCCCAGAAAACATCCATGAACCATTATTATTGCTCAGCTAACTCTGTATCCAGGTTTGCTGTTGTCCTTGTCCATAGCTTTGCTCACATGTCTGTTAGAATCTCTACAATATGGAAGCAGGCCATTCGGCCCATCACGTTCACACTGATCCTCCAAAGATCATCTCACCCAGACCCACCTGCCACCCTATACCTGTAATCCTCCATTTCCCATGGCTAATTCACCTAGCCTCCATCCCTGGACACAATGGCCAATTTAGCATGGCAAATCCACCTAACCTGCACCTTTTTGGACTGTAGGAGAAAACCAGAGCACCTGGAGGGAACCCACGTAGACACAGGGAGAATGTGTAAACTTTACACAGTCACCTGAGGGGAAGAATTGAACCTGGGTCATTGGCGCTATGAGATAGCATTGCTAATCACTAACCACTGTGCCAAACATGAATGTGCAAATGCAATCAGATCAGCCTTGTACTGAATTGTTGTTTCTAGAAGTTTCCAAGAGCCAAGGTTAAACTACACTTTGGTTGCTAGGCCTATCTTTACATCTCTTTTTGAACAAGTGTAAAAATTTGCAATTTAAACTGAAGAATAATGGCCAGTGCCTCTGCAATTTCTACTCTTATTTCCCTCAACATTCTTGTCATCTGGTCCCTGCGCTTGTCAACTTCCAATACTCACAGCCTGTTCAATAATTCATCTTCATCAATCCTAGATCATTTTCGGTAGCATCTTCTTTGGGAAAAACAGATGTAAAGTATTAATTTAGTATCTCAGCTATGACCCCTGCCTCCATATATCAAACCATTTTTTTGGCCCTAAATCAGCCCTATTTCTCCTTTTATCACCTTTTTGCAGTGATCTGTCTATGTGATAAAAGCCATGGAAATGAGAAGTCATTATGTTTAATTATTTGGCTGTGCTGTTAGTTGATTTTGGTTATGGGTACTGTTGGGGTATAAACATTTACCATAGCACTTTGACTAGAGCGAAAAGAATTGTACCTGGATACTTGCTTTTCAAATAATCCAGTAACAAACTGTCCAACTATTTCTGGATTGTATCAATTCTTACTTGCGAAAGAAGGGATGCAATTTCTCTACACTCTAATCTTATTACAAATGTGACTTTTTAAGATTTCTGAGCCAGACTTTACTTTCCAGAATTAGAGTTTCTAACAGCTGGTTTTACATAAAAAAAGAATAATTTTTATTCATCCTTTTGCAGAATATAATGTGGCAGTGTTTGTTACCAATCAGATGACTGCGGATCCAGGAGCTGCCATGAGGTAGGCACAAACTTAATTTGAGGAGAAAGTGAGGACAGCAGATACTGGAGATCAGAGCTGAAAACGTGTTGCTGGAAAAGTGCAGCAGGTCAGGCAGCATCAAAGGAGCAGGAGAATCGACGTTTCGGGCATGAGCCCTTCTTCAGGAATGAGAAAAGTGTGTCCAGCAGGCTAAGATAAAAGGTAGGGAGGAGGGACTTGGGGGAGGGGCTTTGGAAATGCGATAGGTGGAGGGAGGTCAAGGTGAGGGTGATAGGCCGGAGTGGGGTGGGGGTAGAGAGGTCAGGAAGAAGTTTGCAGATTAGGAAGGCGGTGCTGAGTTCGAGGGATTTGACTGAGACAAGGTGGGGGGAGGGGAAATGAGGAAACTGGAGAAATCTGAGTTCATCCCTTGTGGTTGGAGGGTTCCTAGGCAGAAGATGAGGCGCTCTTCCTCCAACCGTCGTGTTGCTATGGTCTGGCGATGGAGGATCCCAAGGGATCCTTCCATATCCGCCACAAATTCACCTGCACCTCCACACACATCATTTACTGCATCCGCTGCACCCGATGTGGCCACCTCTATATTGGGGAGACAGGCCGCCTACTTGCGGAACGTTTCAGAGAACACCTCTGGGACACCCGGACCAACCAACCCAACCACCCCGTGGCTCAACACTTCAACTCCCCCTCCCGCTCCACTAAGGACATGCAGGTCCTTGGACTCCTCCATCACCAGACCATAGCAACACGACGATTGGAGGAAGAGCGCCTCATCTTCCGCCTAGGAACCCTCCAACCACAAGGGATGAACTCAGATTTCTCCAGTTTCCTCATTTCCCCTCCCCCCACCTTGTCTCAGTCAAATCCCTCGAACTCAGCACCGCCTTCCTAACCTGCAATCTTCTTCCTGACCTCTCCGCCCCCACCCCACTCCGGCCTATCACCCTCACCTTGACCTCCCTCCACCTATCGCATTTCTAACGCCCCTCCCCCAAGTCCTTCCTCCCTACCTTTTATCTTAGCCTGCTGGACACACTTTTCTCATTCCTGAAGAAGGGCTCATGCCCGAAACGTTGATTCTCCTGCTCCTTTGATGCTGCCTGACCTGCTGCGCTTTTCCAGCAACACAGACTTAATTTGGTTAACTTTGAGTCATGGTCAACCCGAGTTGGGAAAGGAAGCAAACCCAAGAGAGCTAAACATCTATGAATTCCCTTAATCTTTATGATACTGACTAAACAGGTGTTCTCCACAACTTAGAATGAATAGCACTTTTGATGCTGAAAAACAATCCTAAAGATACTTAATAGAACTATAATGAGACAAAATGAATGTATGACTATAAAATTGAATATCAAGTCAAAGAAGGCTTTTCTGAGGAGAGATTAAATATGAATTGCTGCAGTCCAGCTGGTGTAGGTTCACTCACAATACTGATAGGAAAAGAGTTCAAAGATTTTGACCCAGCAGTAGTAGCTCTGCACAATACAATGGAAATTATCTTTAGTATGAAATGGACAGGTTTGCTAAACTGGAGTCCTTAACCCTTTTTTCCCCATAGGCCCCATTACTTCTATTGTGATTTTCTATAACACGGTGTCGCACAGGAATACAAGTACTGCTTTATAGGAGAACTACCTGTAATGCAAAAGGTGTGACTTTTCTTATTCATTCATGGGATGAGGGCATCGCTGGCTAGGCAGTACTTTTATCACCCAGAGGACAGTTAAGAGTCAATCACATTGCTGTCTATCTGGAGTCACATGTAGGCCAGACCAGGTAAGGATGGTAGTTTCCTTCCCTAAAGAACATTAGTAAACCAGATGGGTTTTTCCTTGACAATTGGGAATGGATTCATAGTCATTGTGAGGTTCTTAATTCCAGATGTTTATTGAATTCAAATTCCACCAGCGGCTGTGGCAGGATTTGAATCTGGGTCCCCAGAACATTATCTAAGTCTCTGGCCTAATAGTCCAGCAAACTAGCACTAGGCCATTGTCTCCCCCTGTCTCCTGAACCACGTATCCAGACAATTCTCCCCTCCCCAACATGTTAGAGCACCCACAGCTCAGACAGGTCATCATCCCTGAGCCAGAGTTTCTTGAGCAACTAACACTTGCTACAGATTTGGTCACCATGTATTTCTCCATTGTCCACCAGCTCCAACATGCTACAACTGCAATACATCATCTGCCCAGCCATCTCAATTATATTTAATTAATTAGAATTTGAATTATTTTAAAAGTAAATTTTCTAACATTGTTCAGCTGTAATATTGTCTGCTGATATAAATTGCTTTGTCAATCAAAAGAGACATCGAAAAAACACCCACCAATCACCTACCAGTTTTTCATTGACATTATTCTTCGGCTCTGATGGGTAATTGAAGGGGGTCTCTGCTGCCAGTTTTTATCTCCCACCACTGCTACTCTTCTAACACAGGCCCACTTCACAGTGATGCTGATTTGCTGCACACAATTCCTTCCATGAGACATAATCTGATTCAGTTTCTGAGAACTGTAAATTACATCCTTATGAAGTAAAACCAAGACAATATTCAGGCTTGGGCTGAAACAGGATAAGTAACATTCATGGAGAAAGTGAGGGCTGCAGATGCTGGAGATCAGAGCTGAAAATGTGTTGCTGGAAAAGCGCAGCAGGTCAGGCAGCATCCAACGAACAGGAGAATCGACGTTTCGGGCATAAGCCCTTCTTCAGGAAGGGCTTATGCCCGAAACGTCAATTCTCCTGCTCCTTGGATGCTGGCTGATCTGCTGCGCTTTTCCAGCAACATATTTTCCAGCTGTTACTACAAGGACAAATCAGAGGCTAAGAATTCTGTAGTGAGTAACTGTCTCTTTAATGCTTACTTACATTCTACAAGGTACAAGTCAAGAGTGTGATGGAATAATTGCCACCTGCCTGGATGGGTGCAGTTCAAACACCATTCAAGAGGTGTGATACCATCTAGGTCATAGCAACCTACTGGATTGGCATCTTATTGACCACATTCATATTGTCACCCTTCAACAATGGAGTATAGCCACAATTATATTTACCATTGACAAGATGCACTGCAGTAAGTCACCAAGGCTGATTCGACAGCACCTTCCAAATTATGATTTCTCCCAGCTAGAATATAATTTTTTTATGGAATATCCTTTTTATTGTCACATGTTCTTCATTATAGTAGTACAGTGAAAATATTTTACAATGTCTGCCTTTTTATGCCAACATCTTTAGGTACAAGTACTGATGTACAATTCTTAGATACATTAGTGGAATAAAAGTAATTGCATTACTTTACAGAGTTAATAAATAAGTTCATACTAGGACACCATTAAAGAGTTGACACTACAGCAAGTTAGGACATTTTAATTAGACATTACAATGTAGCAGCTCAGGGCAGGGCATCAATACGTGGTCTGACCACCAACATCAGACCCCAGTTCAACAGCCATCCTGCTCCGCTCCAAGTACAGACCACTCACTGCTCCAAGGCAAGTGCCAGGACAGCTTCCCTCATGCCATTCTCCGCCCAGAGCTCACTGTCTGCGCACTGCTCAGAGGCTGCTTCCCCACACTGCTCTGGAGCTTGCAGCCTAAGCTCTGTGCTCGAAACATCAATTCTCCTGCTCCTCGGATGATGCCTGCTCTGCTGTGCTTTTCCAGCACCACACACCCGACTCTCACCCCGTGCACTGTACCAGAGCTCGCTGTTCACATTGTTCTGGGGCTTGCAGCACATTGCGTTGTACCAGGGCTTACTGTTCAGTGTTGTGGGGCTCACAGCCCATTGTGCTGTACCAGAGCTCGTAGTCCATGAGCTGCTCCAGGTCTCACTGCTCATGGTGTTCCAGTACTCGTAGTCCATTTCACTGTACCTGGGCTCACTGCTCGTGGTGTCCTGGGGTTAGTAGCCCACGTGCTGCTCCAGTGGCTCACGGTGTTCCGGGGTCCGTAGCCCACATGCTGCACCAGATTAAGTGCCTTTCCTTTGGGACTCGGAATTTTAAAAGTCTGCTCCCCATTCAGGAGACTGCAGCAACACACAGCGCGCAAGCCCCACCCCCCCCCAATACTATCCCCCAACGCCATCCAAAAGCATTTGGAGATGGTGCCTGTTTAAATTACTGTAACCAAAAGACATGGTCACTGTTGGAAACATGTCTTTGATGTAATGTTTCTAATGGGACCTCAATCTCCTTCGGATTATCGGATTTTTGGATAATCAAGGTTCTTCTGTATTAGGTGAAATAACTGCACAAAGGCTGGTGTTCTATCACCAAGTCACTATTTACACAAGCATAGTACATGAACTCTGACCAGTTAGCTCAATTCCATCAGTGAGAGGACTCTTATACTCCTGTTTTTTTATTTTATTAAAAAATTAATAAATAGTTTACAAAAAAAAGGAAAAAAAAAACAAACTTACCACCATTTACAGCTGTATACAACAGCAATTTTACAAGGGAGAGGAGCAGCATAGCCAGGCCTCAAACTCTACTGTTCAACCAGTTTACAGGGAGACGAGGTCAAACCTCAAATCCCAGTTCTACATATGTCATTGTCACTGTCTTTTCATATGTAACAGTATTGTCTCATGTACAAAAGTGCAGACAATACAGACCCAGCAAGCCCCTGTCCCTCCCACCTTTTGGCTACTCTAAGTCAGCCCACTATAACACCTTCTGGCTCTCAGTCCACCATGCCCCTTCCAGCTCAGTCTGCCCTGACACCTTTTTCTCAAAAGGAGTGAAAAGAGTAACACACCAGCTGTAACCAGCCAGTGAAACAACAATCCCCTAATGAAAACCGAGTGACACCTGAAACACATTATGTGCATCAGGAGTTTAACAAATCAGTCCTCATCAAGGGGAATGCCTGTTAACAAGCTGGCTAAATAATTCAGCCAGTTCAGGAATCAGTTTCTCTCCCCCCCCCCCCCTCCAAAAAGATGAAAAGCAGAAACCAACAGTAACACACTGACTATAACACCAGCCAGCACAGAGTCAGTGCCCTAAACTGAGGGGACTCAATCTCCTGTTTTATATTATTTTATTAAATAAGTTACAAAAACAGTTTACAACAAAGTTACATTTACAGCTGCATACAAGAGACAGCAATTTTACAAAGGAGAGGAGCAGCAAAGCCAGGCCCCAAACCCTACCGTTCAAACAGTTTACAGGGACATGAGGACAAACCTCAAATCCCAGTTTCACAAAATATAAAGAGACATCAACAGTGACATTTGTACATTAGACAATACTGTTACATACAAAAGTGCAGACAATACAGACCCAGCAAGCCCCCACCCCTCCCACCTTCCGACCACTAAGGCAGCCCGCCCCTACCCACCTTCCAGTTCTCGGTCCGCCCTGACACACCTTTCGCCCACCTCTAGGACTGTCCGCCCCAGTACCCACCCGGGGTGACAGCAGTCAGCACGGCCTACCCACCTTCCGGCTTCACTAACCACCCTCAGCACCTTTCAACCACCTCTGCGGCAGCCTGCCCCAGTACCTGCCCGGGGTGACAGCACTGAGGACGGCTACTCGCCTTTTGGCTCTCGGTCTGCCCCTACGTACCATTGGGCTCTCACCCGCCCTGTTGCGCCTCTGACCAGTGGGCTATCCTGGCACACCTCTCAGCTACCTCTAGACAGCCCGTCCCCTTCCTTGGGACGACAGTATGTAGGGTAGCCCACAAGCCTTCCGGATCTCAGCCCGCCTCCACAGACCTTCTGGCTCTCAGCTGCTCTGACATCTTTCGACCACCTCTAGGACAGCCCGTCCCGATTACCCCTTAATCGGGACGATAGCACTCAGAATGGACTACCCACCATCTGGCTCTCAGGGACACTGGCATCAGGGTGGCCTCCCCATCCTCCGGCTCTCAGGGTGACAGCTTTCGGGATGACCCATGAGCCTCCCAGCTCACAACAAGGCCTGCCAGACTCAGGGACACGCAAGATAGTGCAGGTGACAGACCCAATAAACACCACAATACAGTTAGTTAACAAAAAAAAACAGAATCCTTTCTGGTACACAGTCCAAATCTATACAATCTTCAAGATATGGAATCCATTTCCAGGAGGAGTCCACTCCAGTATACAATGTGCAATTTCAGAAATAGAGTACGCTCCAAACTGCAGAGTCCATTGCTATACACAGTCCTAGGGTAGAGTCCACTCCTGAAGGCAGCAAATGCACACCCCACAGGTGTTCAGTCTCCATAGAGTCCTGGTCCAGCCATGGAGTGCCAGGCCCACTCACAGGAACATTGTACAGGTGCAGTTAACTCACAGGGGTTTGGTCCACTCCTGAAGGAAAGATCTTCTCCCAAACTCCAGGATACAGCAACTGCTCACCTCCCAGCACACACACAAGTGTTCACTCTTCAGAGGCCCAGTCCCAGGGCTAGGCCTCCCCACAGGAACAGCTTCTCTGGTGAAATGTATGTCTTCCACAAGGGCTCAGTCCAAACACCAATAAAAAGTGAAAACACATACAAAAAACAAAGGAAACTAGAGTCCTTGGGCTAAGCCCTACCACAAAATTAACATTGTCCTTTTCTCAAAAAGAGTGAAAAAAGAAGAGTAACACAGGCTGTAATCAGCCAGTGAAACAACAATCCTCTAATGAGAACTGAATTACACCTGAAACACATTATGTGCATCAGGAGTTTAACAATCAGTCCTCACTAAAAGGAATGCCAGTTAACAAACTGGCTAAATAATTCAGCCAGTTAAGAAATCAAGTTTCCCCCTCCAAAAAAGAGGGGAAGCCAAAACTAACAGTAACACACTGACTGTAATACCAGCCAGCACAGAGTCAGTGCCCTAGACTGAGGGGACTCTGAATCTCCTGTTTATTTTTTTTTGCAAGAGACAGCAATGTTACAAAGGAGAGGAGCAGCAAAGCCAGGCCCCAAACCCTACCATTCAAACAGTTTACAGGCACATGAGGACAAACCTAAAATCCCAGTTTCACAAAGATATAAAGAGACAACAACAATGACAGTTGTACATTACACAGTACTGTTACATACAAAAGTGCAGACAATACAGACTCAGCAAGCCCCCACCCCTCCCACCTTCCGAATCTCCTGTTTATATCTGTCAGTCAGGGCTCCCTGATTGGCCCCAGGCATAGCTGGGGCCCAAGCGGGTGCCCCAAACAAAAACCAAAGGAGTAGCCATGGGCACCCGCATGGGCACCTTTTCCTCCACTACATCGATGACTGTATCGGCGCTGCCTCGTGCTCCCACGAGGAGGTTGAACAGTTCATTCACTTTACCAACACCTTCTACCCCGACCTCAAATTTACCTGGACTGTCTCAGACTCCTCCCTCCCCTTCCCAGACCTCTCCATTTCTATCTCGGGCGACCGAATCAACACAGACATTTACTATAAACCGACCGACTCCCACAGCTACCTAGACTACACCTCCTCCCACCATGCCCCCTGTATAAATGCCATCCCATATTCCCAATTCCTTCGTCTCCGCCGCATCTGTTCCCAGGAGGACCAGTTCCAATACCGAACAACCCAGATGGCCTCCTTCTTCAAAGACCGCAATTTCCCCCCAGACATGATCGACGATGCTCTCCACCGCATCTCCTCCGCTTCCCGCTCCTCCGCCCTTGAGCCCAGCCCCTCCAATCGCCACCAGGACAGAACCCCATTGGTCCTCACCTACCACCCCACCAACCTCCACATACATCGTATCATCCGTCGTCATTTCCGCCACCTCCAAACGGACCCCACCAACAGGGATATATTTCCCTCCCCTCCCCTATCAGCGTTCCGAAAGGTCCACTCCCTCCGTGACTCCCTCGCTAGGTCCACACCCCACCAACCCAACCTCCACTCCCCTTGCAACCGCAAGAAATTCAAAACTTGCGCCCACACCTCCCCCCTTACTTCCCTCCAAGGTCCCAAGGGATCCTTCCATATCCGCCACAAATTCACCTGCACCTCCACACACATCATTTACTGCATTCGCTGCACCCGATGTGGCCTTCTCTATATTGGGGAGACAGGCTGCCTACTTGCGGAACGTTTCAGAGAACACCTCTGGGACACCCGGAACAACCAACCCAACCACCCCGTAGCCCAACACTTCAACTCCCCCTCCCGCTCCACCAAGGACATGCAGGTCCTTGGACTCCTCCATCGCCAGACCATAGCAACACGATAGCTGGAGGAAGAGTGCCTCATCTTCCGCCTAGGAACCCTCTAACCACAAGGGATGAACTCAGATTTCACTTTGGTAAGAGTAACAAAAAGATGGGGTACTGGGCTAATGGTCGGATACTTGGTAGTGTGGATGAGCAGAGGGATCTTGGTGTCCATGTGCACAGATCTTTGAAAGTTGCCACCCAGGTAAATAGTGCGGTGAAGAAGGCATATGGCGTACTGGCTTTTATTGGTAGAGGAATTGAGTTCCGGAGTCCTGAGATCATGTTGCAGTTGTATAAGACTCTGGTGCGGCCGCATCTGGAGTATTGTGTGCAGTTTTGGTCGCCATACTATAGGAAGGATGTGGAGGCACTGGAACGGGTGCAGAGGAGGTTTACCAGGATGTTGCCTGGTATGGTAGAAAGATCGTATGAGGAAAGGCTGAGGCACTTGGGGTTGTTTTCATTGGAGAAAAGAAGGTTTAGGGGTGACTTGATAGAGGTGTACAAGATGATTAGGAGTTTAGATAGGATCGACAGTGAGAATCTTTTTCCACATATGGAGTCAGCTGTTACAAGGGGGCATAGCTTTAAATTAAGGGAGGGTAGGTATAGGACAGATGTTAGGGGTAGGTTCTTTACTCAGCGAGTCGTGAGTTCATGGAATGCCCTGCCAGTAGCAGTGGTGGACTCTCCCTCATTATGGGCATTTAAGCGGGCATTGGATAGGCATATGGAGGATAGCGGGCTAGTGTAGGTTAGGTGGGCTTGGATCGGCGCAACATCGAGGGCCGAAAGGCCTGTACTGCGCTGTATTCTTCTATGTTCTATGTTTACTCATTTCCCCTCCCCCCACCTTGTCTCAGTCCCAACCCTCGAACTCAGCACCACCTTCCTAACCTGCAGTCTTCTTCCTGACCTCTCCGCGCCCACCCCCACTCC
This sequence comes from Chiloscyllium plagiosum, assembly GCF_037043375.1. Classification (NCBI taxonomy): domain Eukaryota; kingdom Metazoa; phylum Chordata; class Chondrichthyes; order Orectolobiformes; family Hemiscylliidae; genus Chiloscyllium; species Chiloscyllium plagiosum. The sequence goes on from NW_028270171.1 coordinate 30,879,899, forward strand.
AGCCTATCACCCTCACCTTAACCTCCTTCCACCTATCACAAAGAATGGTTACAGCCTGCTTGCCTTTATCAGTCAGGGCACTGTGTATAAATGTTGGCAAGCCATGTTGTGGCTGTATAAGACTTCAGGTGCGCCACATTTGGTGTATCGTGTGCAGCTCTGGTCACCACGCTACAGAAGGCTATGTGGAGCTTTCGAAGAGGGTGCAAAAAAGGGTTACCAGGATGTTGACTGGATTGGATTGTATTTGTATAAGAGAGGTTGGAAATACTTGGATTATTTTCGCGAGTGTCAGAGTCTGAAGTGTGACCTGATAGAAGAAAATAAGATTACGAGCAGCATGGATAGGGTGGCTAGTTAGTATTTCTCCTAAGGTGGAAATGTTAAATATTTGGGGGCATAGGTTTAAGGGGAAAGATTTAAAGGAAATGTCCAAGAAAAGTTTTTTTTGCACAGAAGCTGGTAAGTGCCTGGAACGCAGAGGGAGGTGGTAGCAGCAAGTATATTACCAAGTTTAAGAGGCATTTAGATAGACACATGAACAGAAAGGGAATAGTCAGATACAGACCATGTTCAGGCAGATGGGATTAGTTTAGAATGGCATCATGGTCAGCACAGACATGGTGAGCCAAAGGGTCTGTTCCTTTGCTGTATTTTTCGATGTGCTCTCTATTTCCTGTTAGCTAGCCATTCTTCTATCCTTGCCAGTGTCTTACACCTTCCATCCTGAACTTTTATTTCCTGCAATAACCTTTGATGTGGCACCATAACTGGAAGATTGGCTTATTTCTATTGCTTGTGAGGATATATCCTTTTGCAAGTGAGGAGGCCAAAACTATACACAGTAGTCTAGCAATTCCCAATAGAACTGTTCAAAATATCATTACTGTTATATTGCAGTCCCCTTGCAATAAATGAAAACTTCTCATTTTTAGATTAGATTCCCCACTTGCATATTAACATTTTGTAGTTCATGTGATACTAGAATACCTTGATCTCTCTGTACTAGAGTATTGCAGACTCCCCATTTCAATAATATCCAGCTTTTCTATCCTTTGTGTCAAAGTAGGCAAGTTCACATTTTCCCATATTATAGCGTCTTCTACCCACTGACTCGTTATGTCCTCTTCACAACTTACTCTCCTACTTGTCTCTTTGTTAGCAGCAAACTTAGCAACCATATCCTTCATCCAGATCATTGTATACATTGTAAATGTATGAAATTGTATATTGTAAATGGTTGAGGTCCCAGTACTCAACCCCTCAGCACTCCACTAATTACAGCTTGCTAATCTGAAAATTAAATATTCATCCCCACTCTCTGCTTCCTGTAAAATGCTTCATGGGGACCCGGGTTTGATTCTGTGTGGAGCTTGCACATTCTCCTTGTGTCTGCATGGTTTTCTGATGGGTACTCCAGTTTCCTCCCGTGGTTGAAAGACACGCAAATTAGGTGGATTCACCATGCTAAATTGTCTGTAGTGTCCAGGGATGTGTAGGCTAGGTAGATTAGCCATAGTAAATGCAGGGTTACAGGGATAGGGCAGTCTCTGCTTTTCAGAGGGTTGGTGCAGACTCGATGGGCTAAATGGTCTCTTTCTCTGTGATAGGGATTCGATGACCAATCCTCTCACAATACTGCTGTATTACTCCCACACTGAACTCTTAATGTGCAGCAATGTTTGATGTGGTATCTTAATAAATGTCGTTTAGTATCCAGGTACACCACACCTGCAAGTCCCATTCCTCCACTTTGCTTATTACTTCAAAGAACTCTTAGTCAAGCACAATTTCCCTTTCACTAAGTCATGTTGACTCTGTATTTTCTTAGAAGCTTGCTATAATGCTCTTAATAATAGATTCTACCATTTTCCATTTAAGGTTAACTGGCCTTTAATTTCTTGCTTTCTGACTCCTTCCTTTCTTGAATAGATGAATCATATTTACAACTTTCTAATTTGGAACCTTTCCAGAATCCAAGGAATATTTGGAAAATTGTAAGAAAAATTATCTCAGCAGCTTCTTCTTTTGAGACCCAGGATGAAGTCCATCAGATTCTGGGGATGCGTCAGCATTTAGTTCTAATAATTGCAATTGTTTTTGTTCATCACTCCCTTTCAACTCTTGATTTACAATGTATTTTAGAGACGTTATTTATGCTTTCTACAATGAAGACACCACAAAATATTTGTTCAACTTGTATCATTTTCTTATTCCCCATTAAAAATTCCTCAGGCTCACTGTCTAGAGAACCATCTTACTCTTGTCTATTGTATCTGCAGAAACTCTGAGTATCTGATTTAATATGTCAAGCTAGCATTCTCTCATACAATAATATCTCCCCTAGTTAGTATTTGCAGAAAGATATGGCATTAGATTCCCTACAGTGTGGAAATAGGCCCTTCAGGCCAACAAGTCCACACCGACCCTCCAAAGAGTAACCCATCCAGATCCATTTCTCTCTGAATGATGCACCTAACCCTATGGGCAATTTAGCATGGCCAATTCACCTGACCTGCACATCTTTGGACTGTGGGAGGAAACTGGAGCACCCGGAGGAAATCCCACAGACACGGGGAGGACGTGTCCACACAGACAGTCACCCGAGGCTGGAATCGAACCGGGGTTCCTGGTGCTGTGAGGCAGCAGTGCTAACCACTGTGCCGCCCCTATCCCAGTGCTTCAGTAAGTGTCATGTGGAATGGTTGGTTTTATTCTTTTTCAACTTTTCTAAAGCAGCTTGTCACAAATTATTGGTTTACGGCACTATTTCAGAGAGCAGTTAAAAGTCATTGTTAACTAATTGCTATGTAGCCTAGAGTTACAATTAAGTCTTAAAAATAACAAAAATAACAAATACTTTTCCTCACTTAGGTGAGGTGAACTTAATGGATATTTAGGGTAGTTTACTGAGATTGTTTCTTTTGCTCCAGATTAATTAAATTATTGAATTTAAATTTTAACCAGGTCCTGCGGTAGATTTTGACCTTACATCTACAATACATTAGTCCAGGATTACAAGTCCAGTAATATTACAATAAACTATTTAAATTCCTAATTAGAGTTCAGAGATAGAGTCATACAGCACAGAAACAGACCCCTTGCTCTAACTCAACCATACTGACCATGTTTCCCAAACTAAACGAGTCCTATTTGTCAATGCTTGGCCCATATTCCTTTAAGGAGAAAGTGAGGACTGCAGATGCTGGAGATCAGAGCTGAAAATGTATTGCTGGAAAGGCGCAGCAGGTCAGGCAGCATCCAAGGAGCAGGAGAATCAACGTTTCGGGCATGAGCCCCTTCTTCAGGAATGAGGAAAGTGTGCCCAGCAGGCTAAGATAAAAGGTAGGGAGGAGGGACTTGGGGGAGGGGCGTTGGAAATGCGATAGGTGGAAGGAGGTTAAGGTGAGGGTGAAAGGCTGGAGTGGGGGTGGGGGCAGAGAGGTCAGGAAGAAGATTGCAGGTTAGGAAGGTGGTGTTGAGTTCAAGGGTTGGGACTGAGACAAGGTGGGGGGAGGGGAAATGAGGAAACTGGAGAAATCTGAGTTCATCCTTTGTGGTTGGAGGGTTCCTACGCAGACAATGAGACGCTCTTCCTCCAACTATCGTGTTGCTATGGTCTGGTGATGGAGGAGTCCAAGGACCTGCATGTCCTTGGTGGAGTGGGAGGGGGAGTTGAAGTGTTGAGCCACGGGGTGGTTGGGTTGGTTGGTGCGGGTGTCCCAGAGGTGTTCTCTGAAATGTTCCGCAAGTAGGCAGCCTGTCTCCCCAATATAGAGGAGGCCACATCGGGTGCAGCGGAAGCAGTAAATGATGTGTGTGGAGGTGCAGGTGAATTTGTGGCGGATATGGAAGGATCCCTTGGGGCCTTGGAGGGAAGTAAGGGGGGAGGTGTGGGCACAAGTTTTGCATTTCTTGCGGTTGCAGGGGAAGGTGCCGGGAGTGGAGGTTGAGTTGGTAGGGGGTGTGGACCTGACGAGGGAGTCACGGAGGGAGTGGTCTTTTTGGAATGCTTTCTCCCTGTGCCTCCATGGGCTTCTGCTGGGCGTTTTGGTTTCCTTCCACAGACCAAAGATATGCAGCGTACCGAGATTGTCCATGCTAAATGGGCGGCACGGTGGCACATTGGTTAGCACTGCTGCCTCACAGTGCCAGAGACCTGGGTTCAATTCCCGCCTCAGGCGACTGACTGTGTGGAGTTTGCACGTTCTCCCCGTGTCAGCGGGGGTTTCCTCTGGGTGCTCCGGTTTCCTCCCACCATCCAAAGATGTGCAGGGTCAGGTGAATTGGTCAGATTTTAACCTACTGCGATTCCTCTTGCAAGGATGCCTTCCTTGAAGAAGCTCTCTTCCTCCAGAAGGGCTCATGCCCGAAACGTCGATTCTCCTGCTCCTTGGATGCTGCCTGACCTGCTGCGCTTTTCCAGCAACACATTTTCAGCTCTGATCTCCAGCATCTGCAGTCTTCACTTTCTCCCCATTCTATGATTCTAGACAGGAACTCATGCTTACAGATGCAGATTTCACAAATTGCCTTGCTGTGTCCATCAGGACTATTTTTTAAGAGCTCAATTTTGTGGATTATTTGGAAGGGAATCTTGCTTTTTGAGATAATAGAGTCTTAGGGTTAAAGAGTCCTACAGCACAGAGACAGGCCCTTTGGTCCACACTGGTCCATGCCAACCAAAATGTCCATCAACGCTAACCCCATTTCCCTGCACTTGGCCCATGTCCTTCTAAACATTTCCCATCCAGGTACTTGTCCAAGTGCCTTCCAAATGTTGTTAATGTATTCGCCTCATCCACTTCCGCTGGCAGCTCATTCCATATATCTACCAGCTTCTGTGTAAAAAAGTTGCCCCTCAGGTTCCCTTTTATTCTTTTCCTTTTAACCTTAAATTGATGCCCTCTAGTCTTCAATTCCCAATCCTGGGAAAAAGACTGAGTGCATTCACCCTATCCATGCCTCTCATGAAATTATACACTTATGTAAGATCCCCCCTGCAGTCTTCTATGCTGTAAAGAAAACGTCCTAGCTCTCCCTATAACTTGAGTCCTGGCAACATCCTTGTAAATTTCTTCTGCACCCTTTCCAGTTTAATAACATCCTTCCTCTAGCAAGGTGACCAAAACTGAACATAATACTCCAAGTGTGGCCTCACCAATGTCCTGTACAACTGCAACATAACTTCCCAACTTCTATTCTCAATGCCCTGACTGATGAAGGCCAGTGTTTCAAATACTTTTTTGACGGCCCTGTCTACCTGTGACTCCATGTTCAGAGAATCATGTGCACCTAAACTCCACGGTCCCTCTGTTCTACTACACTCCTTAAGATCCTGCCATTCACCCATGAAACTCCTACCTTGATTTGACTTTACAAAATGCAACACCTCATACTTATCTATAATAAACTCCATTTGCCATTTCTTAGCCCACTTCCCCAGCTGATCAAGGTCCTGCTGCAATTTCTGATAACCTTCCTCACTGTCCCCAATACCGCCTATTTTACTGTCATCTGCAAACTTACTAATCATGCCTTGTACATTCTCATCCAAATCATTGATATAGATAACACAGATAATGGGCTCAGCTCCGACCCCTGAGGCACTCCACTGGTCACAGGCCTCCAGTCCGACAAGCATCTTTCCATTATTACATAGAACATAGAACAATACAGCACAGAACAGGCCCTTCGGCCCACGATGTTGTGCCGAACGTTTGTCCTAGCTTAAGCACCTATCCATGTACCTATCCAATTGCCGCTTAAAGGTCACCAATGATTCTGACTCTGCCACTCCCACAGGCAGCGCATTCCATGCCCTCACCACTCTCTGGGTAAAGAACCCACCCCTGACATCTCCCCTATACCTTCCACTCTTCACCTTAAATTTATGTCCCCTTGTAATACTCTGTTGTACCCGGGGAAAAAGTCTCTGACTGTCCACTCTATCTATTCCCCGATCATCTTATAAACCTCATCCTTCGCCGTTCCAATGAGAAAAGGCCTAGCACTCTCAACCTATCTTCGTACGACCTATTCTCCATTCCAGGCAACATCCTGGTAAATCTCCTCTGCACCTTCTCCAAAGCCTCCACATCTTTCCTAAAATGAGGTGACCAGAACTGCACACAGTACTCCAAATGTGGCTTTACCAAGATCCTGTACAGCTGCAACATCACCTCACGACTTTTGAATTCAATCCCTCTGCTAATGAATGCTAATACACCATAGACCTTCTTACAAGCTCTATCCACCTGAGTGGCAACTTTCAAAGAGCTATGAACATAGACCCCAAGATCCCTCTGCTCCTCCACCTTACTAAGAACCTTACCGTTAAACCCTATATTCCACATTCTTATTTGTCCTTCCAAAATGGACAACCTCACACTTGACAGGGTTGAACTCCATCTGCCACTCCTCAGCCCAGTTCTGCATCATGTCTAAGTCCCTTTGCAGCCGACAACAGCCTTCCTCACTATCCACAACTCCACCAATCTTCGTATCATCTGCAAATTTACTGACCCACCCTTTGACTCCCTCTTCCAAGTCATTAATAAAAATTACAAACAGCAGAGGATCCAGAACTGATCCCTGCGGAACTCCACTTGTAACTGGGCTCCAGGCTGAATATTTACCATCCCCCACCACTCTCTGATTTTGACCGGTTAGCCAGTTCTCTATCCAACTGGCCAAATTTCCCACTATCCCATGCCTCCTGACTTTCCGCATAAGCCTACCATGGGGAACCTTATCAAATGCCTTACTAAAATCCATGTACACGACATCCACTGCTCTACCCTCATCCACATGCTTGGTCACCTCCTCAAAGAATTCAATAAGACTTGTAAGGCAAAACCTACCCCTCACAAATCCGTGCTGGCTGTCCCTAATCAAGCAGTGTCTTTCCAGATACTCATAAATCCTATCCCTCAGTACCCTTTCCATTACTTTGCCTACCATCGAAGTAAGACTAATTCCCGGGGTTATCCCTATTCCCTTTTTTGAACACGGGCACAACATTCGCCACTCTCCAGTCCCCTGGTACCAGCCCCGTTGACAGTGAAGACGAAAAGATCATTGCCAACGGCTCTGCAATTTCCTCTCTTGCTTCCCACATAATCCTAGGATATATCCCGTCAGGCCCGGGGGACTTGTCTATCTTCAAATTTTTCAAAATGCCCAACACATCTTCCTTCCTAACAAGTATCTCCTCTAGCTTACCAGTCCGTTTCATACTCTCCTCTTCAACAATACGGTCCCTCTCATTTGTAAATACTGAAGAAAAGTACTCATTCAAGACCTCTCCTATCTCTTCCGACTCAATACACAGTCTCCCACTACTGTCCTTGATCGGACCTACCCTCGTTCTCATCATTCTCATGTTTCTCACATATGCATAAAAGGCCTTGGGGTTATCCTTGATCCTACCTGCCAAAGATTTTTCATGCCCTCTCTTAGCTCTCCTAATCCCTTTCTTCAGCTCCCTTCTGGCTATCCTGTTTCCCTCCAACGCTCTGTCTGAACCTTGTTTCCTCAACCTTATGTAAGCCTCCTTCTTCCTCTTTACAAGACATTCAACCTCCCTCGTCAACCAAGGTTCCCTCACACGACCATCTCTTTCCTGCCTGACAGGTACATACATATCAAGGACACATCGTATCTGTTCCTTGAAAACGTTCCACATTTCAACCACATCCTTCCCTGACAGCCTATGCTCCCAACTTATGCTCCTCAGATCCTGTCTTGCAGCATCGTATTTACCCTTCCCCCAATTGTAAAACCTGCCCTGTTGCACGCACCTATCTCTCTCCATAACCAAGGTGAAAGTCACAGAATTGTGGTCACCTCTAACACTAACGTAAATATATCTTTTTTGCCTTTGCAAACAAATTTAGTTTGATCTCATTTAGGAAAGCTATTTTGTTATAGTCTTGTAGATTTGGTTTAAATTCACCACATATAAAACTAAAGTTGTTAAAGTTTACAAGTACTAACAATGGTACAAGCTATTTGTATTTTCTTAAATATATAACAAGCCATTTACAATTCGTAATTTAACATAATGTTTAACATGGTGAAACAGTAATTGAAATTAATGAGAGATACATTCTGCAAGAATGCAGTTACATATCATCAGAGAAATTCACGTCCAACATAGAACTCTAGAATCCCTACAGCGCGGAAGCAAGCCATTCGGCCCATTGAATCCACACCAGCTCTCTGAAGATCAGCCCACCAAGCCCCACTTCCTACACTATCCCTGTAACCCTGCATTTCTCATGGCTAATACGCCTAACCTGCACATCCTTCCCAACTTCAATTATGGGATTAATAGATCCCTAGACCTTTTGCTTGTACAGGTCAGAGAGTTGTACTTCGAAACAGTTGGTTTCTATGAATACAATCAAAACATTAATTTCTTAATTAAATATTGGTTAAAAATTAAATTGCAGCTTCTGCCTCTTGCTGATATGCACTGACTGCACAGAAACCAGTCAGTGCATATCAGCTGGACTCAGACAGGCACATCTGAGATTGCTAAATCTATAAATAGCTTTAAATGTAATCTTGGGCACTTTTGATGTTTTGTTGAACCACTATTACTTAAATCTGACCGCTCAAGAGGAGCTGAAGTGAAGAGCATGTATGTGTTCATAACTTCCACTAGTTTATATTTTTGTTATGATTTCACAGTTAGTTAGCAGTGTTTCATCTTTTCTTATAATTGATTTTTGTTCCTTGATGTCTTGCCAAGTTTCCAGGCAGATCCAAAAAAACCAATTGGTGGTCATATTCTGGCTCATGCATCTACTACAAGAATCAGTCTACGAAAAGGGCGAGGTGAACTACGTATTGCAAAAATTTATGATAGGTAATGTGAATTTGCAGCAACAACATTAAGTGCGTTTATAAAATCCACTCCAGGATTCACATTAGATATACGTTTGACAAGCTTAGAGATTAAATGATTTGTTTTTAATGAGACACACTCTAAAATTAAGTTATATGTTGTGGTTCTGTTCGCCGAGCTGGAAGTTTTTGTTGCAAACGTTTCGTCCCCTGGCTAGGCGACATCATCAGTGCTTGGGAGCCTCCTGCGAAGCGCTTCTTTGATGTTTCCTCCGGTGTTTACAGTAGTCTGTCCCTGCTGCTTCCGGTTGTCAGTTTCAGCTGTCCGCTGTAGTGGTTGGTATATTGGGTCCAGGTCGATGTGTTTGTTGATGGAGTTTGTGGATGAATGCCATGCCTCAACAAACACTTCGACCTGGACCCAATATACCAACCACTACAGCGGACAGCTGAAACTGACAACCGGAAGTGGCAGGGACAGACCACTATAAACCCCGGAGGAAACATCAAAGAAGTGCTTCGCAGGAGGCTCCCAAGCACTGATGATGTCGCCTAGCCAGGGGACGAAACGTTTGCAACAAAAACTTCCAGTTCGGCGAACAGAACCACAACAATGAGCATCCAAGCTACAAATCTTCGCACAAACTTTGAACAATTAAGTTATATGTAATCTTTTAATATTTAAGTAGCAAATAATGCTAAGAGACTGAATCCAAAAATTTATGGGGTATTCCACCACTTTAAATGATCTATTTTAATGCTGTTGTGTTAATCATTTAGGTCACTGAGTAACGTATTAGTGAGCCCATAAAAATGTTAGGAACAGCCTGTGGATCTAATGAGGTCTTTCTGGATTTTGTAGATTAACTCTGCCTATAGATTCACAACGTGCCATGGCAACATAGTGCCATGGTAGCCACAGTACGATTTTAGGAAAATGCTGCTTTAATTTGCATTTTCTTGCTATATCTTTAAGATATTGCAGACAATGGAGAGCGGTGAATTGATTTTTGTTTGCTTTACCCTTCTTTTGACTGTATGCAACAGTGATTTTCATTTCTCGTATTTCTTTTCCCTTTTGAAATAATCCTTGCTGTCTTTCCTCCAAATCTGAAGAAGTGCGGATGCCAGAAATCAGAAAAAAGAAGAGAAATTGCTGGAAAATCTCAGCAGTCTGGCAGTATCTGGGGAGAGAAATCAGAGTTAACGTTTTGAGTTCAGTTCGGAAGAAGGGTCACTGGACCCAAAAAGTTAACTCTGATTCCTCTCCACAGATGAAGGGCTTTTGCCCGAAACGTCGATTTTCCTACTCCTCGGATGCTGCCTGAACTGCTGTGCTTTTCCAGCACCACTCTAATCTAGAATCTGGTTTCCAGCATCGGCAGCCCTTGATTTTACACAGATGCTGCCAGACCTGCTGAGATCTTCCAGCAATTTCTCTTCTTGTTTCTGTCTTTCCTCAAACCTCTATCATTGAAGTTCAATTTTTAAATAACTCACAATAAACTCTCTTTCGGGTTAAAAAAATGTTTTATTCATACACCCACACCCAGATGATGATTGTCACAACACAACACACAGACACACATGTAAGTCATCAAGAAAGAGAAAGGAGGAAGAGGAAAGTAGAGTTTACAAGTGACAGTAGTTTAAAAGTAAGATATATTGACATCAATTTGTGTGACTGAGTCCTGAAAATCAGTGTACAATGGAAGTTTTGTTCCATATTTGTGTGGATGCAGTTGGCTGAATTTTCAGAATTCCTTTTGAACTTAATGGAGGCTCAGCAAGATGATGTTGATCCGTTGGTTCTGAAGAGGTTGAGACTTGAGGCAGGCTTAGCATTAACTGTGATGTTAGAGTAGGTGTTGGATTCTTAGCAGATGGATTTTTATTTACGGTAAGTAGATCCTTACCAGATTGTTATGCCTCAGGTTAAGACTATTGTTCACTCATATAAGATAAATGGTGAGCGGTTAGTGCCATTTCAGGCAAGATGAGTTTCAATAACGTCTTTGTTCAGAACGAGTTGGGGATACATCTTGTCTGCTGGTCTTTTTCTTTCTTGTATTGCATGGTCCACACAATGCAAGGGTGACATATTTCAGAATGATGATGCCTGGGTTCTATCCCGGTAAGTGCTGATATGAATTATTTCAGAAGTTTTCGTTGATTTGCATCATCTGATTGGTTGTAGTACAGCAAAGTTCATTTTGAAAGTTCAACAAAATTGTATGGTGTAATGATTGTAACAAGGTCAGCTTGGTGGACCTGTTAATCTGGTCCAAACAGGAAGCACTTGCTGACAGATAAAAATGACTGTAAGACCACATTTTCCAATATTATGTGCTGAGCTTTCCTTGAGGCCCCAGATACTTAAACCTTTTAAGAGTTGGCAGATTTAGTTCAGTTACATCATGACCCCTAGACTCCTCTAATTCAAAGTTGCTATCGTTTTTACTTGGCAATTTGAGAACCAGGGGAATCTGTATTGGGATTTTTGACAAGCTTAAGATGACTGGCAGAGACATATTGATATAACTTCACAGAAATCAGTATCTCATCACCAAGTCACCTGTTATTTACACATGAAAAGATCTTGACATTGATCCAGATTCCTCAGAGCCAGCTCCCAGAGAACCTCTGACACACCTATTTATACATCACCCGGTTTTAACCAGATTAACAGCTCCAGTATGGGAACTCATATTCTTTGAGGTCCACCTGGCTGACCTGGTTACAAACACAACATCCCACCCCCAGATAAGTTTGAGAACATTGGCCAGTTTCTTTTTGTATCTCCTCCTGGGGCGTTTTGGCACTGGGTCAGATTTCTTCAACTCTGCCTCTGACCCAGATGATGTGTAATGCACAGAATCTCAAAAGCAATTCATTCTCTTCTTCAGGCAGTAAAGGCGTCAAGGCAGCGACATCTGTTATGTCTATCTCAGATCCAGAGGTATCTTCAATGCTTGATGGAGAGGGAGAATGCACGGGTTCAGTCAGAAAGGCTATCAAGGAGCTGGGCGCATTTTGCTCCCACACCGTCTGTGAGTTTACAGCTTTCACATGGTCCACGTGATTGTTCAGGATGGTCACACCTACCAGAACTTTATATGTCACTGGATCTGACCTCGCATCACCGTGTCTGCTATCGATGTTTCTGCTACCATTGTTTCTACACTAAACTTCGTACCCTGATGGTCTACTTGCTGCAGTTTTCAATGATAAAGCCAGTTGTGGTGCCGGTTTGAAATCCAGTTGGGGTTTGCATAGTTTCATTATTAATTCCATATACCAAACTGTCTCTAACATATCATTAAGAGTTAAACCAAAGTCACAGGTTTCTGCCAGTTGTCTTAGTCTAGTCAAACATCCTGATGTGAATTCCCCTGGTTCTCAAATAGCCATGTGAAAACCATAGTCTCTCAGAATTAGAGAAGGCTTGGGGTCATAACATTCTTTAACTATGTTGGTCAATCCTTGAAAGCTTTTAGTATGTGGTGCCTCAGGGAAAATGTGACTCCTAATAACAAAGCATAGCAGGCTGTCTGGAGAATTACCTGTTACTTTTTTGTCTGCTACAATGTTACTTGCCTGGAAAAAATAACATATTCTTTCCATGTACTGGAGCCAGTCCTCAATGGCAGAGTCAAACAAGTCAAGCTTCCCAAACAAAGACATGATGTAAGAAATGCTTACCCCATTACAAAGAAGACTGCTGCGAGTGAGTTTCTTCAGGTCCATGCTTTATTTTTGTTGCCATTGAAATTCTTCCAAAGAGGCCAGTATCCCGTAACCAAGTCATCCTTTATTTACTATCGGAGAATTGAGCCCAATTGAACAGAGACCACACAAGCCAGATCGGGTGAAATTGACGAGCTGTTTATTACAAGTGATATAGTTGGAAGAGAAATTGACTAGGCTGACACAGAACTGACAGACTGTACAGGTAAATCAAGGGCTATCTTCCACGAACTGAGAATCAAGCCAGTTTTTATAGGAATACTGTACAATGATGCTAATTTAAAATAGGGAAAATACAATGGTCTTGATAATCAAGTAATCCAGTTACAATGATGATAATATCAAAGCAGTTATCAGAAGGATATCCTGAATCTAGATACAATGAAGCATCCTGGCAGCATCAATCAGTTCTTAATGGGATCAAGAGATTCCAGCTCTCTTTGAGGGGAGGTGAGAAGGTCCCTTTTCTTGACAGTAAGGTGTTTCCATTGTCACTCTCCCATGAGAGGGGTATTCTGGTGCCTCTCCGTCTGACCTGTCCTTTGTGTGGCTGGTATCACTGGGGTATGAGACTGCTGTTAGGGCTTTGGGACAGCTGTGTTTATTGGGTCCAAGAAGCTTATTGTCAGTTTGCCTTGGGAAGTGTATTCCCTGGTCAGTGAGTAACTATGGTCATGTCTGGCTTCCCTTGTCAGCCTGTTTGGTCAATGCTGAGGCATTCTGGGTGTTTCTTGTATGGTTTGGACAGGCTTGATTTTCTGTGTTCTGTGTGGCCATGCTGTGGGTAGGCAGGGTGGTAGATCTTTTCCCACATTTACACATAAGTGGTCCCTGACTTTAGTCTGCCTCTGCCAAGTCAGCTCTCAGAATGGCAATATCTCTGACACTCCCCTCTTTTTTTTTCTTTTCTTTTTTGTAGTGCTTATTTTTCCCCAGAACCCATGTTGTATGTGTGCAGGTGAGCATCTGCAGTCCTTTTTTTCTCCCCCACACTACCGCCTAGTTGCAGTAGTGCTTATTATTTTTTCCCCCCAGCACCCATGTTGTGTGTGCACACCCCTCTTTTTTTTTCTTTTTTTTTTTCTTTTTTTTTTCTTTTTTTTTTCATCAAAGGGCGACTGTGTTTATTTTATTTTATTTTTTTTTCTTTTCTTTTTTTTCTTTTCTTTTACCACCTAAGTGCGGTAGTGCTTATTTTATCCCCAGAACCCATGGTGTGTGTGTGCAGGTGTGAGACACAGTGAAAGACACAAAGTGCACGAATCTTTATTCACACACCCCTCTTTTATCTGTCAGCCAGGGTTGCCTGATTGGTCCAGATTATTAGCCCCAATCAGGGAACCTATATTTTATGAAATCCAGTTGGCTGACATCATTACAATCACTGCACCCACATGGAATAAACACAACTGTTGTTGTTGAAATGATTAATTTTGTCTAAAGACATCAAAACCAGGCAAGTAAGGCATCATGAAGAAATTTGCATGCCCTATTTTAATTCAGAGCTGAAAATGTGTTGCTGGAAAAGCACAACAGGTCAGGCAGCATCCAGGGAACAGGAGAATCGATGTTTCGGGCATAAGCCCTATTTTAATTCACACTTACATGATAATTTCAAATGTTCTGAGATGTCAGTTTCACATGCCAGTTAGCCAGCTTGGAAATATAAAGGAGTTCGACTTAGGAATATACATTGAAAGTCTAACTGAAAATTGAGTTGTCAGCAAGAACTGGAAGACTCTTGCTCTACCTCGCTGCCTTTCTCTCATCATCTTGGAAAACAGAGTCTCAATAAATGCAAATTAAGAAACTACCATTTAATGATAACTCAAAGGTATCACTAACTTCGTTGCTACCAAAGATGTCAATCAACAATTAAATAACTATAGTCTCAGGTTCTAACACCTCCAAAATTCTAATAGCTCTTTAAACATTACCACCTTCATTCTCTCTGTCTCCCTGTAACAGTATACCAGATACATGCCCTTTCAAACTTATTACTTTTGTTTGCGTATGAGTTTGATGTCATATTTTATTAGTATTTCCTTATGATTAGTAGGTATTAAAATTCTTCTTTCTTTCACACAAGAAAACTTGTAATTACTTCCTTCATTTTTCTAGCAAACTGACTACATTTTAATTTAAAATGTAAATTACATACTATGTTTTAATTTAAAACGTGCTCAAAAGAAGCAGAAATATTTATTGTGACCAGTAGAGGTGGAATTAAAAAGAGGGGAATCAATTGACCCTCCACACTTGTTTGTAACATTTTTCACATGTATCTATCTGAGGAGCTTGGAGTAGCAAGAGTAGCCCTCTCCTGGCCTACCATTTCCTCAACTCACCACACTCCGTTCTCTGCTGAACAGCACTTCCTATTTCCTTACCTTGTCATAACATATATACTGTCAGGAGCACTACCAACAACACAGGAGGGAAAGGAGGATAGAAAAGTATGAAATAAAAATAATACATTCAAATACACACACTGTTCTCACTTCCCAAAAATTTATAATGCTTCTTTGTTTCCTCTTTTCAACTTATTCCCTAAGAGCTTCATTTAGCTTCTTCACTAAGAGTGGGCAGATACACATCTGAAGCTTATCATTTCACCTAAGGGGAAGCTAGATACTGCAATTAAATGAAAGAAAAAAGATTATGATATATTGGTGGCATAACAACTACTGACAGAAACTGCCAAAAAAAAATTTCAGGGTGAAGCATCAGCAGACAATGATTCAAGGACCAACTTTCAGTAGTGTACACACATGAACAAATGAATTAGCAGTAAGAGTTGGCCATTTGACCCCTCTGGTCTGCTGCAACGTTTATCTACAGCAGATCTGATGTTGGCCCTCCATAATATTTGACTCCCTTGTCAATTACGAATATATATAACTCATGATTAAAAATGTTCTCTGGCCCTGCCTCTACTGCTGTCTGGAGAAAAGAATTCCACAGATCATTGACATGCTGAGAGAAAAATAATTCCTCTTCATCTGAATCTTAAATGAGAGACCCTTTTTAAATTGGTTTCCCTGGTTCTATTTCAGCACGAACCCAATCAAGTCCTGGATGTAGGTTTGCTCGCTGAGCTGAAAGGTTCATTTTCTGACGTTTCATCACCATACTAAGTAACATCATTAGTGAGCCTTCGAATGAAGCACTGGTGGCATGGCCCGCTTTCTATTTATGTGTTTAAGTTTCCTTGGGTTGGTGATGCCATTTCCTGTGGTGATGTCATTTCCTGTTCTTTTTCTCAGAGGGTGGTAAATAGGGTTCAAGTCAATGTAATTGTTGATAGAGTTCTGGTTGGAATGCCATGCTTCTAGGAATTGTTGTGCATATCTCTGTTTGGCTTGTCCTAGGATGGATGTGTTTTGCAAAAATACTTTGCAAGAACTGTAACAAACACTACATTGGACAAACAGGCAGAAAACTTGCCACCAGGATACATGAACATCAACTAGCCACAAAAAGACATGACCCACTCTCACTAGTATTCTTACATGTAGATGAGGAAGGACACCACTTCGACTGAGACAACACATCCAACCTAGGACAAGCCTAATAGAGACATGCACGAGAATTCCTAGAGGCATGGTGTTTCAGTGGAAATTCTATCAACAAACACATTGACTTGGATTCCATTTATCACCCTCTGAGAAAAAGAACAGGAAGTGACATTACCACAGGAAATGACATACCTAGTATGGTGACGAAATGTCTGAAAATGAATCTTCCAGCTCAGCAACCTCAACCTGAGCTAGAAATCTTCTCAAAACTCCCTTTTAAGTCCCTTCAGGATCTTTTTTTCAATGTGATTTTTCTAAACGCCAATGGATACAGGCCCAACCTGTCCAAACTTTCTTCATTAGATAATACCTTCATCGAATAATTAGGTTGAATTAAACTTCTCTGAGTAGACAATAGACAATAGGTGCAGGAGTAGGCCATTCAGCCCTTCGAGCCTGCATCGCCATTCAATATAATCATGGCTGATCATTCATAATCAGTATCCTGTTCCTGCCTTATCTCCATAACCCTTGATTCCACTATCTTTGAGAGCTCTATCCAACTCTTTCTTAAATGAATCCAGAAAGTGGGCCTCCACTGCCCTCTGGGGCAGAGCATTCCACACAACCACCACTCTCTGGGTGAAGAAGTTTCTCCTGAGCTCTGTCCTAAATGGTCTACCCCGTATTTTTAAGCTGTGTCCTCTGGTTCGGCACTCAGCCATCAGTGGAAATATGTTTCCTACTGTCAGAGTATCCAATCCTTTCATAATCTTATACGTCTCAATCAGATCCCCTCTCAATGTTCGAAACTCAAGGGTATACAAGCCCAGTCACTTCAGTCTTTCAGTGTAAGGTAATCCTGCCATTCCAGGAATTGACCTCGTGAACCTACGCTGCACTCCCTCAATAGCCAGAATATCTTTTCTCAAATTTGGAGACCAGAACTGCACACAGTACTCCAGGTGTGGTCTCACCAGGGCCCTATACAGCTGCAGAAGCACCTCTTTGCTTCTATACTCAATTCCTCTTGTTATGAAGGCCAGCATGTTATTAGCCTTCTTCACTACCTGCTGTACCTGCATGCTTTCCTTCATTGACTGGTGTACAAGAACACCCAGATCTCTCTGTACTGCCCCTTTACATAAATTGATTCCATTGAGGTAGTAGTCTGCCTTCCTGTTCTTGCTACTAAAGTGGATAACCATACATTTATCCACATTAAACTGCATCTGCCATGCATCTGTCCACTCACCTAACTTGTCCAGGTCACCCTGTAATCTCCTAACATCCTCATCACATTTCACCCTGCCACCCAGCTTTGTATCATCAGCAAATTTGCTAATGTTATTGCTGATACCATCTTCTATATCATTAACATATATTGTACCCCACTGGTCACTGCCTGCCATTCCGAAATGGAGCCGTTTATCACTACCATTTGTTTCCTATTAGCCAACCAATTTTCAATCCAATCTAGTACTTTGCCCCCAATACCATGCACCCTAATTTTACTCACTAACCTCCTGTGTGCGACTTTATCAAAAGCTTTCTGAAAGTCCAGGTACACTACATCTACTGGATTTTCCTCGTCCAACTTCATAGTTACATCCTCAAAAAATTCAAGAAGATTAGTCAAGCATGATTTCCCCTTCATAAATCCATGCTGACTCTGTCCTATCCTGTTACTACTATCCAGATGTGCAGTAATTTCATCCTTTATAATAGACTCCAGCATCTTTCCCACCACTGAGGTCAGACTAACTGGTCTATAATTTCCTGCTTTCTCTCGCCCACCTTTCTTAAAAAGTGGTATAACATTAGCCGCCCTCTAATCCTCAGGAACCGACCCCGAATCTATTGAACTCTGGAAAATAATCACCAACGCATCCACGATTTCCCGAGCCATCTCCTTCAGTACCCTGGGATGCAGACCATCAGGCCCGGGAGACTTATCAACCTTCAGACCTAACAGTCTCTCCAACACCAAATCCTGGCAAATATAAATTCCCTTAAGTTCAGGTCCTTCAGCCACTGTTACCTCAGGGAGATTGCTTGTGTCTTCCCCAGTGAACACAGATCTGAAGTACCCATTTAATTCCTCTGCCATTTCTTTGTTCCTAGTAATATATTCCCCTGTTTCTGTCTTCAAGGGCCCAATTTTTGTCCTAACCATTTTTTTGCCTTGCACATACCTAAAAAAGCTTTTACTATCCTCCTTAATATTCTTGGCCAGTTTACCTTCGTATCTCATTTTTCCTCTGCGTATTTCCTTCTTAGTAATCCTCTGTTGCTCTTTAAAAGCTTCCCAGTCCTCAGTTTTCCCACTTAGCTATGTGATACTTTTTCTCTTTTAACTTTATATGTTTCTTTACTTCCCTCGTCAGCCACGGCCGCCCATGCCTCCTCCTGGGATCTTTCTTCCTTTTAGGAATGAACTGATCCTGCAACTTCTGCATTATACACAGAAATATCTGACATTGTTCCTCCACGGTCATCCCTGCTAAGGTATTGCACTATTGAACTTTGGCCAGCTCCTCCCTCATAGCTCCATAGTTCCCTTTATTCAACAGAAGTACTGTCACTTCCGATTGTACCATCTCCCTCTCAAATTGCAGATTGAAGCTTATTGTATTATGGTCACTACTTCCCAATGGCTCCTTCACTTCGAGGTCTCTGACTAATTCTGGTTTGTTACACAATACCAGATCCAGAATTGCCTTCTCCCTGGTCGGCTGTGTTTAATGCCAATAAATTCTTTCCTAAGTAAGGAGACCAAAACTACACAATACTCTAGATATGGTCTCAGAACACCCTGTAAAATTGTAGTAAAATTTCCCTATTTTATATTCCGTTACCCTTGCAATAAATGACAACATTCTATTTGCCTCCGTAACCATTTACTGCACCTTCATACTAACTCTTTGTGATTCATTTACCAAGTCAACCAGGTTCCTCTGTGCCACAGTTTGGCAATTTTACTCAATTTCAATAATACATCATTTTCTATTCACATTTTGTCTCATACTCCATCTGCAAATATTTTGCCCACTTTTTTTAGCCTATCACTTACATGACATACAATAACATGACTGATAAATCGAGATGAAATCAATTGAAAGGAGGGTTGGGCAGAAACAAAAATAGTCTATATTTATGTTGAAAATTGGATGTAATTCTGGTTTGGTGTTGCTTATAACTTTTTTTTACTTGCTTTCAGCCCAGACTTACCAGAGAATGAAGCTACATTCTCCATCACTACTGGAGGAATTAGTGATGCCAAAGAGTGACACATCTAAAATGGAGATGGCCAGAAGTATCAGATTTTCCTTAGTATTTATTACTTGCTTTAGAAATGTAGACGGTCAGAGGTTCTTATTGATTCATTAACATATAAAGAATTGTAAGGTTAAAGATATTGCTCGATTGTTGGGATACGTTACAATGTGTGCTATGATATCCTGATAATTATCACTTGTGGCTTCCACAAGTTGGCCACTTTGCTGTAGCACAGAAGGGCTCCCAGTGCCTGGGGAACTGAGCTGGCGTAACAGAAAACATGAGAAACCTATCTCGCAGAACTTACTTATCTTGTAGTGTTGCACATAGTGAGTTCAAAGTGGTTAGAGGACGATAGTTAATTTGTCCAGGGTATGAAGGTAGAATTCAGCTCCCATATTAAAATCCTATTACTGTCATTTTTACGATTCTACTTTGATTTAACTTGTTGCTAAAGAGTGAAACGTGCTGTACATAGTGGGGAAGCAGACGTTGGTTGTAGTGCAGGCTGAGGAAACTGAGGGTGTACAACATCACCACTGGAGAAAGAGTTATATGGTTGATAAAGAGTTTTCATTTTCTACAAGAACACAATAATAATTATTTAATATAATTTATTTAAATATAAAAAAAATCTAAAGGTCTTGTACATAACACTGCGTTCTTAGGTCACTTATTTCCTGTAAACTTTCCCTATCACATTCTCAGTCCGGCTGAGTGGAATGCAATGAGAAGTCCATTAGAAAACATACAATATATGTTATGCAAACCTGCACCTGCTACAAAATTAAATCCTGTAATAGTTAACTACCTACCAATTTTCAAGTGGCTATTATATGCTCTGTCAATGTCATAATCCGACATTGTAGTATTCGTGTAAATAATAGACATGATGCTGTGTATTACTTAAAGTAAACTACCTGAAAGTGAAGTAAAAGCTATACTTGATCCCAAGGGTCTGATGATCAGATGATCTCAAAGTGTATGAACGTCAGTTTAGTCAATCCTTTGATTGGATTATGGAGTTGTGATTCACTCATAGACTCCTATTCCCAAGAACTCTTACACTCAATATACTGGAGGGCTGTCTCATTGTTTTCAACTTGAATAGTGGTCATGCAGGTAATAGAGTTCAAAGAAAACAAAAGCTAATCTTGCTTGTAAGTTAGACAGGCAGGAGGCTGGAAGAACACAGCAAGCCAGGCCCCTCCCATTCCCCCGACTCCCTTCTCAGCCCCTCCACCTCCCTTCCACTGCTCTCTGCCATCAACCGAATTAATTCCTCCCATTGACCTCCCTGCCTGTTTTCACCTATCCCCACTTTACCACCTGTTCCTGCCACACCCTTTATCTGCAGCTCCCCCCACACCCACTGCAGTCCTGAAAGCTGCTTAGCTTGCTGTGTTCTTCCAGCCTCCTGCCTGTCTATTTTGGATTCCAGCATCTGCAGTTTTTCTGTCTCTATTCTTGGTTGTAACAGCATGTAACAGATCCCAGATTCCTGTATAGCCTCTGAATGCCATGTTGTTTATGTTGTTTCTTGGGATTGCTTTCTTGTGTCAAATAGAGCATGGTCAATGACCTTTCTCCATTGCCGAGTTGCATGGCACACGTACAGCACACTGTAATGCTTAAGTCAAGGAAAACTGACAAGGCCTCTTTGAACTCTTTGTTTTCTTTCCTAAAACTTGATGTTTTCAAAAGTACAGTCAGAAAGAGTTGCTTTCAAAATGTTGAGTTTTTGAAGATCTTGTGCTTATTGGACAGCATTTTAAAATGAATAGTGAATTTTTGAATGAGTGAAGTGTTTTATGTAATTTGTTCCTGTAGGTTTGTTAGCATAATAAAACAGATCAGAAATAATAATCTTTTCAACTGTTTTACAAGACATTGTATCTGCTATCTGTGATGTTAAAAAGATATAATTTTACATAATTGATATTTCATTGTTTTCTATTATCTATGACATTGCACACCCAATTACTTAATTAATGATAGCCTTGTCCTGTCCTCTGGAGTTAATGGAACACAAAAAAGACCTTTGAGCCCAATTAAAAATCCATTCATTTGTATTTTCATATTTCATTATCTGCATCTAAGATTATAACCTTCTGTTTGTTCTCACCCTTAAATACATCAATACTAATTGCTTCACATCAACCACTCTCTGTGATAGTGAGTTGCACATTGTCACCATTCTTGGGTTAAAGAACTTTCATCTAAATTCCCCATTGGATTTATTGATGACTATCTAATATAGATAGGCTATAATTGTGCTCTTCTCCAAACCAGGAAACATTCTTTCTATATTTAACTCTGTTAAAAGTATTTAAATTTCAATGGATCTGTCAGGTCATCCATTTGCATTTTATTAAGGAGGTCCAACTGCCAATCCTTTCCCGATGTAAGCACCCGGCATTTCTGGTTTGATTGTACGTCTTCTCTGCAACCTTACCAGCACCTTTTTATGTATTCTTTTTGCAAACTGGTAACCAGACGTGCACATGGTACTCTAAATGTTGTCCATTCTGTTACTGGTTTGGTGTTAATTTCTCTACTTTTCAATTCTATCCCTTTTTTATATCCATTCTAATGTGTAGCACAGTATTTTGTGTTTTTATCCTTTGAGATTAATTTTGTCTACTCCACCTGGATGTTCACCTTTCAAGTAATACATGCCATTATTATGTCAAAGGGAATGGAGTATAAAAATAATGAGTTCTTCCTAAAACTATACAAGACACTGTCATACCACAACTAGCATACTTAAATGAAGAAAAATACACTGGCATTGGAGGCAGTGAAGAACTGTTTCACTAGGTTGATCCCAGATGTGGAGGGATTTTCATATGAGGAGAGGGCTTGTACTCATTAGAATTTAGGAGAATGAGAGGAGACGTTAACAAAATATTTGAGATTTTTAGAGGAGCTTGACAAAATAATGTGGAGAACTGATTGTCCTTATGGGAGAGTTTGGGTCTCAGATTAAGGAATCATCCATTTAAGACAAAAATGGTAGAGAATCTGTGGAATTCTTTGCCACAGAGGAACACCAAAGCTGAAAGAGGCAGATTTTCAATCAGTGAGGGAATTAAGGGTTATGGGGTAAAGACAAGGAGTTGTGGATTATCAGATCAACTGTGATCTCAATGAATGGCGGAGCACTAGATGGACTGAATAGACAACTTCTCCTATGTCATAGAGTCATAGAGATGTACAGCATGGATACAGACCCTTCGGTCCAACCCGTCCATGCCGACCAGATATCCCAATCTAGTCCCATCTGCCAGCACCCGGCCCATATCCCTCCAAATCCTTCCTATTCAGATACCCATCCAAATGCCTCTTAAATGTTGCAATTGTACCAGCCTCCACCACTTCCTCTGGCAGCTCATTCTATACCCATACCACCCTCTGTGTGAAAAGGTTGCCCCTTAGGTCTCTTTTTTATCTTTCCCCTCTCACCCTAAACATATGCCCTCTAGTTCTGGACTCCCTGACCTCCGGGAAAACACTTTGCCTATTTACCCTATCCATGCCCCTCATAATTTTGTAAACCTCTATAAGGTCACCACTCAGCCTCTGACGCTCCAGGGAAAACAGCCCCAACCTATTCAGTCTCTCTCTATAGCTCAAATCCTCAACATCCTTGTAAATCTTTTCTGAACCCTTTCAAGTTTCACAACATCTTTCCATAAGAAGGAGACCAGAATTGCACGCAATATTCCAAAAGTGGCCTAACCAATGTCCTGTACAGCCGAAACATGACCTCCCAACTCCTGTACTCAATACTCTGACCAATAAAAGAAAGCATACCAAACGCCTTCTTCACTATCCTATCTACCTGCGACTCCACTTTCAAGGAGCTATGAACCTGCACTCCAAGGTCTCTTTGTTCAACAACACTCCCTAGGACCTTACCATTAAGTGTATAAGTCCTGTTAAGATTTGCTTTCCCAAAATGCAGCACCTCACATTTATCTGAATTAAACTCCATCTGCCACTTCTCAGCCCATTGGCCCAGATCCTGTTGTAATCAGAGGTTACCCTCTTCGCTGTCCACTACACCTCCAATTTTGGTGTCATCTGCAAACTTACTAACTGTACCTCTTATGCTCGCATCCAAATCATTTATGTAAATGACAAAAAATAGAGGACCCAGCACCGATCCTTGTGGCACTCCACTGGTCACAGGCTTCCAGTCTGAAAAGCAACCCTCCACCATCCCTCTCTGTCTTCTACCTTTGAGCCAGTTCTGTATCCAAATGGCTAGTTCTCCCTGTATTCCATGAGATCTAACCTTACTAATCAGTCTCCCATGGGGAACTTTGGCAAATGCCTTACTGAAATCCATATTATCACATCTACCGCTCTGCCCTCATCAATCCTCTTTGTTACTTCTTCAAAAAACTCAATCAAGTTTAAAATCACACAACACCAGGTTATAGTCCAACAGGTTTAATTGGAAGCACACTAGCTTTCGGAGCGACGCTTCTTCATCAGGTGATTGACAATCACCTGATGAAGGAGCGTCGCTCTGAAAGCTCGTGTGCTTCCAGTTAAACCTGTTGGACTATAATCTGGTGTTGTGTGATTTTAACTTTGTACACCCCAGTCCAACACCGGCATCTCCAAATCAATCAAGTTTGTGAGACATGATTTCCCACGCACAAAGCCATGTTGACTATCCCTAATCAGTCCTTGTCTTTCCAAATACATGTACATCCTGTCCCTCAGGATTCCCTCCAACAACTTGCCCACCACCGAGGTCAGGCTCACTGGTCTATAGTTCCCTGGCTTGTCCTTACCGCCCTTCTTAAATAGTGACACCACGTTTGCCAACTTCCAGTCTTCCCGCACCTAGCAATCACTTCTCTAGCTTCCCACAGAGTTCTCAGGTACACCTAATCAAGTCCTGGGGATTTATCCACCTTTCCCAGTTTCAAGACATCCTCTGTAATCTGGACATTTTTCAAGATGCACCATCTATTTCCCTACAGTTTATATCTTCCATATCCTTTTCCACAGTAAATACTGATGCAAAATACTCCTTCAGTATTTCCCCCATTTTCTGTGGCTCCACACAAATGCCACCTTGCTGATCTTTGAGGGGCCCTATTCTTTCCCTAGTTACCCTTTTTCCTTAATGTACTTGTAAAACCCTTTGGATTCTCCTTAGTTCTATTTGCCAAAGCTATCTCATGTCCCCTTTTTGCCCTCCTGATTTCCCTCTTAAGTATATTCCTACTTCCTTTATACTCCTAAGGATTCACTCGATCTATCTAACCTTACATATGCTTCCTTCTTTTTCCTAACCAAACCCTCAATTTCTTTAGTCATCCAGTGTTCCCTATACCTACCAGCCTTTCCTTTCACCCTGACACTTTCTCTGGATTCTCATTGTCTCATTTCTGAAAGCTTCCCATTTTCCAGCCGTCCCTTTACCTGCGAATATATGCCCCCAATCAGCTTTCGAAAGTTCTTGCCTAATACTGTCAAAATTGGCCTTTTTCCAATTTAGAACTTCAACTTTTAGATCTGGTCTATCCATTTCCATCAGTATTTTAAATCTAATAGAATAATGGTAGCTGGCCCCAAAGTACTCCTCCACTGACACCTCAGTCACCTACCCTGCCTTATTTCCCAAGAGTAGGTCAAGTTTTGCACCTTCTCTAGTAGGTACATACACATACTGAATCGGAAGATTGTCTTGTACGCACTTAACAAATTCCTTTCCATCTGAACCTTTAACACTATGGCAGTTCCAGACTATGTATGGAAAGTTAAAATCCCCTACCATAACCACCCAATTATTCTTGCAGAAAGCTGAGATCTCCTGACAAGTTTGTTTCTCAATTTCCCTCCGACTATTGGGGGGGGGGGGGGGGGTCTATAATACAATCCCAATAAGGTGATCATCCCTTTCTTATTTCTCAGTTCCACCCAAATAACTTCCCTGGATGTATTTCTGGTAATATCCTCCCTCAGTACAGCTGTAATGCTATCCCTTATCAAAAATGCCACTCCCCCTCCTCTCTTGCCTCCCTTTCTATCCTGCTGTATCATTTGTATCCTGGAACATTAAGCTGCCAATCCTGCCCATCCTTGAGCCATGTTTCTGTATTTGCTATGATATCCCAGTCCCATGTTCCTAACCATGATGCCCTGAGTTCATCTGCCTTCCTTGCATTGAAATAAATGCAGTTTACTTTATTAGTCCTACCTTGTCCCTGCTTGCCCTGACTGTTTGACTCACTTCTGTTCTCAACTGTACCAGTCTCAGATTGATCTCTTTCCTCACTATCTTTAAATCCTCCCGATCAGCTCTAGCAAATCTCCCTGCCAGTATATTAGTCCCCTTCCAATTTAGGTGCAATCCGTCCTTCTCATACAGGTCACTTCTACCCCAAAAGAGATTCCAATGATCCAAATTGGATTCAAAATTGGCTCGATGCTAGGAAGGTGATGGTTGTGGGTTGTTTCTTGGACTGGAGGCCTGTGACTAGTGGTGTGCCACAGGGGTCAATGGTGGGGCCTTTGTTATTTACATAAGTGATCTGGATGTGAATGTACAAGGCATGGTTTAGTAATCTTGCACTTGATACAAAATTAGGAGATATTATTGATCATGCGGAAAGTTATCAAAAATTATAGAGGGATCTTAATCAGATGGGGAAGTGGGTTGAGGATTAGCAAATGCAATTCAATACGGACAAGTGTGAGATGTTGTACTTTGGAAATTCAAACAGAGGTACGATTTATATAGTAAACGCTAAGGTCCTAAGGAGTGTTGTGCAACAAAGGGACCTAGGAGTACAAGTACATAGTTCATTGAAAGCGGCGTCACAGATAGACAGTTTAGTGAAGATGGTATATAGCATGCTGACCTTCATCAGTCGAGGCATTGAGTACAGGAATTGAGTTGTTATGTTACAGTTATATAAGTCATTGGTGAGGCCGCCCTTGGAGAATTGTGTACAGTTTTGGTCACCCTATTATGGGGAAAGACTTAATTAAACTGGGAAGAGTGCAAAGAAAATTTACGAGGATGTAGCCAGGACTAGTAGGCCTGAGTTATAGGGAGAGGTTATCCAGGACAAGATTTATTCATTGGAATGTAGGAGAATAAGGGGTGATCTTATAGAAGTGTATAAAATCATGAGGGGCATAGACAGGATGAATGCATATAATCTTTTTCCCAGAGATGGGAATTGAAAACTAGAGGGCACAGGTTTAAAGGGAGAGGGAAAGATTTAAGAAGGACCTGAGGGGCAACTTCTTCACACAGAGAGTAGTGCATATATGGAATGGGCTGCCACAGGCAGGTATAATGGCAACACTTAAGAAACATTTGGATAGGTACATGGACGGGTAGGATTTGGAGGGATACGGATCAAATGTGGGCAATTGAAATTAGCTGAACGGGCACCATGGTCAGCATGGACCATTTTGGGCCAAAGGGCCTGTTTCCATGCTGTGTGACTCTATGACTGCTGATATCCCTATTCATGAGTCTTTTAAAACTCATGGTATTATGATTACTACTCCCGAAACACTTCCCCACTGAAACTTCACTCACCTGGCTGGACTCATTTCCCACAACCAGGTCCAGTATAACCCCTTCCTTAGCTGGACTGTTTACATACCGTGTCAAGAATCCCTCCTGGATGGTCTTTATAAATTCTGCCCCTTCCAATCCCCTAACAAGTAGTGATTCCTAGTCAATATTGGGAAAGTTAAAATCACCCACCATAACAACACTGCTGTATTTTACATCTTTCCAAAATCTGTCTACATGTTCTCACCTCTATGACCCACTGACTGTAGTATAGCCCCAGCAATGTAATTTTACCTTTCCTGTTCCTGAGGTCTACCCATATTGCCAAGCTGCACAAGTGCTTTGATGTACCCTTCCTCAGTACAGCTGAGATACACCTTTACCAGTAATGCAGCTTCCCAATCCTCTTTACGTCCCTTTCTATCACACCTAAAACATCTAAATCCTGGGACATTCAGCTATCAGTCCTGTCCACTTTCAGCCAAGTCTCTGTAATCACATTGGTGTCATAGTTCCAAGTACTGACCAAAACTGTATGTTCATCTGCCTAGCCCATTATACTTCTTGCATTGAAACACATGCATTTCAGATTACCTGCACAGTTCTTTTCAGCAGCATTTCCCTGCTTGTTCTTATTAGTAATGTTTGCCTTGGTTTCTACTTCACTCAAATTCTGCATCCACTACTTACTCCTTTAGTTCCCATCGCCCTAATTTAAACCTCCTCAACCACTCTACCAAGTATCCCTTCAGAGAAATCAGTCCCAGTCCTGCCCAAGTGTAACTCTTCCAGTTTGTACAGGTCCCAATGCCCCACGAATCTGAAAACCTCCCCCTCACACCATCTTTTTAGCAACACATTCATCCTCTATATCCTGCTGTTTCTATTCTGACTAGCTCGTGGCGCTGGTAACAATCCTGCAATAACTACCTTTGAGGTCTTACATTTCAACTTTCTCCCTAGTTCCCTGTATTCTAATTTTAGGACTTCATCCCTTTTTTACCACTGTGTACCACGGCCACTTGGTGTTCGTTCTCCCCCTCCAGAATGTCCTGCAACTGCTCCGAGACATCCAGGACCCTTGCACCCGGAAGGCAGTATACCATCCTTTATTTGCAGCCACAGAAATACCCTTACGATTGAATCCCCTATTACTATAGCATTTCTGTGCATATCTCTCCCTCCCTCTGCAGCAGTGCCAACCATGGTGCCAGAAATTTGGCTGCTGCTGTTACCCCCTGAACAGTATTCAAAATGGTGTATCTGTTTTGCAGGGGAATAGCTGCCTTAGATTCCTGCACTACCTGCTTAGCCCTCCTGCTTTGCCTCGTGGTCACCCATTCCCTTCCTGCCTGTGGAGCCTGCGATGTGACCATTTCTCCATATGTGCTATCCATGACACTCTCCACCTCGCAAATGCTCCACAGTGTTCCCAGAAGCCACTTCACCTCATTTGGTGTCATCTGCAAATTTAGAAACTGTGTCTTTGATTCTAAAGGCCGAATTATCATGATTTTCTTGCTTCTCTTTTTGAAGTATCACAACTCAAAAGATTAAAGAGGTGAAGCAGATCAATAGTAAAAAATGCTGTAGCCCCTGTTTTACAAATAATCAAAAAGCTATTGCAGGTAGTTTCTCTGGAACCCACAGAAATTGGGCATCTTGAACAATTGCCAACAATGTTGGATAAACCTTCAAGTGTCCCAACTGATTGATATTGTGCCACAGTTTACATGTAATACATATATATGTCCCATTACTCATGCAGGAATGAGAAAAGGCCATTGAACATGGATATATTGACCCGAAGATTCAATTTCATCTGAATGTATCAAGCCTTCTAAATGATAAAACTCAAAAGAAGTGATGAGGGAATTGGAAAAATTTATTTATCTGTTGTGTCCTCAGTCTCTACTTTGGAACCATTACCTTTTTTATGTTTATTAATGATCAATGCAAAGGAATTCAGGAACAAGAGTAAGCTGTTAATCCCTTCAAGCTGTTAGAGCGCGTATGATCTTGATCTTAATTCTGTCGACCTACTTTGCTTCCATAATCCTTCATGCTCACGAGCATCAAGAATCTAGCGGTCTCAATAGTGAAATTATCAACTGACCTCATCTTCAGCAGTTCTTTAAGGAGAAACTTCCAGACATCACTTTAGGTGCAGAAATGTTTTCTAATGTTAGTCCCTGAAGACTTTATCCCTTATTTTGCTTTTCGCTCACAAGAATTAGACTCCCACCTCTTAATCTTTTATACTGAATACACAGAACAAATTAATACATCACTTTTCATTTAAACTCTTCAGGGTTTGCTTAAAGAAAAATCATTCAGGGGTTGTGGACTGTGCTGACTGGATCAGCATTTGAGAAGGTTGCCTTTGAGAAGGTGAACTGCCTTCAGATTAATTATTCTCGTCAGTTAATGCTATATCCTTTCACAGCTGATATTCTTCCTGAGGATTAGGACCCAGACTGAATGTACATTTGTTACTATTTGTTACTATAACTTCTACCTTTGTTGTATTGAGGTTAACATTTCATTAACCTTTCAAATTATTCTTTTGTACATGTGATTTCTGTGTGTGAACCCCTAAATGTCTGCTGCTCCAGACTCCTAGCTGGGCTTGGTTATTGGGACAATGATTTTACAGTTCATAGGTGGCACTAATCTCAGAACTATAGAAAGCAGTGAGTAGGATAGTATCAGAAACAAACAGAAAAAAAGACCTCAGCAGGTCTGGCAGCATCTGTAGAGAAAGCAGAGTTAACATTTTGACTCCTATGATCCTCCTTCAGAATTTTAAGAAGGGGTCACAGGACTCAAAATGTTAGCTCTGTTTTTCTGTCTCTCCACAGATACTGCCAGACCTGTTGAGATTCTCCAGAACTTTGTTTTTGTTTGTTTCAGATTTCCAGCATCTGCAATTATGTTTTATCTTATCAGACTTTAGTAAGATGAACAAACTGGTGAAATAAGCAGTCATATGGAATATACTCACAAGAAGTCTGAAGTGATACTTCTGGATTTCTATTTCATATGATTCAAACCAACATCATTAAAAACAAATAAATTTCTCATATTTCAGCCCCGCCCAAGCCCCTTTATAGACTCAAATCATTTAATTATCTCAACATTTATTCCATTTTTGCCTGTTCACATTGTTGGCAACACTGAAGATCCTTTGCTATTCTCAACTAGACACCACAATCTGATCAAGTTGCTCTTGATTTCTCACAATATAATCTAACTCTATGTTGTTATTGATATACAGACAAAAACTATACAAAAGAGCAATTATTTGAAAGTGGGACGATGTGGATGACAAAGTGTTTGAGGTATTTGAACAGTGACTATCCAGCATTCTGACAACTCTAACCACTGCTGCAGCCCGGCTATCAACATTCTATGCTTAACTTCCTTATTGTCAATCTCCTACATAGCACTACATCAACAAGCTTGGGTGATAGCTAAGTAAAAAAGAAAACCATGGGGTGCCCTTCAGCCATAAGCTTTGATATTTCCTAATAGCTTAGTTTCTTCACTTTTGCCAGGAGTCATGAATAGGTATAGACAATTGGGATCATGTGAATTTCTTGAAGAATATAAAGGGTGTAGGGGCTTTCTTAGGAGGGCAAAAAGGAACTATGAGATAGTCTTGGCAGATAAGGTTAAGGATAATCCAAAGAGATTCTACAAGTACATTAAGAGCAAAAGAGCATCTAGGGAGAGAATAGAATCCTTTAAAAATCAACAAGGTCATCTATGCATGGAACTATAGGAGGTAGGAGAGATACAAAACAAATATTTCACATCAATTTTTACAGTGGACAAAGAAATGGAGGCTAGGGAACTGGGAAAAATAAATATTTATGTCTTGAAAACAGTCCATATTACAGAAGATGAAGAGCTGGAGATCTTAGAAAAACATGAAGGTGAGTAAATCTCCAGTACCTGATCAAGTGTATCCCAAGATGTTTTGGGAAGTTAGGTAACAAATTGCAGGCTCCAGCAGAGATATTTGTATCATCTACAGTCACAGATGAGGTGCCAGAGGATTGGAAGGTGGCTGATGTTTTGCTTTTATTTAAGAAAGGCTATAAAGGAAAACCTGGAAACTGTAGACTTGTGAGACTGACATCAAGGACAGGCAAGGTGTTGGAGGGATCCTGAGAGAAAGGATTTGCATGCATTTGGAGAGGCAAGGATTAGGGATAGTCAGCAAGTCTTTGTGTGCAGGATATCATGTCTCACAATTTTGATTGAGTTATTTGAGGATGCAACCAAAAAGATTGATGAGGACAAAGTGGTAGATGTTGTCTTCATGGATTTTAGTAAAGCCTTGGACAAGGTTCCGCATGGTAGACTAATTAGTAAAGTTAAATCACATGGGATTTAGGGAAAGCTTGCCAAATGGATGCAAAATTGGCTTGACGGTAGAAACAGAGGCTGGTAGTTGAGGGTTGTTTTCCCGCCTGGAGGTCTTTGACCAGCAGTGTTTTACAGGAATTGGTGATGGGGCAACTTTTGTTTCTAATTTATATAAAGATTTAGATGAGAATTTGGGAGGCATAGTCAGTAAGTTTACAGATGACAGCAACATCGGTGGTACAGTTGACAGTGAAGAAGGTTATCAAAGATTAAAAAGTTAAAAATCACACAACACCAGGTTATAGTCCAATAGGTTTATTTGGAAGCACTAGCTTTCAGAGCATCACTCCTTCATCAGGTGGTTGTGGAGAATAATGTCACTATCACAGAATTTATAGCCAAAGGAGTTCAGTGTCATGGAGATGTGATACATTAAACAATTTCAAATTAAATCTTTCACCTTTTAGAATGTTTCTAAATATTAGAATCTTTTAGAATGTGAATCACCATGCAACAATCACCAGGCAGGAGTGTTCCCTCCCACTCGGGGAACACTTCAGCGGTCCAGGACATTCGTCCTCGGACTTTCGGGTGACCAACCTCCAAGGTGGTCTTTGGGACAAGCAACAACGCAGAGTGGCTGAGTGGAAGCTGATAGCAAAGTTCAGTACCTATGGGAATCGCCTCAATCAGGACTTTCATCCCACTGCACAATACACTCACAAACACACACGCTCCTACGTACTCACACACCCATGCATAAACAAGCTCTCTCATATGCACACACATACACACACCCTCTCAGACACATACCCCATCACACTATCACGTGCACTCACTCTGCCACTCTTAAATGCGCGCATATATATATTTATGTGATGAATTTGTTTTGCAGAATTACATTTATTTTGCTCAAGAACTGCATGAATCCATGTTAAACTATGCAGAGGACTTGTCAGTCTGACTCAACATCGAGACACAGACAGACTTCACACCCATTGTAAGAAAAGCTGAGCTATCTTGAGAATGTAATTTAAAAGAAGCTCTGGGATTTACATATCAAAGAACAGAAAACAGCATATCCTATTCTAAAAGATGAAAGAGTTAATCTGCAATTGTTTAATGTATCACCTCTCCATGACACTGAACTCCTTTGGCTATAAATTCTGTGATCATGAACTTATTCACCACAACCACCTGATGAAGGAGCGGCACTCCGAAAGCTAGTTCCAAATAAATCTGTTGAACTATAACCTGGTCCTGTGTAATTTTTAACTTTGTCCATCCCAATCCAACACTGACTATGTCCTGTGTAATTTTTAACTTTGTCCATCCCAATCCAACACATCCCAATCCAAGTCATAAAGATTACAAAGGAATCTTGATCAATTGGGCCATTGGGCTGTGGAGTGGCGGATGGAGTTTAACTTGGATAAATGCAAGGTTTTGCATTTTGGTAAAACAAACTAGGGCATGACATATATGGTTAATGGTAGAGCCACAGGCAGTGTTGTCGAACAGAGAAACCCAGAGTTCTGGTACATAATTCTTTGAAAATTGATTCACAGATAGAGTAGTTAAAAGAAGACATTTAGCACACTTGCCTTCATTGCTCAGACTAGTATTGGAGTTGGGACATGATGTTGAGGTGGTATAGGATGTTGGTGAGGCCACTTTTGCAGTACTGTGTGCAGTTTTGGTTGCCCTGCCATCAGAAGGATAGTATTGGAGAGGATTCAGAAAGGTTTACCAAGATGTTGCCAGGACTACAGGGATAGAGTTATAAGAATTAGCTGGGACTTTTTTTAACAGGAGTGTAGGAAGTTGGGAGGTGACCTTATAGTGGTTTATAAAATCATAAGGGGCATAGATAAGGTGAATAGCAAAGATCTTTTTCCCAGAGTGGGGGTTCAAAACTTGTGGGCATATTTTTAAGGTGAAAAGAAAAAAATGTAAAAGGAACCTGAGGGGCAATTTGTATGTGGAATGAACCAACAGTGGAAGTAGTAGATGCAGGTACAGTTAAACATTTAAAAGACATTTGGATAGGTGCATGAATAGGAAAGGTTTAGAGGGATATGGGCCAAACATAGGCAAGTGGGACTAGTTTAATTTGGGAAATTTGGTCAGCATCAACAAGTTGGATCAAAGGGTCTGCTTCCGTGCTGTGTGACTCTACAGAATGCCTTTTCTGCAGCCCTCTCACAACCTTTACTAGTGGGACCTTTGACTCTGATTCTGGATCTGATTTAAACTCAGGCTGTCATCCTGGTTACAGCCGGAAATCAGCAAGTTTTAGAAATACCGTCTCCATGATTTCAATACAAACATACGAATTAGGTGCAGGAGTAGGGCATTCGACCTGTCCGGCCTTTCCACTATTCCACATGATCATGGCTGATCTGATTGTGGTCTCAGCATATTCTCGTGTCTCCTTACCCTTAAATTCTTTTTGTGGACAGTCACACAGAACACCAGGTTCTGTCCAACAGGTTTATTTGAAATCATGAGCATTTAGAGCGCTGGTCCTTCGTCAGGTGAAGTGTTATTCTTGACAAAGGAATCAATCTACCTGCACTTTAAAAATATTCATTTTTTTTAATGTCCCTCTCTCTGGGATAGAGTTCAACACCTCCCATTCCTGAGAGATCACTTCTTATACAGGACCTTTTAATTTTAAATTGTACTTCCTGACGAGGAAAAGATCCTCTCAGAATTCACCCAATTAACATCCATCTGAACTGCGACAGATATAGACCCAAGCTTTCCTCATAAAATAACCCCTTCATCCAAAAATCAAGTTAGGTAAAGTTTGTCTGAACCTGCAGTGGCATCTTTCATAGAGTACACAATACTCCAAAAGTGGTTGCACCAGCGCCCTGTAAGTTTCCTATATTTATATTCCATTCCCCTTACAATAAGCGACCTTTGTATTAGCCTTCCAGTACTAAGCTGTGACATCGCTTTCCAATGCCTTTGGAAAAATATGAGGTGGTATTTAATGTACACACAGTGTTCAGCTTTTAGTAAACTAAAATTACATAACGTGAGGTCAGAACTAGGGAGTTAACAGCGGGTTTTGATAAACAAGGCCTTATTTTGCAAGCCGTCCTCGGATTGCTGCACGCGAGCGGGGATGTGACGTCACTGTTGCTAGGCAGACCTTGACCGGTGGGGAGGAGCGGCTGTTCCCGACAGGGGCCTGGCGGGAGGGACTGTCGCCGAGAGGAAGTCGGCAGGGGTCCGGCGGAAGGGGTTGGGGTAACGGTAACTGTTCTTGACAGGGGTCCGGAGGGGCGTCTGCTTCGGGAGTCAGCAGGAGGTAAAGCAGGGCTGTTCACGACCGAGATCCGGCGGGAGGCGGGGCGAAGGGCCGCCGTTTTGGAATCCGGCGGGAGGCGGCTGTTCCCAAGCAGCATCCGGCGGGAGGGACGGCTCTTCCGGCAGCTTGCTGTTGATCCTATCGCAGTCACTGCGGCTTTTCTTTGTTCGCCGACGCTGAGAATCGAACGAAAATGAGAGGATTCGGTGGAGACCGTGACCGCGGTAGAGACCGAGGGAGGTAAGAGGCTGACCAGGACCGCATACTTAACGTGCCGGGTGAAAGGAAGCAATTCACAAGGACCGGTTTGTCAAGGAAAAGGCCTCGCACTTCGGCCAGGCCTGTTTTTCCAGGCCCGTGGCCCCTCCCAGGCCAGGCGGTGAATCGTAGCTTTGCCCGGGTTGCGTGAGCCGCGATCTGTGGCGAGGAAGCATACGACCCTAGCCCGTTTGGCAGCTCCGGGTTTCTTAGAGACCTGGGGTTTGGGATCGGTGATATTCCGGGGCTCTGACCGCCCCTCTGTTGACCGGGGCGCAGAGAGTCTGGGGTTGTGTGCCGTTCCTCAGGGTATGAGGGGACTCTGAGCCCCGGGAGTGGGGGTGGGATGAGTCCGGGAGGGTCTGCGTGACCGGGTAAGGATTTAGGTGCGATGCTTCCGGGGCTGTGCGTCAGGGAGGGGGAGGTGGTGATGACTGTGTGCCGTGGCGGGGGAGAATAAAATGGAGGATTCCGTATGATTGGGAGATGGAGGGGGCCGGGAATGAGGGCGTCGGGGTTGGAAGTGGAGGGGGCCGGGAATGGAGGTGGAGGTTCGCTTCACGCCGGTCGGATTGAGATTCGGTCCCGCCTTCCGGTGGTACTGCGCGCTTATTGGTCGGTGCATGTTTTCTCCACATTTGATTGGGTGGTCTTGGTGTCTGTTTGTGGGCCCAAAGGGTCTTGTGTGACAGATGGTCTGTCCAATCAGTGTGAGTCTGGGAGCGGCCCCGCCTTCCCGTTAGCTAACGTCACTGACCGTGTCCAGTGAGGGGCAGACCTACTGTACTGTGTCTCTCTCCATTACTGTCTGCTTTTGGTTCAGCCATTTTATTGTCAGAGACATAACGCAACCATCCCTGATCTCCCTGAGTCCTCCAATCCCTGTACATCACATCTTTTCAAGCCCCTTTCAGGATCTTACACCTTGGCAATATTTTTTAAAAATGGTTTATATGACATTACTCAGGGTGGCCCAAAGTATTTACCAACTGTACTCATAATAAAATAAATGTCACGTCGGATGTGGGCTTCAAATGCAGACTGCCCTCTGACCTGCAGTTATACCTATTTCTGACTAACCCTCAACCTCCTTTCATAGCAATGGCCCACGGTTTGGTGGAGGGCCGAGCCGTGGGGGTCCTTCCCTTGGGAAAAAATTTGGACAGCCCGGAGAACGCTTGAGGAAGAAGAAGTGGGACCTGGACGAGTTGCCTAAATTTGAGAAAAACTTCTACGTGGAGCACCCCGAAGTGGTTCGATTAAGCCCGGTGGGTATCTGAATATATCTAGTTGAGAAAGGTAATAGTTAACTAAGGTGTCACTAACTTAATTTAATATCAGAATTTTGCTGTAATCCAGGACTTTACAGCAGTGGCCCTATGTTGTATCCAAAAACGCAGAGGGCTGAACGACCTCCTCTAATCATTCTGTAGTGGCTTTGACATTAACCCTGATGCTCCAGAGCTTTCCACAGACACTGGGTTATTTTGAGATAAAGTTGTAATTTTGACTTAATTTGAAAGTACTCCATTTGTGGATGCACATGGAAGTTGAAATTATCTATTAAATGAAAATGGGAGTTGGTTAGGAGGGGAGCACCGAGTAGAGATACATGGCAGAATTTGTTTTGTTGTGAAGATCATGTCAATTGCTCCTGTTAGTAGACTGAACCTGCATTGTGACTCCAAAAGGACAGAGGGCTGAACAATTTTGCTGACATTGCAGAGTTAAGCACAGTAAATCTTCTCAGGCAGTCCTTAAGGACCAATGATAACTTTCTTCTGGTGTGAATGCTGCAATAACTAAACAATCTGAATTATCTGCACACCCTGCCACAAGTGGTGTATGTACCTTCTAATGTTTGTATTTGTCTCGACCTATCTGAGATGGTTGCAACAATTGGCATCTTAGCTGCTTTTCCAGTTCGAGGGGTCTGGGGCCTTGGGCTTGAGATTTCCACAAGTCAGTTGGGATATTGCATTTTTTTTCAGAGAAGCTTCGAAGAAGTACAAATTTTCGTGCATGATTACTTCAATTTTAGTATCTTGGTGGTAATTTCATCTGCACCAAGGTATGGGGTGCTTGGGTTACAGTAGGTCTTAACTGAAGAATCCACATACTGTGAGTGTCAGTTGATGGATTTCCTACAGACTTGCCATTCACCACCTTTTTTTAAAATGCATTGTGTTTATTGTTTGTAGAGCTGCTTTCTCTCCTATTAGTTTTGGTTGTACTTAGAGCTCAGAATCGCTTTGTGTTTGTAATTTAGTAGCTCCTGGTTATTCTCATCGAACCAATCTTGATGTTTCTTGATAGAGTGGCCATGAATGTCATAATCAGTCATTATTACAATTTGATAAATTAATAGCAGAGACTTTGTGAATATGGTAATAGTAATCATTGCAGTATTGTGACTACAGGATGGTCAGAATTGGTAGTTAAATATACCAGATTAGAAGATCTACAGGCAACCAAAGAAGAAAATGAGTAAACATAGTTGAAGAATAAAATTTTAACTGGCTCTTTGAATAAAAACATTGCTGATAAAGTCTGAGATTACTTCCCAACTGTGATTGCTCAAGAAAGTGGTGGTGAGTCAGCTTCCTAGAGCTATTGCTGGCCATTGCGTGGAGTTACATCCAGATAGAACCAGGATTTTAACACTGCAGTCATTGGAGGAACAAATTAAGATAGTCCATATCTTGAAAAGGGACAAAATGCTGAATTTATATGCACTTTGTATGATTACTGAACATCGCAAAGTGCCTTACAACCAATTAAGCACTTCAAAGTGTAGTTACTATTGTATAGTGTAGGAGATGTGGCAGTCCATTTGCACACAGCAAACTCCCACAAACTGCATTAATGACCAGTTCATCTGAGTATTTCCAGCTAAGATAGAATGGAATGTGGTAGAGGTCATAGTTTGAATGGAATCTTAGCAAGTTGCAGTGGTGCCTCTTGCAGTTAGTAAACACTGCAGTTCTGATGAGTCTATACTTGGGGTTCTGAACCTTTTTAAAGTGGTGGATTGAGCAGGTGATGATCATGCTGTGCCCTGATATTGAGATTCTTGAACGTTGTTGGAGCAGCTGTCTTTCAGGTACCTATTACTTGTGCCTCATGGATGGTGGACAGCCACTGGGGAGTTAGGAGATGGGTTGCTCCCTTCAGAATTCCCAGTCTGAGATCTGCTTTTGTCGCCATAATATTTATGGTGTATTCAGTTTGTCAATGGTAAGCCCCAGAATGTTGCTAATGGGGATTTTGAGGATTGTAATGTAATTGAATGTCTGATGCAGTTGTTTAGATTCTCTCTTGTTGGGAGTGCTTATTTTCTAGCTCTTTTGTGGCATAAATTTTACTTTAATCACTTTGGCGATTAAAGTGATTAAAGACTCGAGCAGGCATTGGCAATTTAATTGACAGAATTAAGGAATTGAAAAAGATTCCGCACTATAGGAAATCATCTACAGTACCAATAGTGGAAGAGGTTGCTTGAGTAGGTAGAGATTAGACAAAGACAATGTGCTTAGAATAAGGTTTTTTTAACAGTACCTTATGTGCTGACACTTCTGATAAACTGGCAAAAATTATATACGTCAAACACTCTGAAGATTACTGTAATATTCTGACTATTTATTATAGTTTTATTTACCCTAGTGTAAATGTACTTGTTGAATACAAAAGACCACATGAAATATCAGCTATTTAATTCAATTTTTGAGTCAATTTCTCATCAAATACCACAGTTTTCCACAATGTCTAAGTAGTGCAAGTGAGAAGGCTCTCTGCTGGTAAGTTTTATATATTTAAGGCAAAGTTGCATTAATATTTGAGTTGTGTCTCTAAATAAATTAAAACAGTGATTTATACACCCCCTGCATTAAGTTTCCATTATTTAGTGTATTTTTTCATCTATAATGTGGACATCCTGATTATCCAGAATATTTGATCAATCAGCACACTTTTAGTCTCAAGTGCTAGATAATAAAAGTTAACTGTATTTAAATAAGGAGAAAGTGAGGTCTGCAGATGCTGGAGATCAAAGTTGAAACTTTATTGCTGGAACAGCACAGCAGGTCAGGCAGCATCCAGGGAACAGGAGATTCGACGTTTCGGGCACAGGCCTTTCTTCAGGAATCAAATTCCTGAAGAAGGGCCTGTGCCCGAAACGTCGAATCTCCTGTTCCCTGGATGCTGCCTGACCTGCTGTGGTGTTCCAGCAATAAAGTTTCAACCTGTATTTAAATAAGCAACAAACAGTAGCACGTATTGGAAAGGTAGAGACTTTCCTGTGCTTGGGATTGTTTTCTATAGCAGTATGTACTAGAGCAAACAAGAAGTGATCAATGAGTCCTGATTTAGTTAACGATCGATATTTATCTAATCGTGATCATGATGTGATTGAGTTCAACATGGTTTTAGAAAGGGAAGAATGTAAAATCAGCACTAAGTTTCCAGATTTTATCGTGGTCAGACAGTTTCCCTTGTGAACTGGATAAAATGACAAGTGAGATATTCGGAAGCAAATCTGTTGTGATACGCAACCAAACCCTAAGAAGCAGTAGCTCTGCTAACCAAAATGGATACATACAATTGAAGAAATAAGAGAATATAAAAAAACATAAATGTAGTGAAAAACAACACACACTGGCAAGTGGAAATGATGTGAAAAGTAGTGAGGGGTGTCAAAATAGATAATAAGGAGGAGTGTGAAAAAGAGGGCAACAAGGTTAACTTTGCTTCTTATTTCCCTAATGTGGTTATAATGTGAGCCATTTGAACTGCTGCTCGGCGGATGCTGCCTGAATTGTTGTGCTCTTCCAGCACCACTGATCCAGAATAAAGAGGAACCTCGATTATCCGTATGAGATGGGTGGGCACTATTTTGTTCGGGTAATTAATTGATTTCCTCTGGGGCTCTGAGTTTTATGTGAAGTCTGCTGTTCAGGAGACTAGGCAAAAGCATAATGTGCACGAGACCCCGCTTGCTCGCACGCCCGCAGCCCCAACCCCACCCCTGGCCGACCCATGTTGTTCTTGCCCCCCACAAAATCCCGGGGCAACCGGGCTGTACGGCAACAATAAGACTGCTGCTGCCTTTGTGTGGTAAGTCTCCAAACAGTGCACATAAGTGCGCGCACACAATCTTTTGACAAGTTCCACCTCTGCCCTGTACAGGACAATGTTGGAGAGATTGGGGGGTGGTTAGGGTTCACTCTTTTGTAGAACTCCAGGAAAAGTGTGGTGGGTTGGGGGGTTGAGAGAGAGGGTGAGAGGTCAGTGATTTAGAAACAGTGCCTGGATTGTTCAGAACTGTTCTCGGCAGTATTTCAGTGAGCGGAGTTTGTTTTCAATCATTGTACCTGTAAACAAAAGACACAGTCAGGTTGAAACAGCTCTTTGACATAATGTTTCTATCAAGACCTTGACTTCCCCTTTGGAATCTGATATCTGGATAATTGATATTCAGGAATAATTGAGGTTCCCCTGTATTGTGATTTTGACAGTGAAAATCAGGAAATTAAAGAAAAATACTGGTATACTGGAAATTGCATGTGTTGAATTGGTGTTATGATTAAGAAAACTTGGGAAAACAGCAGTAATGAGAAACTAATGATCAAAGGGAGTGATAAATCCCAGGACCAGTTGGTTTTCAAGTTTTGGTTAACTGACAATGTTGTGTGTCTCTAACTGACGTTTTACAGCTCATAGAATTCCCATGGTGTGGAAACAGGCAATTCGGCTGAACAAGTCCACACCGAGCCTCCAAAGAGCATCCCACCCAGACTCACCACCAAATCAAACCTTTAAATCTTTGGACTGTGGGAGGAAACTGGAGCACCCGGAGAAAACCCATGCTGACATGGGGACAATGTGCAAACTCCACACAGACAGTCACCCGAAGTGGAATTGAATCCGTGTCCCTGGTGCTGCGAGGCAGCAGTGCTAACCACTGAGCTCCCATGCCGTCCCTCTCTTGTTTCAGAACCTTCACTTAAATTGAAAAATTAATGTAGATCACTCTGAAGCTGAAAGGAAAGCCAGAGAATTCTGGACCAGTTAGCCCAACCTTCTATTTGGGAAATTCACAAGAGTTTATTTTTTAAACAATAACAACTTTAAAGCTTTCTGCTGTTCAAATAAGGTCACAAGTGAACAATCATTCATGACTAATGAATATAGGCTGAGTTAAAAGTCAGTTACCTGATGAAGGAGCAGGACTCTGAAAGCTAGTACTTCCACATAAACCTGTTGGACTATAACCTGGTGGTGTGATTTTTAACTTTGTCCACCTCAGTCCAAAACCAGCACTTCCACATCATGAATCACCTACCTTTGTTCATCTTGAGCTTGCTTTGTAGTTCAGACAGATCATGTCCACTCAGTTCTCTCTCTCTGCAATTTTTTTCTCCTTGATATCATCAGTATGCTGAAACCTACCAATTTCTGTCTTGGGTATGTCAGTTGACTGAGTTTCTACTGCCCTCTGGAGTTGGTGATTTGAACTTTTTGAAGAGGTAGTTCAAGTAATGGAAAGGATGTCATTTCCTGTGGGTGTTTATGTGGACTTAAGGCATTTGGTCAAAGTTCTTCAAAACACAGCTAAAGTTGCAGCTTGTGGAATAGAAGAAGATTATTGACCTGGTTAGGAAATGGATTGAGCAGTAAGAGACAAGAGAGTAGGGATAATGGGCAGGATTAATGATATTTTGTAGGAGTGTTGCAGCCTCAGCTATTCACCATCATTGTTAGTGACTCATAATGGGGCAGAAAGTCATATCAGATTTTGCTGATGATGCAGATGTTATGTAAACTGTGTAGATAGTATTACAAAGTAATATAAAAAGGTTAATTGAATAGTCAGAACTAAATTCAATCAAATAAAATTTAATCAAGTGTGAAGTGATTCAATTTGGCCCTAAAATATTTAAATGGGTCACTTTCTCTGGAAGTGGAAAGCTAGAAGCAATGGGATCTAGATCACTAAAATGTCCTGAACAGATCAAGAAAAGCTGATGGGATGTTGACTTTTCTGACTAGAATATAAGGGTTAAAGTGGCACTTCAACTGTACAAAACATGCTTAGACTGCAGCCAAATGCAATGGGCAGTTCTCGGCACTATTTTGGGAAAGTTATCTTCGTGTTCAAGAATGCAGAGAAGAGAGTTACCAAAGTAACATTTTTTTTAAATTAAAAGGCAGAATTACACAGCTTACCTGAAACTAGAGTACAATTACTTACACTCTTAGGAATTTTTAAGTACAGAAATCTGTTTTGTACTTTCTCCCAACCTGGGACTGAAAGTCAGATAAATTTTTAAAATGGTCAATTTTGGTGACAACACCAGGAAAAGCAATGTTTACAGTATGTTACCCCAGTGAATTGTGACAGTATCTAATCCCCTTATAAACTCTCCCTTACATACACTCTGTCACCCATAGGCAGCACGGTGGCTCAGTGATTAGCACTACTGCCTCACAGCGCGAGGGACCCTGGTTTGATTCCAGCCTTGGGCGACTTGTGGAGTTTACACATTCTCCCCGTGTCTGTGTGGGTTTCTTCCCATAGTCCAAAGATATGCAGGTTAGGTGAATTGGCCATACTAAATTGCCCGTAGTCTTCAAGTGCATCAGTCAGGGGTAAATGTAGAGTAATTGGGTGGGTTCCTCTTCGGAGGGTTGGTGTGGACTTGTTGGGCCAAAGGGCTTGTTTCCACACTGTAGGGATTCTATGATTTACATGCACACACGTGTGTGGGATTGGGGAGGGGGAGCCATGGAAAGATGCGAAAGCAGTTCAGTAGTCTCTATTCACAAGATCTGTTGAGTTTGTGCTGGTCAGAAGGTTTCATCTTGATCATCCTTTTCCAAATTGCTTCTGCTGGTTTGCAAGAGGCACAGGATGACTGATTCACTTATAAATAGTCTCTGACTTCCCAATTAAAAGTCGATTTACAGTAACTACTGAATGAAAGGTAAACCAGATTTCTTCAGAGAGCAGAGAGACAGCTCCTGAGCTAGTAGAGATCTGATCACTTCTCTATGTTGTTCACAGCCTTCAAGTACTCAGTTATCCAAGAACCAATCACACAGTTGCGAGTAAGCAAAAGGCCTTTGTCATCAGTCACTGGTCACTAGTCCATAGACCAAAGTTGAATACAGAACTGATTGGATTCAGTTCATCAAAGTCAGCATGGCTTTATGTATGGGAAATCGTGTCTCACTAACTTGGTTTGTTTTTTGAAAAAAGTGATGAAGATGATTGAAGAAGGCAGAGGGGTGGACATTGCCTATATGGATTTGAGTAAGGTATTCAACAAGCTTCCACATGGTAAGCTGATTAGCATGGTTAGATCACATGCAATACAAGGAGAGCTAGCCACTTGGATACAAAATTAGCTCGAAGGTAGGAAACAGAGGGTGGTGACGGAGGGTTGCTTTTCAAACTAGAGGCCTGTGAACAATGGTGTGCTGCAAAAGTTGGTACTGGGTCCACTGCTTTTTGTCATTCATATGAATGATTTGGATGTGAATGTAG
This sequence comes from Chiloscyllium plagiosum, assembly GCF_037043375.1. Taxonomy (NCBI): domain Eukaryota; kingdom Metazoa; phylum Chordata; class Chondrichthyes; order Orectolobiformes; family Hemiscylliidae; genus Chiloscyllium; species Chiloscyllium plagiosum. Next base: position 30,923,353 of record NW_028270171.1, read on the forward strand.
GAGGCATTATCAGTAACTTTGCAGATGACACCAAAATTAGAAGGGTGTAGTAGAAGGGCATCTCAGAGTACAAAGAGTCCATGGGCTGTTGAACCAAGGAATGGCAGATGTAGTTTAATTTAAATAAATGTGAGGTGTTGCAGTTTGGTGACACAAATTAGGGTAGGACTTGTATACCTTAATGGTAAGGTCCAAAGAAGTGTCATATTGCCAAACAGAGATGTTAGGATGCAGGTTCATAATTCCTTGAAAGTGGAATCGCAGATTGAAGAAGACATTTGGTGTGCTTGTCTTTATTAGTCAATGCATTGAGTATCAGAGTTGGGAAGTCATGTTGCAGCTATACAGGACATTTTTGAGGCCACTTCTGGAATACTGTGTTCAATTCTGGTCTCCCCGTGACAGGAAGAGTGTTGTGAAATGTGAAAGGGTTCAGAAAAGATAGGATGTTGCTAGGGTTGGAGAAGTTGAGCTTTAAGGGAGTGGCTGAATAGGCTGTTGGCTATTTTCCCTGGAGCATCGGAGGCTTACAAAATCATGTGGGTCATGGGTAGGTGAGAAGCCAAGGTGTTTTCACTGGGGTGGAGTAGTCTGAAACTAGAGGGCATAGAGTCATAACGATGTACAGCATGGAAACAGACCCTTCAGTGCAACTTATCCATGTTGACCTGACCTGACAGAATTAAAAGGGACCTAAGGGCCAACTTTTTCATCCAGGCAGTGGTGCATATATGGAATGAGCTGCCAATGAAGGTGCTGGAGGCTGGTACAAGTACAACATTTAAAAGGCATTTGGATGGGTACATGAATAGGAAGGATTTAGAGGAACATGCTGGATTGATTTATAATATCTGGCCACCTTAGACAAGTTGGACCCAAGTTTCTGTTTCCATGCTGTACATCTCCCTGGTTATCTGTAGCCTTATCTTCAATTACTGCTTCTTCAAGCATGCTTGCAATGTGTGTCAGATTACTTGCTTTTCAAAGTATGCAGCAACTGGGGTTTTTAAAATCGTTTTGTAGTTTGGTCCACAATTCTAAAAAATTAAACTAAAAAGCCTTAGGATAGGGAACCTAGAGCTAGGAGCATAACCTGGAAATTAGATGTGGACCCATGAGAAATTGGAAAATGCTTCTACCCAAAATCTGGTCGAAATTTCTCAGGGTGCAGAATGTTCTCAAAGCGGGGAGAGGCCAGCAGGTCATTGTACACGTTAGAACCAACGACATCTGAAGGGAAAAGGTTGAAATTCTGAAGGGAGATTAGAGAGTTAGGAAGTAATATATCTGGATTCCTCTTGGTGCTACGAACTAGTGAGGGCAGGAATAGGAGGATAGAGGAGATGAATGCATCGGAGGAGGAGCTGGTGTATGGGAGGAGGATTCACATTTTTGGATCATTGGAAGATCTTGGGGTGGAAGTGACCTATACAAGAAGGACAGATTGCACCTAAATTAGAAGAGGACTAACATACTGGCTGGGAGATTTGCTTGAGCTGCTTGAGGATTTAAACAAGTAAGGTGTAGGGGTGTGACCTAGAGAGATAGTAAAAGAGGTCAATCTGACACTGGTACCGTTGAGAAAAGAGACGAGTCAAACAGGCAGGGATAAAGCAGAGAACAAGGTAGGAAAGATCACTTAAACTGCATTTATTTCACTGCAAGAGGCCTAACTGGGAAGGCAGATGAACTCAGGGCATGGTTAGGAACATGGGACTGAGATATCATAGCAATTACAGAAACATGGCTCAGGGATGGACAGCACTGGCAGCTTAATGTTCCAGGATGCAGATGTTACAGGAAGGACAGAAAGAGAGGCGAGAGCAGAGAGAGTTACGTTTTATGATTATGGATAATATTACAGCTGTACTGTGGGAAGATATTCCTGGAAATACATCCAGGGAAGTTATTTGAGTGGCACTGAGAAATAAGAAAAGGATGGTCACCTCATTGGGATTGCATTATAGACACCCCTAATAGTCAGAGAGAAATTGAGTAACAAATTTGTAAGGGTATTTCACTTATCTTACGAATAAAAGGGTGGTTATGTAGGGGTTTTTAACTTTCCAAACATATACTGGGACTGCCATAGTGTTAAGGGTTTAGATTAGATTAGATTACTTAGTGTGGAAACAGGCCTTTCGGCCCAACAAGTCCACACCGCCCCGCCGATGCGCAACCCACCCATACCCCTACATTTACCCCTTACCTAACACTACGGGCAACTTAGCATGGCCAATTCACCTGACCTGCACAGCTTTGTGACTGTGGGAGGAAACCGGAGCACCCGGAGGAAACCCACGCAGACACGGGGAGAATGTGCAAACTCCACACAGTCAGTCGCCTAAGGCGGGAATTGAACCCGGGTCTCTGGCGCTGTGAGGCAGCAGTGCTAACCACTGTGCCACCGTGCCGTTTAGATGGAGATGAATTTGTTAAGCATGTACAAGAAAGTTTTCTGTATGTAAATGTACCTACCAGAGAAGGTGCAAAACTTGACCTACTCTTGTAAAATAAAGCAGGGCAGGTGAATAGTTGCATTTTAAAGTTGTTACTCAGGTGCTGGGTGTAAACCTCACCCATGGTATTGTTATGACACACTGGGATAGCCTGCCTGGAAAAGAAGCTCTGTATTTTGGAGATGTTGCAAAAGTTTAGAGGGTGCTGCTCATGTGGTGGTTTTTGAGCCTGGAAACCTGTATTCACCGGAGTTCCTCCCTTATTGTTTGTAGTTTATAGAACTGACTTTAATGTAGGGGGTTGATCAGTAAGTTTGTGGATGATGCAAAGATGGGTGAGGTGGTAAACAGTGAGAAGGGTAGCCTTTACATTTACAGGAGGATATAGACCTGGTCAAGTGGACTGATCAGTGGCAAATGGAATTCAATCTAAGCATGCGATGATGCACTTGGATAGGACAATCCACACAAGTGAGACTGGAAGGCACTGAGGATCAGTAAGCCTTTGGTATACATGTCCCTTAAGTAGCAGGATAGGTAGATAAAGTAGTCAAGAAAGTATATGGGACTCTTGTCTTTATTCATGGAGACATAGAGTTTAAGAACTGAACTGGAATATGTGCTGGAACTATAAGTAGCATTGGTTAGACCACTGCTAGAGTTTTGCAATGCTAGAATCCATATTAAAGAAGGGATGTGATAGCACTAGTAAGGGTGCAAGGAAGATTTACCACGATGTTGCCCGAGTTGAAGAGTTTCAGTTATGCAGAGATTAGACAGCCCAGGAGCAGAGAAATTTGAGAAAGGGATGTGATTGAGATGCATAACGTTGAGTGGCATAGATAGGAGGAGATTTTCGCCTTGGTGGACAGATCAGTGACCAGGGGCTGTAGATTTAAGGTAAGGGACAGGAGGTTTAGAAAGGATATCAAGATAAGACATTTCACCCAGAGGGTGTTGGGAATCTGGAACTCACTGCTTTATGGGTGTTAGAGGCAGAAACCTTCAAACCATTTGAGTGTTTAAATGTGTACTTGCAGTGCCAAGAGAAACAAGGCTATGAGCCAAGTGCTGGGAAATGGGTTAAGAATATTTAGGTGTTTTCTGACTGGCGCAGACTTGGTGGGCCAAAGGGCCTTTTGTCGGTGTTGTAGTTCTGACACTTCTTTGTCATTTATGTCACATTTAAAACACAAAAATGCATGGTCCTTACAGTATGTTAATTTGAGAGTTTAGCTAGACATTGGCAAACTTTAGAATTTATTTGAAGTGGTAAGTGGGTAATCCAAGATGGAGGATGGGGAACATTTCTGGCTGTAACGGGCTGCTCCTTTTTTTTTTGAGGTAGTTTGTGTTGGAGGTGATTTCCTCAAAATCCAGGAGCAGCAATTACTGTTTTATATGGTGTTGCAATTGTTATGGAACTTTGGGGAAAAAAAGTCAAAACAACAGCACTTTTAAAAGGGGGAAAGACAGACAAAGGCAGCAAGCACATGGTCTGTAAGGGAAAGAGAGAAAGAAATCCGCACTGCTACCTGACACAACAGTGATTCTGCGCAGTTTACGGCCTTTGCTGTTTGAATTCATGTATCGCTGAACATTGGAGTGCGTCTCTGAAGACTTAACAAACAGTGAAATTCACAATTGATCTTGGAGAGATCAGCCAAGTTTCCAGTATCAAGACTGGCTCTAATGTAGTGAGGGGTACTTTTAGATTACATTACAGTGTGGAAACAGGCCCTTCGGCCCAACAAGTCCACACCAACCCGCCGAAGCATAACCCACCCATACCCCTACATTTACCCCTTCACCTAACACTATGGGCAATTTAGCATGGCCAATTCACCTGACCTGCACATCTTTGGACTGTGGGAGGAAACCAGAGCACCCGGAGGAAACTCACGCAGACACTGGGAGAATGTGCAAACTCCACAGTCAGTCGCCTGAGGTGGGAATTGAACCCAGATCTCTGGTACGTTGGGTTCCAAGAGATCAGTTGTGATAGGGGACTCTGTAGTCAGTAGCTCAGACAAATGTTTCTGCAGCCAGCAGTGAAAAATCAGAATAGTATGCTGCCTCCCTGGTGCCAGGATCAAGGATGTCTCCGAGGGTGCAGAACGTTCTCAAGGGGGAGAGAACCCAGCGGGAAGTCATTGTACACATTGGTATCAACGACATAGGAAGGGAAAAGGATGAGATTCTGAAGGGAGAATGTAGAAAGTTAGGCAGGAATTTAAAAAGGAGGTCCTCGAGGGTAGTAATATCTGGATTACTCCCGGTACTACGAGCTAGTGAAGGCAGAAATAGGAGGATAGAGCAGATTAATGCATGGCTGAGGAGCTGGTATATGGGAGGAGGGTTCACATTTTTGGATCATTGGAATCTCTTCTGGGGTAGAAGTGACCTATACCAGAAGGACGGATTGCAACTGAATTGGAAGGTAACTAATATACTGGCTAGGAGATTTGCTAGACCTGTTTGAGATGATTTAAAATAGTGGGGTAGTGAGGGGGGACCCAGAGTGATACTGAGGGAAATGATCAATCTCTGACTGGTACAGTTGAGAAAAGGAGCGAGTCAAACAGGCAGGGACAAAGCAGAAAAGAAGGTAGGACTGATAGATTAAACTGCATTTATTTTGATGCAAGAGGTCGAACAGGGGAAACAGATGAACTCAGGGCATGGTTAGGAACATGGGACTGGGATATCATAGCAGCTACAGAAACATGGCTCAATGATGGACAGCACTAGCAGCTTTATGTTCGAGGATACAAATGCTACAGCAAGGACAGAAAGGGAGGCGGGGGGGTGGCATTTTTGAAAGGGAATAGTATTATAACTGTAATGAGGGAGGATATTCCTGGAAATACATCCAGAGAAGTTAGGTTGAACTCAGAAATAAGAAAGGGATGATTGCCTCATTGGGATTGTATTTTAGACCCCCTAATAGTGAGAGGGAAATTGAGAAACAAGTTTGTAAGGAGATTTCAGTTATCTGTAAGAATAATAGGGTGTTTATGGTAGGAGATTTTAACTTTCCAAATATAGACTGGGACTCCCATAGTTGTTAAGGGTTTAGAAAAAAAATTACAAGAATGTTGCCACGGTTGGAGGATTTGAGCCATAGGGTGAGGCTGAATAGGCTGGAGCTGTGTTCCCTCGAGGGTTGAATTCAGAGGTTTATAAAATCATGAGGGGCGTGGATAGGATAAATAGACCAAGTCTTTCCTAGGGTGGGGGATTCCAGAACTAGTGGGCATAGGTTTAGGGTGAGAGGGGAAAGATGTAAAAGTGACCTAAGGGCAACGTTTTCACGCAGAGTTTAAGAATGTGTATGGAATGAGCTGCAGAGGAAGTAGTGGAGACTGATACAATTGCAACATTTAAAAGGCATCTGGATGGGTAAATGAATAGGAAGGGTTTAGAGGAATATGGGCCAAGTGCTGGCAAATGGGACTAGATGAGGTTGGGATATCTGTTTGGCATGGACGAGTTAGACTGATGGGTCTGTTTCCATGCTGTACATCTCTAATTGGCTAAATTACAGAGGTTTTACCACTGAAAGCTAGGATCTCTCTCTCGCTGCTTGCCATGCGTCTGGGGAACTTGTTAGTAAATCTGAGCTATTTTAATTGAAACTGCTTTTTGACTTTGTTGACAGTATGATGTCGAAGACTTCCGCAGAAAGAAAGAAATTACAACAAAAGGAACAGACTGCCCAAAACCAGTGTTCCAGTTTCACCAAGCAAACTTCCCTTGTGAGTGTCTGTGCGTGCAATGAAGTTTTTCCTCATTGAGGTTTTTCTTGACTGTGATCTTTTGCTTCCTGCTTTATTTTAGTATATTTAAAGTGTGTGTGATATGTGCTTACATATAAAATCTAAATATGTTTGAAGGGAGGCTTTGGACTCTGGATTTAGAATCATGAGTTATCTGTTGTGTCTGACCTTGAAACAGATGAATTATGTAATTAAGATTGTCAGCAAGTGTACAACAATGAGATCACATTAGGTAATGGATTCCACACAGGTGTATTTAAATATTGTGGTTCTAGTTTACTGGAGATCCAAAATCACCATAGATTTGGGGCTTGCTGGGACCCTTTTGTTCACATTATTCCTATAAGACTAATGAATTGCATTCTTTCAAATGGTCACTGGCTGTAATGTTGCACAGACCTAATAGCTATAGTTAAGTGATTTACTAAAGACTGCCTGTGATGGGCTTTTAAACACCAAAATTAGGAAATACAGGCCAGATTTAGCAGCTCTGCATCCCATATTGAACTTCTTCAGAGCTGGAAAGAAATTACAACAGAATTATTTAAAAAGGACTAGAACGCAGAAAGGAGAATAAAACACAGATATACATGTTATCAGAAATATGGTGGAAAATAGGCAATTGTTATATATTTGAAGTGGTATTAATTAGAAAAATAATAACACTTTACGAGGTCTCACAACCACTTGTGTGTTCCCTCTTGTCTGTTCCATTCTTTTTAAGTACTGTTAATCTATAATTATTATCTTCTGACAAAGCTGCCTGAGGGTTTGATTTCCAAGACCTACACTTTTGATGATTGAAAATGTCCTTGTGAATGGTTTTCTTTTCCTAGCCTATGTGATGGATGTTCTGTGTTCACTGAATTTTGTGGAGCCGACACCAATCCAGTGCCAGGGCTTTCCAGTGGCACTTAGTGGGCGTGACATGGTCGGAATTGCACAGACTGGATCTGGCAAAACGCTGGCTGTAAGTATTTGCAATTTTCTTCCATTAAAATGTAATGATTCTTGGGTAGGTTAATTATAACCTATTTAAATTACATCAAGAAAATGTGTTCATTTGAAGTTATTCAGCTTTCATATATATGTTGCCATCTGTGAGAAAACTCCTATTTGGGTATAAAATCCTGCTGGTATTTCTTTCAACATCACTAACTGCCGAAAAGACCAATCTTTTTCTTTTCTCATCAAATTGATCAGATGTGCCAAGGTGTGGCAGATGGAGTTTAATTTAGATAAATGTGAGGTGCTGCATTTTGGGAAGGCAAGTCAGGGCAGAACTTTCATAGGCTTAATGGTGAGGTCCTGGGGAATGTTGCTGAACAAAGAGACCTTGGAGTGCAAGTTCATAGTTTCTTGAAAGTGGAGTTGCAGGTAGATAGGATAGTGAAGAAGGCGTTAGGTATGCTTTCCATTATAGCTTAGTGCATTGAGAATAGGAGTTGAGGGGTCATGTTGCGGCCACTGGTGAGGACATTGGTGAGGCCACTTCTGGAATACTATGTGCAGTTCTCGTCTCCTTCCTATCGAAAAGATTTTGAGAGACTTGAAAGGGTTCAGAAAAGATTTACAAGGATGTTGCCACGGTTGGAAGATTTGAGCAATAGGAAGAGATGAATAGGCTGGGGCTGTTTTCTCTGGAGCATGGGGCATGGATAAGGTAAATAGGCAAACTCTTTTCCCTAGACTGGGGGAGTCTTGAACTAGAGGGCATAGGTTTACGGTGAGGGGAAAGATATAAAAGGGACCTAAGGGGAAAGTTTTTCACGCAGAGGATGGTGCATCTGTGGTTTCAGCTGCCAGAGGAAGTGGTGGAGGCTGGTACAATTACAACATTTAAAAGGTAGCTTGATTGGTATGTGAATAGGAAGGGTTTAGAGGGATATGGGCCAAGTGCTGGCAAATGGGGCTAGGTTAATTTCGGATATCTGTTCGGCATAGATGAGTTCAACCAAAGGGTCTGTTTCTGTGCTGTACATCTCTATGACTTGATAAATGTGTTATTGGCACAGCCAAGGAGAGGTTTTGTTACTCTGGATCTTTGAATTTTTCATTCATGCTTGTCTTTCAGAAGTTTATGCAAGGTTTATACAACTGTATATATATCTGGATTCAGAAAGCGTAGATTCTTTTTAGATATTAATCAGCAAGGCTGTTGGGGAATTAAATGGACAGTTCCCATTTAGGCCAATGCAAGATTTGGGTTAGACATTAAAACTGCCTCCAGAATCGCATTCTTTTCTGACACTTACGTAATTGTCAGAGATTCAGTTTTTCGATCAAGACATTAAAACAGAGTTTTGATTGTTGTCTCAGTATATGTAAAATATGTTATAGTTATTTATAAAGAAAGGCAGGGAATTTTTGGCTGACATTTGTCCCATAACTAAAAATAATTAACTGATCACTCAATTGAGTGCTGCTTATAAAACTGAGACACTGAATAAATACTCACGTTCTCTTTGCTAGTCCAGAATGATCATGTTAGTATAGTTTCACTGGATAATGAAAGGTCCACTGCTGCAAAATGTCATGTGCTGCTGTTGTGCTGGGAGCATTAATTCAGTTAACTGCTTAGATAAAATCACAATGCAGTTTCAGTCCAACTCCCCACAATCATCTTGAGTCTCTGACTAATAGTGCACTCAAATGTTATCAAGAGTTTTTGAGTCATTCATCAAAGGTGTAAAGTAGGACTTAACTCCTGGGCCCTAATAATCTCTCTTGATGCTGCTGCTGTCTCAAAATTCTTTTGCATTCTCATGATGCCACCTTTGCAAGAAATCTCAAATGAATCTAGTGTATTTATCTATTTTGCTTTACTTACAACACAAAATTGAACTTGTTCAGATTGCTTTTGGATAAAGACTCACACATCGGCTGTTGATGAGTAATGAAGCAGATTTATTTAAATAAAACCAAGAACTGCTGATGCTGGAAATCCGAAACAAAAACCAAAATTGCTGGAGAAACTCAGCAGATCTGGCAACATCTGTGGAGAAAACAAAGGGTTAATGTTTTGGGTCCAGTGACCACCTTCAGAACGAAAACTAGTGAGAAAAGGTGTGTGTATGTATGTATATACTGAAGATGAGGGGTAGGCAGGCTAAGGGAGTAAGAGGATGGGTGGAGATAGAACCCAAAGGAAGAGAAAGACAGGCAAACAAAGAGATGGGTATTGGAGGCCAGGAAAGGAGAAAAATTGAAAATGGGGCTCATAAGTGAGAATGGGTTGGCTGTGCTGTGCTGAAATGATGACAAGGCCTGGGCTGTGGGGGTGGGTATAGAACAAGGAAGAAGGTCTTCAGGCCCTAAAGGTATTGAACTCAGTGTTGAGTTATGAAGGTTGCGGGGTCGCCAACGGAAAAGGAGAGCTGTTTTTCCACCTTGCTCTCCCAACACCTCCTCACAATACCTACCCATGCAGTCGTAGAAGGTGTGATACCTGCATGTTTACCCACCTATCCAAAGCAGCAAGACATACCATTCAGATGAAGCAGCAATTTGCCTGCATTTCAATCAGTCTTGTCTACTCTATTTGCTGATCACAATGTGGTCTCCTGCATCAGTGGGATGAAACACAGTTTGGGTGACTTTTTGGAACATCTGCGTTTCTGTCTGCAAAAATGACCGAGGTTGCAGTTACACGTCACTTCAACACAGTGTTCCCTGGCCAACGTTTTTGTCTTGGGCCTGCTGCAGTATTCCATTTGAGGCTTAGCACATAGCACACTCTCTCCATAAATACTGCCATACCTGAGTTTTTCCAGCAATTTCTTACTTTGTTTCTATTCTCACCTACTAATGGTCCCCATTATCAGATTTTCTCCTTCCCTAGCATACCATTATCCATTTCTGGTATGTCTTTCTTTCCCTCTCCTCCTATCACCTTACTCCTTCCCCCACCTTGCTGTCTTCAACATATCTACCACTTTTTCCCAGCTACTACTAGTCTGATGAAGGGTCACTGGATCAAAATATGAATCTTCATTCTCTGCCGAATGCTGCAAGACCTGCTGAGTTTCTCCAGCAATTCCTGTTTTTATTTAAATCTAATATGGCCTGTTCAGTATTGCCCATGTGACTCCAGTATAGGTACTAAGCGATTGTGCTAGAATATCTGAAACATATGGAAGGTGAATCCCATAGTCTATAGAGAAAGAAAACAATGTGGGTGAAAATGGCCAGACGATGGTAAAGGACTTGTTTCAATGCCACCTATTTTCCTTCAGCCTTCTTGACCCCTTCACTACCTAACATCTCACTTCTGCACTTCCCAGTTTCCCACTAGACATGATAGGAATAGTTTAACTTAATATATCTGACAAAGTTGCTGCCTTGCCCTGAACTCCTACTTAGGTGAGACTAACTATGCATCTGCAACTCAGTTTGCCCTCTTTCTTCCAATTTCTTTTAAATGTCCTTCACTGTGTTGAATATCGAATATTGTGAAATGAATACTTGTCTTCGGTCTTCATCCTGGTAAAGGAGACTGTAGGTTTGGAACTCAGTAGAAGGGACTGTGAGGAACTTGCATATTTTGATATAGGAAATAAGGTATTGGAAGTTCTGATGGACTTAAAAATGGACAAATCCTCTGGCCCAGATAAATTGTGTCCCAGGCTGCTGTAGCAGGCGAGGCAAGAAATTAGAGGCTCTGACACAGGGAGATCATGCCTACCAAATCTGTTAGAAATTTTTGAAAAAGTGAGTAAGTGTATGGATGAGGGAATTCAGTTGATGTAAAAGCAAAGCTTTTGACAGAGTATCACATGGATGTTAAAAGCACATGGAATTCAGGGAAACATGAGATGGATCTGAAACCGGCTTAATAATAGGACACAAAGGGTGGTAGTAGAAGGCTGTCTGCATGGCTGGAGACTAGTGTCCAGCAGTGCCACAAGGATCGGTACAGGGATCCTTATTGTTTGTTATATGTGTAAATCATACAGATGAAAATGTGGGAGGAATGTTAAGCAAATTTGAGGATGACACCAAGTTTGTGGTTAATTGTAAAGAAGATGGTTGTAAGTTACAGGAAACTGTAGATGGGTTGGTTGGATGGGCAGATGATAAGTGCAAGGTGATGCAGTTTGGAAGAAGAAACAAGATGAGTGAGTATTTAATGAGTGCCTGGACACTGGGTATCTCAAAGGAATAGAGCGATAGAGTCATAGAGATGTACAACATGGAAACAGACCCTTCGGTCCAACCCATCTATGCCGACCAGCTATCCCAACCCACCACAGATTACTGAAGTCAGCCGAGCACATAAATAGGATAGTTAAGATATGAGACGTGCTTTCATCAGTCATGCCATAAAGTATAACAGCAAAGATGTAATGTTGGGAGTTGTACAGGAAGGATGTTACAGCACTAGAGAGAGTACAGAGGAGGTTCATCAAAATGTTGCATGGGTTGGAGCAATTGAGCGAAAAGGTGAGATGAGATAGTCTTGAATTATTTTCTTTATAGTAGAGAAGGCTGAGGGGGGAGCATGATTAAGGTGTATAAAATTGAGGGTATCATTAGGGATAGTAGGGAGCAGCTGTTACCCTTGGTTGAGGGCTCAGTCAGGAGGGGACATAGTTTTATGGTGAAGGGCAAGAGATTCAGAGGGGATTCAAGAAAACAATTTGCACTCCGAAGATGGTAGGAATCTTAAAGGCACTGTCTGGAAAGGTAATGACGGCTAGAAACTTCACTTTTTAAAAAAAAAAATTTGGATGAACATTTAAAATATCATAACATTCAAGGATCTGGAACAAATGTAGGAAATTGGGATTATCGCACATTTAGTTGTAGTTATTGTCGGTGCATACTTGATGGGCTAAAGGACCTTTCTGCAATAAATAACTCGATGACTCCACTGGAATCTTGGGTTGCTGGCATTTTTTTCATTGTTAGCTGCCTTTGGCATTAATTTGGGCCTCTCTAGCTAACCCACCGTAGGTCTGTGGTCCTGTTTCCCTATCCCCGTATCAGGTTGAAGCAAACACTCAAAGACAGTATGGCTTTACCTCCTCCATCTTTATTCTGGACCCTGGAGGGAGAGAGAACAATCGCCTATGTGCAGAGAGACATGAGTTCTCAGTCTTCTCTTGAACAGCAGATTCTTGAGGAATTATATGGTCACTTACAGGGACCAGCTTCCAAATAAGGCAACATCTATGTTGACTAGGTGACCGTTACAATCAGCGACCATCAACAGTAATGATTAAGCCATCTGGCATTATACAGTGGATGTTCTTAACCTTGTTAACTGGCATTACATAATTGATGATTTTCACCTTTTTAACTGGCTTTACATAATGGATGCCTTTCACCTTGTTAACCAACTAGGAGGAGAAAGTGAGGTCTGCAGATGCTGGAGATCAGAGCTGAAAATGTGTTGCTGGAAAAGCGCAGCAGGTCAGGCAGCATCCACGGAGCAGGAGAATCGAGGTTTCGGGCATAAGTCCTTCTTCCTGAAGAAGGGCTTATGCCCGAAACGTCGATTCTCCTGTTCCCTGGATGCTGCCTGACCTGCTGCGCTTTTCCAGCAACACATTTTCAGCTCTTGTTAACCAACTACCCTTGCCTTCAGCACCTTATTGTTTACTGCAAGTCCTTATCTGGTCAAAGTCATGCTAGCTGAGCCTTTTGTTATACAACTCAAAACTTAACTCTTTCCCTACCTGCTCATACCTTACACACTTTCTCAGGTCAACTGGTTGCACTCTTACCTTGAGTCACAGTTTGAGTCCTAATCCATTCCAGAAACTGAGTGAAGCAGCTACAGATGGTTGCATACACTGCATAGTACTGAGGAAATCAGTGATATCACGTTGTATCAGTAGGCACAGAGCTCTTGATGCCATATGCATTTAAAGTTGCAATGCATCAGTATTAATTAGAAAACCCAACAAATTTATCAATAAAATTGTAAGAAAGGTTGGTTACAGGAATGGACACTGCTAATATATTGTGATCTAAATCTAGATTGTAGCTGCAGAAGTGGGAAAAGAAAACATCAAGACGTTTGTTGTTCATCTGAGTGTTTAACAGTTTTATGAGCAAATGTGTAACATGGTTAGATTGTTGCAAAGAATTGTAACTGAGTTTTTATTTTCCAGTACTTACTGCCAGCCATTGTGCACATCAACCACCAGCCATTCCTGGAGCGTGGCGATGGTCCCATTGTGAGTGCTTTACTTTAAACTCATTAATGTCAAGCCCCACTTTTGTGTTTGAACACATAATCTAGTTTGACAGTGCAGAAGAGCCCTGGGGGAATGTTAGATGTTAAAAGTGTGGTTTTTATCAATGAGAGGTTAATCCAAGATACAGTCCATCTGTTCAAGTGAGGTGAAAGGATTTATCCATTCCTCAATTCAATATTTCCTCGACCAAATCTACAGAAAACAACTTTAGAGGCCATTCTGATTATTTTTTTTTCCCCCTGTAATCTTACACACTTTCTCAGGTCAACTGGTTGCACTCTTACCTTGAGTCACAGTTTGAGTCCTAATCCACTCCAGAAACTGAGTAATCACAGTCACCAAAAAAACAAAAGCTGCACGTTTTTGGATGTGAATGCTTTGCCATTGGAAGCATTGAAAATTCGAAGTATTTTGTTTCAAAAGTGAAAATTAGCTAAATGTTTGAGCCAGAAAATCTAGAACTGCAGGAGATGTTGGTAGAAGACACATTAAGAATTACATTTACAATTAAATTTATTTTTCTTAATGCTGTTTCCCACATCTGTCCTCAACATCCAAATGGCTGATCCCAGTTTAATAGGTGGCCTCCATAATTAATAACATAGAGGAGAAATTACAAAGCTAAAAAGGGTTAATAAAAGTTTTGAGTTTTGAAGGAAAAAATGTTTTAATTTGAATATTATAGAAAAGAAAATGAAATCACTGACACTTACACTTGTTCTATTATTCTGTGCTAAGCCCATCTTTTATCATGTTCTGATTGCTGGGTTTCACTTTTCACAGTGCTTGGTATTGGCACCAACTCGAGAACTAGCACAACAGGTTCAGCTGGTTGCAGAAGACTATGGAAAATCTTCACGTATAAAGAGCACTTGTATTTATGGAGGGGCACCTAAAGGCCCTCAGATTAGGGACCTAGAGAGAGGTATGTGCTAACCCCTTTATTGTGAAAAAAAGTCATAATTGTTGAGAATTTTGAGGTCTCCTCTGTATGTTTACACTGCTAAGATGACTACCCAGTAGATCTTTTTAAAATTTATGAAAATAAATTTTCTGTAGCTAAAGCTTCTCCTGGACATACACGGCTCAGTAGGTTTAAGCAATAAGTAGCTGAGTCATTCAAACAAAGATGATCTCAAATTCTGTCTCTAATCTGTCCTATTTGAACTTAACTGGTATAGTGGTATGGAGTTTTTTAAATCTTGGAAGGAGTGCCTTGACCTGATTTAAGTCCTTTTAGAATTTAGCATATGCAAATACAAGGATTGAGCTCAGCTATTCTACATATCACAAAGCAATAGTCTGCAACTGACAAAAGTAAACAATGTGCTGTTTGTGCCACTAAGGTACTAGGACTGTTTCAGGAACTTGATGCTTCTACATTTCGTCAATCCATATGTACAGACTGCTAATGCAGTGTATTTCTGGCCCAAGAGATTAAAGCACTACCCAAGATTCTAGTGTATTTGTACTCTGCTTCACCCTAGATAGATCAGGTTTACTTGCATTTAGAACTCTGTTACTGTGTTCATCATTTTCCTTTTGTCGCTGCAAAGCTCATTTAAAGTAATCTTGTACTCATTTAATCATGCAAAATAAAACCATAGTTTATTTTTCCTTGTTTTGCAAATATCAAATTCTGTTTGCACAATTTTTATGCAAGTTGGATAGTAATCTTCAAATAACACTTCCATCCTCTCACCCAGTTCACTCCATTTTAATTTTACATGCAAATTTGAACAGCTTAATGTAGGTTTCTGAACCTGGGTTGGAGGTAGGAATTCAAATAAGCATCCGTCTTTCCCACCTATCACTGACTCTTAGATCCCAGAGCAAGCCTCTGAACTGTATTTTCTTCATCAGCTGTTTCTCTGTTTTAGGAGTAGAAGTCTGTATTGCAACCCCAGGCCGTCTAATTGACTTTCTAGAAGCTGGGAAGACAAATCTGCGTCGATGTACTTACCTGGTCCTGGACGAAGCTGACCGCATGTTAGATATGGGGTTTGAACCTCAGATCCGGAAGATTGTGGAGCAGATCCGGGTAAGAATAGTGTCAGTTGAAAGCATTGTGAAAATTGCACTGTCTCTATAAGGCAGTGTAATGCTATTAAAATCAGGCACTAGTTCACACAGCTTGAGAATAAATGCCCTTCATTCTGAACAAAGTAATGCCATCAGTATTTTCATAGTCTGAAACTGAAGTAATTGAAATTGACACTTTGTGGAGATGCATGGTGTGAGAAACTGAATAACTTCTCTTTTGTTCAGCCGGACCGACAAACCCTGATGTGGAGTGCTACTTGGCCTAAAGAGGTGCGGCAGCTAGCAGAGGATTTCCTGCGTGATTATATCCAGATCAATGTTGGAGCCCTGGAGCTGAGTGCGAACCACAATATTCTCCAAATTGTTGATGTGTGTCAGGAGACTGAGAAGGATCTGAAGTGAGTGTGCCTTGATACTTTGTCAGGTGGTACCTCACTCTGTGAGGTGGAGGACTTCTCATAATGATGTCTGTATTTATAGACTCATAGGAAATTTGCACAGAGTGGAACTGCTCAGCCCATTTCAATATCTGTCTAACTCATTCTTAATATTTCTGCAATCAGCTTCCACCATCTTTTGAAGCAGAACAATCCATGTGCCGACCACTCCCAGTGGTTGAATGAGAGTTGAGCATTCTTATCTCCTATATAATAATTTACCAACAATCTTGAATGTTTTTGGTCAGTGGTATAATGTCTTTTTGGAGATGTTCATTACCTGTATTTATGTAGCACTGTTATTTCCAACTGATCAGAACTACTCTAAATACTGCTTGAAATGTTTTTATCTCCTGCTGTCTACTACTTTGTGAAGTTTCATTGCACAACCTATTTCCTACACTAGCATCTAAGAGTAAAATGCCTAAAACTGACTCATTAAAAACACCACCTCTCAGTCTTGAATGTGTGTATTCAATTGTAGATTGCTACATCTGATGGAGGAAATCATGGCAGAGAAAGAAAATAAGACCATCATCTTTGTAGAGACCAAACGTCGCTGTGACGATCTGACTCGGAGAATGCGGAGAGACGGGTAGGTGTTGTTACGGTCCCCAACCCTCAGATTTGAAGGAAGCATTTTTTATTTATAGCTATATCAGGTATATGAAACTTGAATTTTTGATATTTTAGTGAGAGGTTATTAATTGACGCACAGCACTGTAACTTGGATGAATGGATAAGACATACCAGGGTATAGAGACTGTGGAGCAGTTCAACTGTTGTGCTTTCCAGACTGAGTAGCATTTGTGCCAGGGAAACCCAAGAGGGCAAGTGCAGACCTGCTTTCAGAAGGAATTGACTTGTGGGTGGTTCCAGAATATGGTGACAACCTTGTTTTTTGCCTTTTTAAAGCCTTGCTCCTTTTCTTCATTCTTGTAGGTGGCCAGCAATGTGCATTCATGGAGATAAAAGTCAGCCTGAGAGAGACTGGGTCCTAAATGGTAAAAATGGATGTCTTTTTCATGTTACAAGCAAGAGTTTTTTTATGTAATTAATAACTTAGTGTTGTTTTAGTATTATGAATTTCAGTTACTCAAATGAATTGTAGAATTTGGGTTTGTAACCATTTTCGAGCGTTATTAATGAATCCCATTTTCAAGACAGATGGGAACTCCCTAAAGACCATTATAAGAACCGATAACACAAAAAAAGACCTTTGGTTCAACCCATTCTTTCCACAGTTGATTTAGTTTCTTTAACTCCTTGAAGCTACTGTGTAAACACTCCTCAGTCCCTAAAAGGTGGCCAGCAGAGTTTTGAAAGTGCAATCAGCAGCCTCTGGATCTGCTGAATGAAGTTAAGTCATGATTTGCTTGCATTCACTGGCAACAGAGAGTGAGATTGGGGGGGTCGAAGGAGAAAGATACTTTGTGAGTGCAGTGGGGTGGAGGAGGGTTTTATAGATGATCGATTGTATTGTTGCCCAACCTCGTCATCTACTGTAAACTGACTTTCCGTTTTACTTATCCAAATTGTATTCTTTCACACTTTGCCATGCTGATCTCCAGAGGCTATGCTTCTCCCCCCTCAGCATTCAGCCTGTCATCCAAAAGGCCATAACTAAGCATTTTAAGTTTTGTAGAACATAGAACGGTACAGCACAGAACAGGCCCTTCAGCCCACGATGTTGTGCCGACCATTGATCCTCATATGAGGTAAACCTAATGTACAAACTGTCAAATTTCTGTGACCATATACATGTCCAGCAGTCTCTTAAATATCCCCCAATGACCTCGTTTCCACAACTGCTGCTGGCAACGCATTCCATGGCGCTCTCAACTCTGCGTAAAGAACCTGCCTCTGACATCCCCTCTATACTTTCCACCAAGATGCCTGCCTTGAAGAAGTTTTCCTCCTCTCTCTACAAGAATCTCAGGGAGTCCCCCTCCCACTGCAACTCCCAGGTCAAACTTCCAGCGCCGCACTGTCCCCTTGACTTGTCTGCACTTGTCCGACCTGCCTAGCTCCTTTTCCACCTATCCACTCCACCCTCTCCTCCCTGACCTATCACCTTCATCTCCTCCCCCATTCACCTATAGTACTTTCTCCTCTCCCCACCCCCACCCTCCTCTAGCTTATCTTTCCACGCTTCAGGCCCTCTGCCTTTATTCCTGATGAAGGGCTTTTGCCCGAAATGTCGATTTTGCTGCTCGTCGGATGCTGCCTGAATTGCTGTGCTCTTCCAGCACCACTGATCCAGAATCGGGTTTCCAGCATCTGCAGTCATTGTTTTTACCCAGCTTAAAACTATGACCCCTCATGTTAACAATTTCTGCCCTAGGAAAAGTTTCTCGCTATCAACTCTATCTATGCCTCCCATTATCTTGTACACCTCAATTAGGCCCCCTGTCTTGCTGTTTTTTTCCAATGAAAAAAGTCCGAGCTCAGTCAATCTCTCTTCGTAAGAGAGATCTCTCTTCGTAAGTTTACCAGCATCCTGGTAAACCTCCTCTGAACCCTCTCCAAAGCATCCATCTCTTTCCTATAATAGGGCGACCAGAACTGGACACAGTATTCCAAGTGCGGTCTAACCAAAGTTTTATAGAGTTGCAACAAGATCTCACGGCTCTTAAACTGTTAATGAAAACCAAAACACCATATGTTTTCTTAACAACCCTGTCCACCTGGGTGGCAATTTTAAGGGATCTATGTACCTGCACACCAAGATCCCGCTGTTCCTCCACACTGCCAAGAATCCTGTCTTTAATCCTGTACTCAACTTTCAAGTTCGACCTTCCAAAATGCATCACTTTGCATTTATTCAGGTTGAACTCCATCTTCCACCTCTCAGCCCATCTCTGCATCCTGTCAATGTCACGCTGCAGCCGACAACAGTCCTCTATACTGTCAACGACACCTCCAACCTTTGTGTCGTCTGCAAACTTGCTAACCCATCCTTCAATCTCCTCATCCAAGTCATTAATAAAAATTACAAAGAGTAGAGGACAAGGAACAGAGCCCTGTGGAACACCACTCACCACTGACTTCCAGGCAGAATATTTTCCTTCCACTACCACATGCTGTCTTCTGTCGACCAGCCAATTCTTTATCCAGACAGCTAAATTTCCCTGTATCCCATTCCTCCTGACCTTCTGAACGAGCCTACCATGGGGAACCTTATCAAATGCCTTACTGAAGTTCATATACACAACATCCACTACTCGATCCTCATCAACTTGTCTAGTAACTACTTGTTTGTAGTATCTACAAACTTCATAATGCTACTTCCTGCATAATAGTCTACTTCATTTACAAAAGTTGAGAAGAATATGAACTGAAAACTATTCCTTGCATAACACCTTACTATCTGGGGGAAAAAAATTATCCATCTATTTCAATTACTCTACCACTTTCTGATTAACTCCATGTACCTCCATCTATTAATTTCTCGTATGACGTTTTGTTAGATACCTCCTTGAAATCCTATATGTATTTGTACAGCACTGGTCTTTCCTCGACTGTTTTCCCACAAATTGCTAAAGTAGCTGCTGCTTGTAGCTCCCCTATACCAAGAGATCTATTATGCTATGCCACACTCCTCTGTCTTGTGCCATCCTATCATATCTGCAACTGCTTTTTGACATCCATTATCCCAACTATGCTTAGGTTGACACTCTTTCTGCACCCCTTCACGTCCTCTAGAAGAGATTTCTATAGCTTTTTAACTTTGATCAAATGGTCAAACTGGTGACATTTTCTTCTTTGGGTATCACTCTTTTTAAAGTTCTTTTTGCTCTTGCAATTCCTCTTTTGTGAAATTATTTTTGATATGTGTTTTTGAGCTCGTATGGCAGCATACAAGTATTTAACGTTTTCAATTGCTTGTAAATAATTTACACATAAAATGAATTGAGTTAAGCTTCCTGTATATTGAAGGAATGAGAAGAGATGATATGGTTTTACACATAGTGTTTGTAATGAAGTGCTTTTCTCCTATTCCTGCAGAATTCCGATCCGGAAAGGCACCAATCCTTATTGCAACTGATGTTGCATCTCGAGGTCTAGGTTTGTACTCAACTTGTTTGCAGGAAAAAGTATTACAGATCAAGCTATGAAATTGCCTAAACTGAAAGAGGAAAGCGATATTTAAAGTGACGTAGTGTGATTTCCCCACCATCTTGAGCTTTTTAAATAAGTGACTTATTTTTGTTTTTTAAAATGTCTCTTTGTTTTTGTATTAAGGTACAGGCCTGCGGCAAGGCCTAGGCATGACAAAACGAGCACCAAGAGGGAGAGGAGATATCCATCTACCGCCACCTACATAAACCAAGCTTAGCCTTACCGTGTGGGGTCTTAACCCCTATGCACTGGGCTGGCTGTCCCAAATTTGGGGTCTTCGGATAATGTTTACCCCGACTTCTGTTATCCAGCTCGCCCTGGCACTGTCTGGTTCAACCTCTGCAGCGGACTGGTTCGTTAAATAAATAGGGTCTTCAGATAATGTTTTTTCCAACTGACTGAATATCCAGCTTGTCCTGGCCTTGTGGGGTTCAAGCCCTGCTCCAAGCCATCTTATTGGAGAGAATACTTAGGGGACTTCATAGATATTGACTTGCCCATCAAACCAGCATAGCCTAGCAATGAGGCAATAAGGCTCTGTACTACCCGAGTTCACCTATCAACCAGGATACTATACAGGTTCCAGGTAATCTTACCCATCTTAGTCAGATGGTGTACAGTGGGGTCCAGCTGAATTTATGGCTCTGTGCACAGTCTGGGCACATTTAGTTGAGATTTCTGGATACATGTTAAATGTTGCCCCTTACTTGATGAGAGATATTCCAAAAATGGGAACATGTATTCAAGTGTACTTCTGAGAGGTCAGTAGACATAGTACACTTAACCATAAGGCTGTTTAATAGCTGGTGTAAATTTGTTCTGTGACTCCAGAATTCCTTTTGAAAGTGGAGCACTGAACCTTTTGGATACTTTATTTATCAGTATTCACTCTATGAAATCTGGACTTCAATTACAGAAACTTCTATTACTGCTATATTCTGGATTCCACTTGCATAACATCAGCTGTTGCCCTCAGTTATGCTAGAGTTGTTGATGAGGTTTGAGTCATTATTATGATCCAAACAGAAACTATTGTTTTGTGTAATATATGTGAAAGATTGCATGGGTACCTGTTAGAAGTTTGGACCCTGCAGTTGCGTGATCCAGATGCAGGAAAGCCTTGCCTTTTGAAGTATTTTTTTAATGGCAATTGTGTTGTTCAGGTGCTGCATTTGTTTTCCTGGCACATCTAACACTGTGTTAGATTAATAACAAGGGGCAATAGAAATTGTGCTAATGTGCTCCCTGATTGTGCACATGTAGAGTACCCTTATTGCACTAGAAGCACTTAAAGAACCCACACTTGAAAGAGATTAATGTAAACTGCTTTTGAATGTAGCAGTGAGGCAGGCTGAACCCTTGATTTGTGGGCATCCTGATGGCTAATGGGCTTTGAAATCAGTTACAAATAGATTTGTTGTCTAAGGGATACAACTTAATTTTGTGTATCCCCAGCTTGGTCTGAAAGAGCCTGTTTAGCAATTTATCTCTTCAGTTTTCTAACAGCTGGAATTCAGTATAATTTCAGTATTTTACTGACAAAAGTGGCTTTATCTGAAACCCTGTTCATTGAAAACCAGCACAAAAGCCAGTTCCAAGATCAGAAAATTGAAAGCAGAACCAAAATTCCCTGTTAAATTCTGACATTTCCCTTGTATGATCCAAATTTGATTTACTTATAATTGGTTTACTGCTGAAACTAAGGGGCGTGTGGAATTGTCTGCTGATTAGGGGTTTCACACCAAGCACTACATTTACATGGCCGGCCAGTTCTGCACTCAAACTGTTAAGTGCCTCAGAGCTAGAAACAAATCTTTCTAGCTACTAATGGGAACACCATGCATGCACTGACAGTGGCCCACTGTTTCACACTGAGATGGACAGACTGTTCCGAAGTAACTTCCCCTTTAACGGGCACTGGTAATAAACTAGGAATTAATGGCGTATATGTTCTTGGTCTCTTTACTTTAAAGGGTTAGAAGGTTTGTTAAGTATGGCTGTTACAAAATTAGGGCCCCTTAATGGGGAAACTCCAGATGGAACAGTTTGCTCATTCTTAGTTCATACTGCAAAAAGAAACTACTGAATCCCCGCTGGTTAGCAACAATTGCAGCCAACTGATCCATCTGCTGGATTTGTGGCTCTATTGCAATCCCTGGGGTCTGGTTTCTGATGAGAACTGGAGTAACGTGGTGCAAACAGTTTACTCTCAACTACTGTGAAACCCCTACTGCCAAGCATGCCAAGTATCTCCCTCACCTTCACAGGACGTCATGTCGGGGCTTGTCCGGTAACATCTTGGGCCTGTCTGAGTTGCGCTGCCCGAAAAGCGGGTTGCAAAAAAAGTTTTTAAGGTAGGAATGAGTAGATTGCTGTTTCTGCATCTTGCCTAGCCATTGTAGAATTTACTACAAAACGAAGAACTATTTCATGTAGGTTACAGTCTGTTTCTTGTTACCGACTGATTCTACCAGGGTGGGAAAAGTTTTGTTTTGAAACATAATATTGTGGAGAGCCAGTAGACAATAGTTTATAAGGCCAGCTGTGAATATTGTGTTAGGGGCTTGAGGTTTTCTGGTGCAAAGCAAACTTTCTCTGTGGGGAAGTGCTAGTTGCAAGAGAATGAAATATCTGCCATGTGTTTTGATCAAATCATAGGAGCAGCAACATTTCTTAATATTTTTCCCAGTCTGCCATTAATAATGGGCTCTGAGTTTTAAAATCTGCAGTCTATAGTGCACAGCAATCATAGCAGGGTAATATTAAAAAGCAATCAAAATAATTTTAAAGAATTTGGAAAGTCTCAATTTTTATGCTCCACACTTTGTTTCTCTGTCCCTTATTCCTTAACATAGCTTTTCCTGTCTTTTGTTGCCAACTGGGAAAGAATTATCGGAGCTTCTCCATAACTTCAATGTCAGGGACATCACTTAGATCTTTCACTTGGTAATAATTTAAAAGATATAGTACACGAGCCCCTTGCATTGCTTCACATAATGTTAACCTTTTGTCATGGTTTGGGTTTATCATTCTAATACCTTTTACTTCTCCACAATAAAAGGCTGCTGGAAAAAATGCTCCCTCTGGTTAGTTGAGTATGTGCAAGTTATCTGAAAAATACCAACCAACTAGCAGAATACCCTATACGACACTAGAGCTGATAGCTAAGTGTTGGTCATAACTGAGCTCATCCTAGCACACTGTAATACAGTACTGGTGCGGTGCGTAAGATCACTCAGCTTCTTTTCAGTTCAGTTTGCAGTACCTCTAGTGTATAGTTGCAGGCAGCTCACTGACTGGCATTTGGTTATTCAGTAAACCTGTCTTGTGGCTTGCTATTGGTGTTAAGGTGCCCATTTTGGTGATCCACATTCTCCAAGCTATGGAAATAAATGTTAACATTGAAAAGTACTGTCGTCTTGTCACCTGAAGCTGGCAAGTAAGTTTGGCTTCATAAATGCAGCTTTCTGAGATGCAGACCTTTTACAGTTAAACAATGAGATTATAAAATATGGAAAGGTGGCTGTCATTTGTCAATAACTATGGATAGTAGGACACAGGTGATATAAGCTTTTGGCTTTCACTATTGTAATAGATTTTTGTCCTTTAGGATGGGCTGTCATTTAAACCTTGCTACTTGAGATCCATATCTCTGCTGTTTGTCTGCTTCCGTCTCTATTTGATATCAATATGTGCTATAATGATTTGTTTTTCATTTTTCATGTACATTTTTCATATCTGTTTATCTCTTTACTTCTGACTGTCTATTGGGGTGAGTAGTTCAGTCACTGTAATGTTCATCCTTTTTATTTAAAATAGGAAGAGATAGCATAGTGAAACTTGAGCCCATTCTTGTAATGAGAAACAGACTTCAATAATAGTTTGTCAGTAAATTTCAAAGAAAAATATTCTGAAATGTTTAAAAGTAAGTCTGGGATTGGGATACAGCATGGGTTGGGAGTTGCCTTGTTTTTGGAGAGTGGGTTGGAGGACCTAATTTAATGACAAACTGCAGCCCTTTGGTGCCCCCTGAAAGTCGGGCTACAGAAATGTATTCAGCCATCCATCCCAGCGTGTGGGACCTCTCGCTACAAGGGAATGCTCGATGCATGCTCTCCCAGCTCCACTGGTCCCGTGTCGCAGGGCGGAGGTCGAAAGGAGACCACCAGAACCAAAGAAACGGGATTGGCTGCGGCAGTACGATGGAGGGAGTGTGCATCGGACTGGTAAATACTACTCAACACAGCAGGGAGGAAATCTGTTGTCTAGGCATCATCTTCTAAAATGCAGATTGTAAAGGGTTAAGTTATATCATTAATCTGGAATTATCACTGATGTTTAAAATTATCATGCAGTTACTACTACAGTAGGAGCTAACATAGGGCGTGTTGTTGACCTTGATCATTAGAGTCCATGGGTACAGTTAAAATGTTTGTAGAAATCAGTTGCTTAAAAAAACTCAGACTAATTCCCTGCAGAAGGGCTCCTTTATAATTCAGAATCTGAACTGAAAAATGCTTGCTGCTTCAATAATTTCAAGATATTGTTGGCCACTCAGCTTTGTGCCCATTCACTAAAGGCAAGAATAAATTATGGTGATGGCCAGTAGAACGGTGTAGTTTTGGTTTTAGAAGGTTGTCACAAGTAATCAGTAGTTGCACGAAGCCAAATTCCAAACACATTCCAACTCTCAGATTCCAGGGTTGTTATAAGTTAGACATCATTGAGACCCAGTCTTCAGTATGAGATAATGAGTGTTTTGTAGTGTTTTGAAGCATTATAATTCTTGATTATATAAATGTATATGTATACCCATAAATATTATAATCTAGCCAAGAATTTTACTTGAGAATATTGTATAGAAGATTTCTTACGTGATTACTCCATTCAGAATATTGCAGAAGAATCTGACACTTTAGTCTAAATCTAAATATGTCAGTCAATGGTCAGCTAGTCAGTGTTGTGCCAGCATTCTGGAGTACCAGAATAGATTCTAGTGGTCAGATACCAATGATTCGATGATAATTTCTAGCCTTAAAGAGCATTGTGAACTGAAGTTCACGTTACTGCAGCATTTAGGAATTGGAAACTTGAAGTATTTCTTCACAGATCTATATTTGAGACCAGGGTTAAATAATACTTGTTATTTAAGCCAATCAAGCTCTCCGTGGGGCTTTTGGGAAATATTGGTATGTTTTCTTATTTGACAGAGTCAGTAGCTATAACTCGAGCATCACTGTGTGCCTATATACTATGTTCAAAGTAACATCATTTGTAACTTAGCTCTTCCTGTAAACTGTATCTCTGGTAGCACCATTAGCTGTTATTTTGTTTAGTATGGTGCCTGGGGAAGTGTTGTATATGTTGACATTTGGTACTGTAGAGTTATTCTCATTTTATCCTTTATTGCTAAATGACCGGGCTCCTTGTTTTCAGGAGTGCTTTAATCTGTAATTTAAATTTAATTTAATTTTAATTTAATTTAAACTGTACTCTAGTATCAAATAGTACAATAAATCCAAGTTACTGGACTTTCTGTGTAGCAATTTGTTTTTCCCCCAAAGTAAAAGTCTGAGCATATTTGACTGAAGCAAGAGTGAGGAAATCTTTGTTATTCGTATATCCTTCCTGCAAGGGTGTTGGGTTAATCACTTTTCAAAGTTAAGATTGTTTGTTTTTGTTTGAAGGTATTGGTGGTTAATGGCAGGTTAGGATTTTAGTCTGAAGTTTGTGAACTGTTATATTAAAAACTGAGGTTTCAGGGTTTTGTGAGAATGCTAAGATGAGCAAGATATTCAGATCCAGCAAATGTCCACTGTGAGATACGCCCTGCCACATAAGTTCTGTGATTCCGTTGGTACTTAGAGGTCACTTGTTCTTGTGTTGTTTCTTTTATGGCATGAAAGTGGGATGCAGAATAGTACAATTATAACAAGCTTCACCAATATTGGAAATGGATTTGTGCAGGATGGGTCATGTTCCATCTACCTTTGTGGAACTAACTCCCTCTTTCTTGTCTGTCTTTGGATCAGCCACTGTTACGTCTACAGGCTTGTCAAAGCTCAGCTATTTCTTTAACAGTTTTTGTTTGAGCTGTGTCTAAGATACAAGAAGTTGGATAGAGATCAAGTCCTGTAAAAGTTTAAAATACCTTGTTTTTTATTATGTAAAATGGTAATGCACAGCCTTTCTTGATTGAATCGGATTTATCTGCATCTCCTTTAGAAGTTAAAGCTGGTGAAAGGAGCACTTACAGGCGCTGTAAATGTGTTTATAATTGATGTGCAATGATGTCTAGTTTTCCCAAATACATAATCTCTAAGTCAGGAACTTAACTAAAGAGAAGCAATGCGTCCCAGACTGAAACGAATGGTCTGTGTTCTGGAGCAATGTGTTTTGAGAATTCCAGTTGATTTTCTGGTTGGTAGATTGGTGGATCTGCTCTCCTGACAGAGATATGTGCACTATAAGTAGTTCAGAAAAAGCTGTTTTATGTTTGTGCTCCCTGTTCTGCTGTTTGATATGTGAAGTTTCAAAGCATGGTGTGGGTTTTTAAAACTCTGCATGTGATGGGGGATCCATTGCAGTACAGTAACATAAACTGTAAAGGTACTTGTACTCGAATCTTTGTTTTAACTGATCTCTTTCTACCTGGCTGTTGTGGTGTGCTGTTTGTGCTGCTTCAATTTGGCACATTCCCCATCTCTCCACACCACACTGCAACTCTGCTTTTACAGATGTGGAAGACATCAAATTTGTCATCAATTACGACTATCCCAATTCCTCTGAGGACTATGTACATCGCATTGGCCGTACAGCACGCAGTACTAATAAAGGCACGGCCTACACCTTCTTCACACCAGGCAATGTGAAACAAGCTAGGGAGCTGATCAAAGTGCTGGAAGAGGCCAATCAAGCCATTAACCCAAAACTCTTACAACTTGTTGATCATGGGAGAGGAAGCGGAAGAGGTAACTGAATTCTTTAATTTCTCATTTTTCTACTGATTGGGCACTTCACTAGACCAGATCCTGTTAAAAGCTGATTCCTGAACACTAGCTTCCATGTAGCGAACCTGGGATCGGGAACTCGGGTCATTTTAGGAATGTCATTGCTGAGACACTTGTAGAAGGGGCGAATGTCAAGTGTTTATTTCAAAATCATTAATCAGTGTTTAAGATGCTTGCTTGTCTTCCTTTAATAGGCAGTGCCCCTTAGCTAAAACTACCTCATTATCGTGAATGTACACTGTTTTATCCAATCACTGATTACACTCAAGCCAAGATCTGAGCTCTGATTGTTAACACTTTTTCCTGTCATTTCTTGCTCTCAGTCCTTTACCTTGAACACTTTAGCCAAATAGGCAAATGGGTGGCAGGCATGGTAAGCCTTTCTAAATCTGCAAGAGTATTGAAATCAAATCTGGTTACCAAACTTTAAGAAAGATCCTGTGGCCTGGGACAGGGTACAAAAGCAAACGTGCTGGAATGGAACAAAGTTGTGGAATAGTAGTTATTTGGAGGTATTAAAGAATATGGGATTGTTCTGTTAAAAGTAGAAAAGACTGAGACGCTTGAATTGAGGTATTCAAAATAACCAGTAGTTTTGACAGAATAACAAAGTCATAGAACACAGAAATAGGTCCTTTAGCCGATCATGTTTGCGCCCATCAAAAACAATCATCTAACTATTTGCCCCTCATTTTCCAGAATTTGGCCTACAGCTTTGGTATCGCCCGTGAACATCTAATACAACTTAATGTTATGAGGGTTTATCTATCACCCTTTTATAAGCAGTGAGTTCCAAATTCCCACCACCCTCTGTGAGATTTCTTTTTTGCTTCACATCTCCTCTGAACCTTCTGCCCTTACTTAAAACTATGCCCTTTGATTATTGATTCCTCAGTCAAGGAGAAAAGTTTCTTCCTGTCATAATTGCCCCTCATAATTTGAATACATCTCAATCATGTTCCCTTTCCATCTCCTTCTCTGACTGTTAAGAAAACAAACCAATCTCCAGGCCAGGCAACTTTCTGGTAAATCTTCTCTGCACCCTCTCCAGTGCTATCAAATCCCCTCCATAATGTGGATTCTGTATACCACATTCTGTATACACAATACTCCAGCTGTGGTCTAACTAACATTTTATATAATTCCAACATAGGCTCCATGCTCTTAAACTCTAGGGCTTGATTAATAAAGGCAAATATACCATACAGCCTCTTGATTGCTATCTCCATCTGTCCTCCTACCTTAAGAGACATTGACACTAAGGATCCTCTGACACTATGTGCTTCCCAGGATCCTGTTGTTCATCAATATTCCTTGCCTTGTTTGTCTTAGCCAAGTGCTTCACCTCTCATTTCTCCAATTGAATTTCATTGATCAACTATCACCTGATGAAGGAGCGTCGCTACAAAAGCTAGTGTGCTTCCAATTAAACCTGTTGGACTATAACCTGGTGTTGTGTGATTTTTAACATTGATCAACTGGTCAGCCTATCTGACCAACCTGTCTAAAGCTTCCTGTAATCTTAGGCTAGCCTCCTCACTATTTACCACTGCACCAGTTTTTGCATCATCTGCAGACTTGTAACCTTCCAACATTCAAGTCTAAATTATTTATATGAAACACAAATAGCAAGAACCTCAACTTTAATCCCTGTGGGACACCACTGGACACAGAATTCCAGTCAGAAAACACCTTACTCATCACTCTCTGCTTCCTGCCACTTAGCCAGTTGTTGATCCAATTTGTCAAATTCCATTGGATCCCATGGGCTCTTGCCTTTGCTATCAGTCTCGCATACAAAATCTTAACAAGTCCCAAGTAGATGATGTCAAAAGCATTGCCCTCATCTACGAGGTTGGTCACCTCTTAAAAAAAATTAAATCAAGTTGGTCATACATGTCCTCTTAACAAAACCGTACTGACTGTTCTCGATTAATCCCTGACATTCTGTACTCTTCTAGGACTTCTGCTGTTTTGAGCGTTTGATATCTGCCATAAGCCTCTCTCTTCTCACAATTCAATGTAATATTCCTCGATAGCCAATATTCATAAAATTTGATAGTCTTGTGCTTTTTCTTTAAAGGAAGATATTGTCTCTACACTCAGTATTCCTTTCAAGTTGTAACTGGAGGGCACAGAATAAGTGACTAAAATAAAAGGATGTGATTAGATGTTTTACTTGCACCATCAGTTATGATCTGGAACACTACCTGAAGTAGAAGTTATAGCAGAAGTTTTTCTAACGAGCAAATTTGTAAGACCTTGAAATAGAACACACAACATACTGTAGGTGCTTTGAAAGAATCAGCTCTTATGTGAGGATGCTCGTGGCTGCTATGAGATTAGATAACATGAGCCAGAATATCAAGTGGAAGAATACACGTTCAACGGAAATATGCTGCAATTTGCATCAGCAGAACCTAGGTGTTCAAATACTTAACTAAAAGTGTGAATGCAGATAGATGTAACCATCAAATATGTCACATGTTTTATGGAGTTACTATAAGGAGCCCTCTTGTGGCAAAATGGTAGTGGCTCAACAGTTAAGAACATCTCTGAGCAGGTTGAATAAGAATGCAGGTTAAGCAACAGTACAAGTGCTAGAAAGTAACAAATAAATGTCCCTTTGAAGATCATGGATGCAGCAGGACAATGCCAGAGATTGTTAATGAAGGAGGAGTGGCAAGTAGCTAATGTTGTTTCCCTGTTCAAGAAGGGTAATAGGGATAATCCAGGAAAAATTAGACCGGAGAGTCACATTGGTGGTTGGGAAGCTATTGGAGAGTATATGTGCATTTGGAAAAGCATGGCCTAATTAGGGACAGTCAGCATGGCTTTGTGGAAGGCAGGTCATGTCTTACTGATTGTCGTCACCTCAAAAAATACAAAGGTAATCGATGAGGGTAGTGCAGTGGATGTTGTCTACATGGATTATACTTAGGCTTTCGACAAGTCCTTCGTGATATTCTCATCCAGAAGGTTAAGATGCGTGGGATCGAGATGCATAGATTCAGAATTGGCTTGCCGATAGAATACAGAGTATAGTGGTGGAAGGGTGTTTTTTTTCTGGCTGGACATTCGTGATTAGTGGTGTTCAGTAGGGATCTGAACTGGGACCTTTGCCGTTTGTGATATAGATAAATGATTCTGATGAAAATGTAGAGGGGGGGGGGTGAGTGAGTGCCTTTTTAGGCAATATAAAGATTAGGGGGGTTGTGCATAGTGTAGAAGGTTGTCAAAGGATACAGATGTATATAGATCAGATAAGGGTGGAGAAATGGCAGATCGTGATTAATCTGGATAAGTGTGAGGTGCTGAACTTTGGGAGATCAAATGTTAAAGAAACGTATACAGTTAATAGCAGGACCCTGAACAGAGGGATCTTGGGGTTCAAGTCAATAGCTACCTGAAAGTGGCCAGAGCAGTAGATACTATAGTTAAGAAGGCGTATGCTGTGCTGATTCGGGAATTGAGTACAAGAGTCAGGATGTTATGTTGCAGTTTTATAAGATTTTGGTTAGGCCATGCTTAAGAGTATTGCATTCACTTCTGGTTACCACATTACAGGAATAATGTGGAGGCTTTGGTTTACCAAAATGTTGCCTGGTATGATGCTAGAAAAACTCAGGTTGTTTTCTCTTGAGCAGTGGAGGCTGAGGGGAGACTTCATAGAAGTCTATAAAATTGAGATGTGCGGATAGGTAGTCAAATCTTTTTCCCAGAGATGAAATGCCTAATTCTAAGAGGTATGCATTTAAGGTGAGAAGGGGAGAGTTCAAAGGAGGTGTGAGGGGCAAATATTTTACAGTGGTAGGAGTGTATAACACACTGTTAGGGGTAGAGGCAGCTATAATAGGTGTTTAAGGGACGTTTAGATGAGCATGTGAATATGCAAGGAATGGAGGGATATGGACCAAGGACAGGCAGAAGGGATTCGTTTAATTTGGCGTCATGTTAGGCACAACATCGTAGACCAAAGGGTCCATTGATGTTCTGTACTTTTCAGTGTTAAAAGACTGATGTAGAGGTTTTTAATTGTCTAGAATTTTAACAGTACATAAACACCTTCTGGTTGAAGGATCAGTGATGTCCTTAATTATAAATTGTCACTGATGAGAGGAGAATTTTCAAAGCACAAATATTGTTCGGTGAAAGAAGAAAATATTCTTTTGGTTCACATTCTGCCTGTAGCACAATATGGGAGTGGAACTGTTGATGGATTAGTTGTTGCGAGATTGATGGTGTTGAGGTATTGAGTGGGACAGGGCATCATTAATTTGAGATTGCAGCAGAGAGAGGAGGTCAAAAAGGCCTTCTATGCTGTAATATAAATCTCTGGTTCAGTACCTTCCGTCAACAACTTCCGTCTTGCAAGATTTCTCCTTATTTCCAAGGAGACCTGACTAATGTCGGACTGGCAATGATTGTTCAAAATTAAATTCCCTTAACTTTCTCCTCCAAACGTTAGCTGTTGCACTGAGACAGTGAAATGGTTTTGAATAAAAGCTCTTGAAATACTGTTTTGCCCAATTTCAGAAGTGAAAATTTTAATATTTGCAACTTTCTGTAGCTTCAGTTTGACCATAATTTTGGATTTGAAGCCTTTTTTTTTGTCCAGATTATTACAGGATTTTATGAGTAATCTTACATTTGTCCAAACGGTAAAAGGGGGAAGAGCTGTAATACATGGTGCTGTAAATATATAGGACACACACTCCGTTCCCTGCATATGTAGAGTGAGAGGTTCCTCACTGAATGAGATGGGTCTCTATGCTGGACTGCACTCACACAGATTACTATGGCAGCCTGTCAAGAGGTTTGGAGCCTTTCACCTGAATGGTTTATTGTGTGACTTGAGAGAATATGCTTCAGTAGGTGGACAGAGGGGAGAAGAAAGTTACCTACATCTTTATTGTAAATTTGAGGCGAATGTATGTGGTCAAATCTGGTATTTCATTCAGCAACAAGAGATGGAATAATTTTTACCAATGTGGATGTGTTATACAGATGTGCAATTTAATTCTAATTCACTAAGCATGTTTCTATTCCCCCCACTCTAGGAGGCCGCTCTCGTTACCGGCCCACTGGCTCCAACCCTAACACCATGTACAGAGACGATCGTGACAGAGGCCGCAGCCGGGCTTTTAGAGACCTCGATGGGGATCGCAGAGACAGGGGAGATGGGGGCAGGTTCGGGAGCCAGAGAGATACCCGAGACAGTGGCGGTCCATTGAGTAAGCAGAGTTTCCGATCTGCACAGACCAACAGTTTTGGGACCCCTGTGTATGGCCAACAGTCAGTCCAGTATCCAAATTTTACCCAAAGTGGGCTGTACGGGGGGACTAACCAAGGCACATATGGGGCTGTAACTCAAGCAGGATTTGGGAAAACGGGTACCTTCCAAAGTTCAAGTGCAGGGAGCAGTTACAGTACCTCCGGTTATGGTACTGCTGCCCAAAGCACGGCTTATGGTTCAAGTAATTATAGTGCTTCATCCACTGCCACTGCAGGGCGAACCCCACAGTCCTCTGCGCAATTCAGGCAGAATGGGATGGGGCAGCAGCCACAGCCACTGATGTCTCAAACATATCAACAGAGCAACTCACTGTTGAGTTACATGTCCCAGGGGACCTATCAATTTGCACCACCTCCCCCACCACCACCTACATCACAGGGATCAAGCCGAAAATAAATTTGTTTTTGTAAATTTCCACTTTATTTCCCCATTTATAAGACCTAGGCATCAGCTCCATTTTCTACTGATGAGTAAAGTTTAAAGAGGATAAATAATCCAATTGCATTCATGTTGACTTCATTACTATAATAGTGTGCGGGGCAAGAAGCAAACTTCCTGACGCTGATCCCACATGATCAAACATGGGCCATTGTGTCAAATGTTACTCCTGACACCTACTGTAAATCCTCCTGAAGTGTAGGTTGTGTGTTAATGCTTGCAAATCATGGCCCAGTCAACCTGTTGATCACTCACTAAAATGGAAGCATCTATTGGTCAGTGCTTGAACCTTGATTCCTGCTTATCTCCGAATAAGTGTTTGAATCCTGTAGTGCCCTAGGTTCAACCACTCTCCAGAATGTTTTAAAAACCAGCTTGTTCCATTTTCAAGTGTATCCTTTAAAAGGTAGGTTTTTTGTCTGATATTCTTGTAGTGTAATTTTACCAGGATGTTCAGCAATTCTATAATTTGGCTGTAAATTGAAGCTAAAAATTCAGACTGCCCTTTTCACTGTCATAGCAAGTTTCCAGTGCAAATTAGGTTACTGTTTGTGATCTGATAAAAGAAATAAGTTGAGTCAAATGTTCAATTTTTGGAAGTCTCTATACAAACCATCAAAACTCTTTTTCCAATTAATATCGCTTTTATTTTAAGTCTCTTCCAGTTTTAATTGTTTATAAACTCACGATGTGGATAAAAGCTGTTCTTAGGCACCTGTGAAATGAAGAATCAGAAAACTTTTTTGGATTCCCTCCATAACTGCAGTAACACCTCCTTGACTGCAAGATTATCAGATTGATTTGCTTTTTAGAATTCTGATCATTGTGAGAGAGTCTGACTAAATTAGCTATTGGCTGAGAAGTTTTAACATGGTTCTTAACTTGCATAGTTGCAGTGTAGAATGGTGCTGTCTGTGACTGCCAGTTTGGGCATTGAAGACTGTCCATACTTAAATGCAGGGTCACAGTGGGAGTTATTGGGTACTTAATGTATCATAAAGTGCAATCTAAATGAAATTAACATCTATTTGGAACAGCCCATAGCATTCAGAAATAAGAACAGCTTCTCAGTAAAAGAGATTCCAAAACAGTGACAGTGAATTGTCTCTTTCTACTTGCATCCTTTACCCCCAATCTCTTGGGTTTTCACAAAGCTCGCTTCAGTTGCCGAAATGAAGTGAATAGTCATGTCCTTTTCATGCAAGCAATGAGATGTGGTTCATGTCAGTACTTTAACTTGGATTTTAAAATAGAATTGATTTCTGATGGTTTAAATTTAACAGGTAAAATATTGAACTATTACTCAACTACTTTCTTGTGGTCACAAGCTTGTTACTCTGCTATCTACGAGGACTATTGCTTAACAGTAAAAAGGGGAGCTATCCTTCACCAGCTGCCAATACACCAAACAACAGATGACTGGAAGTTGCAGTGTTGTTGGGTGCAATCTGATGCTTTAGGCTACTGTTCAATATTTTCCATACATGGGTAGAAGTGGATTCTTCCTGTTCTGTTGATTTGAGGATTTTTAAAACCAATTTCCTTGTTGTTTAATGATTGGCCAGTTTACATACTGCTTAGTATTCATAACAGTAGGTTTTCTTTCAAATATTTGAGTGCTGGATTATCATTAAAGGTAGGTGTTTCATAAATGAACTAATTAAATGTAAAAGTCAATTTTCTTTCTGAGGCATTGTACAGAATATGTAGCTGATCATTTTAAATTCTCAAACCATGTTTTTATTTGAGGTTCAGTTAGTAGGATTGCAACAGTAAAGCTTCACGATTGCTTTCCTAGGTTTTCCTCAGGTCCAAATGTCATGTCATCACAAACCACACTGTTAATGAGGTACAAACATTTTGGAGCTTTAAGTTGAGACCAACCAAACTGTTTGCCCTGAAAGGGGGAAGTCTTTGTGGTTACCATCAGCTGTAATGCTATGTTCTGTAGCCAAGTTGTTTTTGTAATTTGAATGACCTGTACCATCTCTCAGTGCTTGCATTGTTTTGCACTTGATTAGTAATGTCATTCCAGTTAATAAAACTTGAACTCTCCCCTTTGTTTACTGTGAATCTGTTTTGTTTGATATTGCAGTGCATGTTGTATATATGTTGATTAAAATTGCTGTTGGAATATCTGTCAGTGCTGCTGACCTAATGTGGGGAGCTTGGAGGTTAGATTCAATTCCTGGAATGTGCCTTTTTGTTACTGGTGACATCAGGTTATCAGCTACAGTGTCAAACTGCCAATCATGCAGGTGCTTCAGTTTTTCAGATGCTATTCTTGGCACAGGCATTATAAAGGCTTTCTCTTCTGGGGACAAGGAAGCAGGTGGGGAGACCGTGATGGTAACTTTAATTTCATTGCCAGCAAGTAAAAGAGAAGAGGCAGTCATAATGTTAGCAGTACTTTTAAAAGACATTCTCAGGCAGATTTTCCTAATCAGCAGCTTGTCAACATGAGGGTAACATTATTGCCAGCTGTTCATTAGCCATTTGGAACAAATGTGTGTGGTCTCTCAGTGAGACACCCTTAATTCAATTTTCCCTTTCCTAACCTTCCTAAATGCTGGTCACTTTTTCATAACACCAGTTCTGGCTTTTTGGATCATTTCGTACAACATTATGGATGTAGTTGGGCCTTTTTGCTGAACTATTGATAGCTGACATTGC
Source organism: Chiloscyllium plagiosum (assembly GCF_037043375.1). Taxonomy (NCBI): domain Eukaryota; kingdom Metazoa; phylum Chordata; class Chondrichthyes; order Orectolobiformes; family Hemiscylliidae; genus Chiloscyllium; species Chiloscyllium plagiosum. The sequence continues at coordinate 30,958,815 of NW_028270171.1, forward strand.
AACCGCTACAATTACCCTAAACCTAACTCCTGGATGTTTACTTTTGTCTCAATTATAGTTAATATTAATTGCCAACGTAACACTGGGAAAAGAAATAGGTAACAACTGGGCAAGCAGAATCTAGGGATAGTGACAACTTTGCAACTTGCACACTTCATTTAAATGCTTTAGATGTTCTGACAAACATTTTTTTTCTTATTGCCAGGATTTAAGAGTAGTACATAATCTTTGCTTTATTGACAATTGCTCAGAGATTCTGTAAGCTACGTACTTGTTAGCCTGTTTGAACCTTTTTAAATCTAGGGGTCGAGTCTCAGCTTTTAAACAGTAAGAATTCTGCAGCTGGAGAAGAATTGCAGCAGTCCAAACAGATCTTGTAATTCTTCATTGTATGTAAAAGATTTCACCTTTGTGAAGTTGTACCTAGTGTCCGTCTTATTAATGTGCTATTTTGATACTGTACTGGTTTTCTTGTATTTTGTAATTCCAGTAATAAAGAGTTATTTACCAAAGAAATGGTTGCTCTTTTTGATTGGTAACCTGTCTTCATCTGTAAATTTGCTCATAATACAAGTTGGGTATAGAGGTAGGTGAGCAGATTTTGTTGAAGAATTGCAAGCAAAAGGTGTAAAAACTCTATTCAGCTAGGTTTCTCTCAATGGTGACGACCTGCTTCAGTTGGTAGAGGATTTAGTAACACTTCTGAGTCGCTAAAGGGAAGAGGAGATTGTAGGAGTGGATCAAAGGAAGTCTGGATTCATCCTGACTTGCTCCATAATTTGGCCATCGTGAGGAACCATCTGTTACCAATGACAGATCTATCCAGATCAATCTCTAGGATGATGATGACCAGAAGGTGCCTCAGAGATCGCCCACACTGAGAATGGGCACTCATCAACATCACTTTGAAGACTGCGAAATGTTTTTCATCTGATTTCCAAACAGTTCAACCACCACTTCTGTTCCACAACTGAGGACCCATTGAGATGTCAGTAATCTATATTTAATTTTTTAAACGCTGTCCACATTTGAATTGTTTAGTTGCCTGGATATTTAAATTTTCTGCAAACAGTAAACTGTGTGCATTAAGTATAAAATTACTGAGTAACTGACTTTCAGTGAATGAGCAAAACTAGAGTCTCATCGCTAAGAATGAAACTATCGACTTTGGGTCTGAGGAAAGTAAAATGGAGGACATAAAGCTGAAAAGATGCAGCCATACAACTCGTTAAACTGTCATGAACAGGTGCAAAGACAAGTCAAAAATAGGAAGACTGGCTGTCCTGACTCTTGACAACTTTTCCATCGAATCCTGCCACTTCAGATCAGAGGGGTAGCTATGGGCATCCGGATGGGCCCAACTGTTCTTGCCTGTTTGTAGAGTACATGGAACGGTCCATCTTCTGTAGCTACACCGGCACCAACCTCTTTCTCCCCCCCCCCCCCCCCCCCCCCACACACTTTTTAACTCTGCTACATCGATGACTGTATCAGTGCAGTCTCATGCTCCCACAAGTAGGTTGAACGGTTCATCAACTCCTCCAACACTTTCTGTCTTAACCTCAAGTACACATTGACCATCTCCGGCAACCAATTGAACATGGACATCAGTTTCAAATACACTGACTCCCACAGCTACCTTCCTCTCTTTACCCACCTCTTGTAAAAATGTGATCCCATACTCCTAATACCTCTGCCTCCATTGTACCTGTTCCTTGGAGGAGTAATTCCATTCCGGGACATCCTAGATGTCCTATTTTAGGGACCACAGTTTCCCCTCCCATGTGATAACAATGCCCTACAGCACCTCTCTGCTTCCTGCACCTCCACCCTCATATCCCACCTCTCCAACTGCAACAAGGATAGAACCCTGGTCTGCACTTTCCACCCCAGTAACAGCCAGATACAGTGCATTTATCCTCTGTCATTTTTGCCATCTACAGTCAGACCACACCACCAAAGATATATTTCCATCTCTATCAACATTCCACAGATGCAATTCTCTCCATGGCTCTGTTGCTGCCACAAGAGGTGTAAAACTTTTACCTACATCTCCCCCTTCCCCAAAGGATCTATTCATGTCCAGCAAAGACTTTCCTGCACATCCACCCACTTCATTTACTGCATCCGGTGCTCACTATGTGGGCCCCCGCTATATTAGGGAGACAGGAAGCCAACTTGCAGAGTGTTTCAGGGAACATTTCTGGAACACACTCCAAACAACCCTGCTGACCACTTCAACTTACCCCTCCCACTACCCTGACATGCAAGTTCAAGGCTGCCTCCACTGCCAAATCAAAGTCACCCGTCACCTGGAGAAAGAACGCCTCATCTTCTGCCTTGGGAGACTTCAACCTCATTGCATCAACTTCACTAGTTTCCAAATCTCCCCCTCCCCACCTGATCCCAGATCCAACCCTCTAACTGAGCATCACCATTTTGATATGTCCATGTTCCTTCCTTCCTATCCACTCTCCACTATCACAATCATCCCCCACCTACCTTCCTCTCCAACCTCACCTCCCTATTTATATCTGTCCTCTTTTCCCCTGATTATTTAGACTAGATTCTGTACAGTATGGAGACCGGCCCTCTGGTCCAAGTCCATATCAACCCTCCAAAGAGTACCCCACCCAGACTCAATCCCCAACCTGATTTACGCCTGACTAATGCACCTAACACTCTGGGCAGTTTAGCATAGCCAATTCACCTGACGTGCATATCTTTTTTTGGATCGTGGGAAAAATCTGGAGCACCCTGAGGAAACCCACACAGACACGGGTAAAATGTGCAAATTCCATACAGCCCAAGGTAGGAATTAAACCGGAGTCCTTGGTGTTGTGAGGCACCGTGCTGTCCCTGATGTCAATTCTTCTGTTCCTTGGATGCTGCCTGACCTGTACTTTTTCAGCATCACCCTTTTCGACTCTTGATGCTCCAGCATCTGCAGTCCTCACTCTCTCTCCTCAAGGAAATTAGCATACAAAGGGTAGAAATTGTCTCCACTATACAAAGACAATACCTGGAGATTTAGATGTTATGAGTACAATCTTGTCCCTGCAAGACACTTGCATTGGCTCCAATGGAAGCTGTGATCTAACTTTTCACAAAGGGCACATTGTTGCTAGATGGAATTGGCAAGTTGCACCACACTGGAAAAGATGCCAGGCTCTGGCTCAAGCCACTGATCAAGCTGAAGATGGCCTTCTGGAATGGCTCCAGGGTAGTGAGCTAGAGGCTATAATTGTGGGATAGTGATCCACAATAATCAGCATGACTCTATTCTTTCTTCCCAAAACTCCTTGACAGGTAGCATGTGGGAGGTTGATAATTAAGCCATTTGGCTGTGATCTGAGTGCACCTTTGCGTCTGCAGGTCCTTGGGGTGAAGAGACAGTGTTACAAGTGCCAATGGCAGAATTGGGTTAAGTGACGAATTCAGCTTGAATGCTATCAATGACATTACAACACAATGCTGAGTGAAGTCCTTTATTACAGACATTTGATAAATTTATGCCAAATGCAAAGTGAGTATAAAATAAATCAGAACACAGAAGCATTATTAAAGCTTAGTTAGGAAGGAGTCTTAATCCTGGAACTGATGTGAAACAATTCACGGTCAGCTGGTAAAGCAGGGAGACAAGGACCCAGTGGAAACGTCATTAGGTTAGTTAGGCAGAGGCTGAGGACACTGCTCATTACAGAGGTTCAAATCGTGCTCTTGGTCTAGCCTTATCACACACAACAGAACAAAGCTAACCTGCCCAATTACTTTCTACCAGTCTACTTAACACCATTGTTCAGTTTGGATTTCACCAGGGCCATACAGCTTCTCCCTCATTACAATCTTTGTCTAAAGACTAAACAGGTGAGGTGAGAGTGACTGCCGTTAACACCAAAGAGCCGAGCAAGACAAGGGAAATGGAATGGAAGAAAATGCTTGCACCACAAGCGGCAGGCAATAACCATCTCCAACCAGACAAAAATCCAATTACCACACTCACTGATCTTTTCCATTTTCAAAATCCTGGAGGTTAACATTGACCAGAACTGGCTTTGCCAAATCGATAACATGGCTGCAAGAGCAGGTCAGCAACTAGGAATTCTTTTATAAATAGCTCACCATCTTAATCTCCAAAGCCTAAAAAGAGATAAGCCAGGAGAATGCCTGGAATGTGTGCAACTCCAACAACATTCAAAAACTATCTCAGACCAAGTAGCTGCTTGATTGAAACCTCATCCATCACCATTGCACAACAGCAGCAGTGTGTCCCAACTACAAGATGCAGTACAATTACACACCAAAGCTCCTTCCAAAAACACAACCACTGCACGTTTTTCTCCAAGCCACTCACCATTTTGACTTGGAGATACTGTCTTCCTTACAATGTCACTGGACCAAAATCTTGGTACTCCCTCACTAACAACATTGTGGATGGACTGTAGTGATTTAAGAAGATAGGTAACCACCATTTTCTCCTGTGCAATTAAGCGTAGGCAATAAACAGTCACCTAGCCAGCAACACCCACGTCCCTTGAACAAGTGACATGATATTTGGGTATGAGGAGGAGGAATGGGATCTGGTTTCCTCTGTTCCTAATTTGAAAGCATATGTTCTACAAAACAAAGGCAACTAAACTATTAAAAATGTCACAAGAAGTAACTTCAGTTTTAGTTATATTTAAAATAATCTGTCTGAACTGCCCATAACAATTAGCACAATTCACAGACTGTCATCATTAAAACCACATGCTGTGCTTAAGCCATATTATGATTTGGGGGTGGGTGGGTGTGTGTGTGTGTGGAAAATGGACATGTGGAGAAATCCCCACCCAAGTATTCAGGATAGAAGATCTAATCTTTCCATAAGCCTGCTTAATACGGCAGGACCCAATTTCTATCTTCATTCACCTTCAACTCACTCCCCCTCCAAACTAAACCCAAGTCCACCCATCTTTTCCTTCCCAATTCATCCTCTCAACTCATTCTCTTAACTCTCTTTAACCCATCCCTCATTTCCTCATCCAACTCATCCTGTCAATCCTTCCCATTCAGGTCTTCCCTCCTAGGCTTCCTCCAACTCACTCTTCATTCATTGCCTCACTCCCTCATATTCTCCATTCCCCTCCTCCAGTCTGATCTTTTTCACACTCGCCAGTTTGACCATCTCAGAGGGCAGTGACTATTGAGCCTTGTGGATATCAATGATAATTCAAACATCCCAATCCTGTTGTGAGTGAATATGTTGAGGTTTATTGACATTTTTATAGGAGATATTGGCCCATATTTAGGAGAGGAGATCTGTGAACACGAATAAAAGGGGCTAAGGGAGCAGACCTTAAGGTATAGGAGCAGAATTAGGCCGTTGGGCTGATTGACTCTGCTCTACCATTTCTCAACCTCATTCTCCTGCCTTCTCCCCATAACTATTGATAACCTTACTAATCAAGAAGGAAGGTTAACCCAAGCCAGGAATGGACAGAATTACTCAGAAGCAGCTTCCTGATCCCTAGCCTTTGCAACTTTCCAGAGGGAGTGTCAGAAACATAGATCAATCCCTTGTGCCTGTCCCACCGTTCAATGAGATCATGGGGCAGATTACAGGGGGTTATAATCTCCCTTGTGACTGATGTCAATTTTAACACTGGAGAGCAATTGTTACAGATGCTGTCTTCTTTGGTGCAAGTTTACTCTGAGGGAGGCGCAAAAACAAAAGTGAAACCAGAAAGATTATTTAACCAAGAAAGTGGAATTTAATGACCAGGGAAAGAAAATGGCCTTGGGGGAAACAGGGCAGATAGTGGTAAAGTTGAAGGGGAGGGGCTAATGGGAAGAAGGACAGGGGAGGGTGAAGGGGTGATGTGGAAGAAGGATCGGATGGGGGTGGTTGATGTGAAGAGGGATGGAGTGTTGGGGTCAGAAAAACACCTATTATTTCATCAGTTCCTGTGATATTTAAATTTAGTTCCAGTAAAAGCTCATTTATCTTCGAGTTGTACACTGTGTACTTGTGCAATATGGTCGGTTGCAAGGCGTTGCTTGATCTCAGACAGGTAACGGGAGGCTCAGGTTCTTTCCTTTCAAGACTGAGGAGAAGAAACAGATCAAACATTTCAGCAGGAGCAGCAAACTCAGATCCAGATCCAAATCTGAGACCCATGAAGCCCCGGCCTATGCTCCCACCGACTCCGAGCGTTGGCTGCCCCTATCCCAAGAAGGGACAGTTTCTCGGAGCCCCACAGCAAGGCAGTAGCTTCTAGAAGCCCCATTGCAGGGTGGATGGCTTCAAGGAACGCCTATGGCACTGAAAAGTTTCTAGCAGCCCGGTAGTTCGGTGGGCAGCTTCTAGGAGTCCCATGGAAAGGATACAGTTTCTTAGAACCCCAGGTCAGGGCAAGTTGCTTCACGGTCTTACCTTTTGTGACGTAGAGGTAGAAGAAATCACAGTAAAAGATGGTCTGCACGACACCAGCCACAACAGCAATCTGATCAAAGAAGCCTTCTGTGTGGTACCGCCAAATCCAATTGGCTAGATACAGCGCCCGGTAAAGCCCCAGGAAGAAGAGGTAATGGGTGGTGATTGTCTCAGCCTCGCCGGTTTTGGTGATCATGAAGAGCTGGGGCAAAATCGCAACGGATTCCAGATAAATGGAGAAGGTCCAAAGAATCTGGGAAAGACAAAGTGCAGTCACAAATCAGAAACTATGAAATGGGAGGTGACAAGTTCTCCTGAATCTTTTGAAGTCAGAGGGGGAGATGGCAAGGGGGAATAGAGGGATGAAGAGGTGCAAGTGTTGGGTGAGGTGAGGACACGGTCAGGTGAGGCACAGAGGATAAGGCAAAGGACCAGAGTGGGAGGGGTGGATGGCAAGAGAGAGATTTTGGAGAGGGTTCCAGATTACGAGCGATAGTAAACAAGTTGAAGGTACCTAATGGTGGGAAGCAGGAGGAGGATCAACAAGAAATGGGTCAAATGAAGGTGACAAACACAATCTGCAAGAGAAACTCTGCAGACCTGCTAGAGAGAAACAAAATTAATGTTTCGAGTCCAGTTCTTCTTCAGAACAGGAGTCGAAAAGTTAACTCTTTTTCTTCACAGATGTTGCCAGACCTGCTGAGTTTCTCCAGCAATTTTGGTTTTTGTTTCAGATTTCCAGAATCTGCAGTTCTTTGTTTTATTCACATGAAGGTGAATTTGGAGATTGTGGGGAGGGTTAGGTCTTGCAGAGATCTAAATGAGGATTTTAAATCTGAAGCACCAGAGCAGGATTGTGGCAAAGGGACTGACAATAGCAAGAATAAAGATGAATCTGAAGATGACTGCAGCATCAAAAGGGCCCTCAGACTCTCAGGAAACTGCAACATTGGGAGATTGGGCAGTCAGTGGCAACAGAGTGGACCTTGTAAGGAGGCAAGTAGTTAATTACTTGGAGGATGGACAAGACCAAGGTGGGATGAGGCCGGAGATATGAGGGGTTCTAAAGATTAGGCTGAGGTGAGCTAAGGGTAGGGCTGGAGACAGCTAACATACAGATCTGGAACGGAGTGTCAAAAAATGAGCAATGGAGTCAGCTCAAACACTGGGCAGCAAACACTGCCCTAACCCCACAACCAAGCTCCGAGTTCACATCTCAGCAAATAACATGAGCCAGGCCCAGGTCGGAGAGCAAGAGTATCTCCAGCTTCATTTTAACTGCTGCCGATTGTAACTGCAAGACCAGGACAGAGCTTCCAGTGAGCCTGAGGTGAGGACGGAGACAGCCTTACTACCTGATCCCCAAGACTGGCCTCAATCCTAATCTCAATGACAACGTATTGAAGACTAATGCCCAGTTCCTAGACAATGATGCAAATCACTAATTTCGGATCTCAATCAATATTAGGTTCAGATAAAGGTAATCCAAAACAAAGGGATCATTAAAATCGGTCTCACCTCCAATGGAGTGTAGTCATGGTTGACAAGGAAGGAGAGACCAGCGACAGGGACCAGGACAAACTCCACGCGGAATGTGTCATTCTCCCGGTCAAAGGTGGAGCTGTATTTGATGTAGATCAGGTAAACAGTCACGTAGATACAGAGCAGAAATATGATCTGGAAAAGAATTCAAACCAAATTATCACAAGGGGAAAAGAGAGCAGTGCCTGGAAATGAGCTGTGGCTGGCTTTAGCTGAGTGATAATTTCTTGATCCAGTAGTGTCGCTGCATTTTTGACTGGTGCCTTGATATCTTTTCCGCCTTGTCTTCTCCAGAAAAGCAGAACTTCTTGCAATAGTTCTATCATATAGTTCTATCGCACTCTTTCCAGAAGAACCAGCCCCAACTTCCTGGGCTTTGCAATCTTCAAGCCTTCTCTCAACAAGCAGACAGCTTATTAGCTGTTGAATTTACATTTCATCCGCTTCTCTGGGAACCAACTCTGTAATAAAAGCCACAATCTTTCAAAACTCCTTTGGTGCAGGCATCAGGAGCCATTCCAACAACGGGGAGTGGGAGGTGGCAGCATAAACCCAGGAATGAGAGGCTGCCATTCGGATACAAAACTGGCTCAAAGGTAGAAGACAGAGGGTGGTGGTAGAGGGTTGTTTTTCAGATTGGAGACCTGTGACCAGTGCAGTGCCACATGGGTCCACTACTTTTCATCATTTATATAAGAAATTTGGATGTGAGCATAAGAGGTATTTTTAGTAAGTTTGCTGATGACACCAAAATTGAAGGTGTAGTGGACAGCGAAGAGGGTTACCTCAGATTACAACGGGATCTTGATCAGAAGGGCCAATGGGCTGAGAGGTGGCAGATGGAGTTTAATTTAGATAAATGTGAGGTGCTGCATTTTGGGAAAGCAAATCTTAGCAGGACTTATACACTTAATGGTAAGGTTCCAGGGAGTGTTGATGAACAAAGAGACCTTGGAATGCAGGTTCATAGCACCTTGAAAGTGGAGAAGGCATTTGAATCGCTTTCCTTTATTGGTCAGAGTATTGAGTACAGGAGTTGGGAGGTCATGTTGCGACTGTACAGGACATTGTACAGGACATTCCAACAGGCCACTGTTGGAATATTACTTGCAGTTCTGGTCTCCTTCCTATCGGAAAGATGTTGTGAAACTTGAAAGGGTTCAGAAAAGATTTACGAGGATGTTGCCAGGGTTGGAGGATTTGAACTATAAGGAGAGGTTAAACAGGCTGAGGCTGTTTTCCCTGGAGCGTCGGAGGCTGAAGGGTGACCTTATAGAAGTTTATAAAATCATGAAGGGCATGGATAGGGTAAATAGGCAAAGTCTTTTCCCTGGGTGGGGGAGTCCAGAACTAGAGGACATAGGTTTAGGGTGAGAGGGGAAAGCTATAAAAGAGACATACAGGGCAACTTTTTCACACAGAGGGTGGTACGTATATGGAATGAGCTGCCAGAGGAAGTGGTGGAGGCTGGTACAATTGCAACATTTAAAAGCCATCTGGATGGGTATATGAATAGGAAGGGATATGGGCCGGGTGCTGGCAGGTGGGACTAGATTGGGTTGGGATATCTGGTTGGCATGGACGAGTTGGACCGAAGGGTCTGTTTCCATGCTGTACATTTCTATGACTATCAACATAATGCTGGCATTGGGAAAGATTTGAGACAATAATGGAGGACAGTGGAAATCTTTGGAGCGATAAATGAAAACCCACATGGATTTATTAAACATGAATTATGTCTGACAAATGAGTTCTTCAATTAAATAATGAGGAAGTTAAATTTATATGGCATCTTTAACAGGGTCAAATAACATCTGATGTTGAGCTGCAGATGAAGGCAGAATATCGAGAGGCAATGAATGGATCAGTGTTACTTTGGGGAGAAGGGTGGTTCCTATTCCCACCTTTGGTGTGGGGATGATCTTGGCAATCACAGGGTCATCCTTATTCCCACTAACTGCAGCAGTGCCTACAAACTATGCCCTGTTATTCCCAGGATCATGTCAAATGGTAATGCACTTTTTGTTTAAAGTATCAGCTTGCGCACTCTGTCCTTTGTTTGTGGGCGGCACGGTGGCACAATGGTTAGCACTGCTGCCTCACAACGCCAGAGACCAGGGTTCAATTCCCGCCTCAGGCGACTGACTGTGTGGAGTTTGCACGTTCTCCCCGTGTCTGCGTGGGTTTCCTCTGGGTGCTCCGGTTTCCTCCCACAGTCCAAAGATATGCAGGTCAGGTGAATTGGCCATGCTAAATTGCCTGTAGTGTTAGGTAAGGGGTAAATGTAGGGGTATGGGTGGGTTACGCTTCGGCGGGTCGGTGTGGACTTGTTGGGCCGAAGGGCCTGTTTCCACACTGTAATGTAATCTAATCTAATAATTTACATGGTTTTCAGACAAAGTTTGATAGAAAGCAGGACCAGGGTTCTGTACCAACCAAAGATGGTTGTTTTATTATGAGTAATTAGAATGTACATACAGGTAGTGTCACAGTCATGCAGCATTGAAACAGGCCTTTCACCCACCATGCCTATTCTGACCAATAAACACCAAACTACACTAATCCCATTTACCTTGGCATACAAAACATAAGTTTATAAATAAAACTTATAAACTCCCCCTTACACATGCACAGGCATTTAAACAGGGAAAATAGATTCTGAGACGGGAAACATCAAGTCAGTGCTTCCCAGTTCCAATGTTAATTTGATCTTCAATACTAGCATTAGCATTAATCCTTAAACTGGTCTTCAATATCCTGCCTCCAGGTGCCGCTCAACTTCAGATGTTATTTGACCCTGTTAAGTTGCATTTAAATGTAACTTACTGATTAGTTAATTGAAAAACCTCACTTGTCAGGCATAAGTCATATTCAATAAATCCACACAGGTTTTTATTTATTGCTTCAAAATATTCCAATGTCCCCCAATATTTCATACCTTTCATATTCTATGTTGGCCAGCTTCCTGTTTTTCAGATGTCTTTCTCTGGAAGCTTTGACTGGTTTGTAAAATGTACATAACAATTGATTGGTTAGAGAAATTCAAAAATCCAAACATGGGAAGTGGTGAGAGAATGTTCATCGTACAGATAAACAGAAGAGATCTGGCACTCAGAGAACTGTTCACCATATTGAATAATGGAGATCAGGAGGAGAGGTTTAGCAGGAATGAGATCGAGGGAACCAGGCAGTGGATCACATGGAGAAGTCAAACCCAATGAGAGAATAGTGGAAGGTAGGAGAGAACTTAATGACAATATGAATTTAGGGCGAGAGCTGGAGACAGAGTTGGAAGAAGGGAAAGAAAGTGACAGAGATAGATGAACAGGTCTGTTTCAACCTTGTGATAAATAAAGTCATGGGTCTTTAGTGCCTTCTGGAGGAGAAGAGATAGCAAAAGAACTGAAGACAGTTTGTAGTGAAGAAGAAAGAGGAAGGAATTATCTTGGAATTTCAGTGAAGACCTAGAATCCAAATCACAGAGAGGAGAGTGGCAAGGCAAGGAACGGGCCACGTCTGGAATCAAACCCTGATGTGGAGACCGCCTCCAGCCAATCAGAGGCCAGAACTGGATGTAGTACTCCAGCTGAAACTTGTAGTGTTTTATAAATGTTTGGCATAAGTCAGAGATATATAGCTCCGAAAAGGGCCTTTCAGTCTATCAAGTCTGTTCCAGTCTAAAATAACCACCAACTATTCAAATCCTATTTTCCAGCTCTTGGCCCATAGCCTTGAATGTCTTAGCATTGCAGCTGCACGTCAAAATACTTGTGAAATGTTCTGAGTGTTTCTGCCTCTATTACCCTTACAGGCAGTGAGTTCCAGATTCCCACCACACTCAGTGAAAAAAGTTCCTCCCCCTTCTACCCCTTACCTTCAGTCTATAACCCCTGGTCTGTGATCCCTTCAACGGGGGAAGGTTTCTTCCTGTCAACCCTCACTCTGCTCCTCAAATGTTTATACATTTCAATCACATCCCCTCTCAATCCCCTTTTCTAAGGAGAACACTTCCATGAACTGAATTGACAGATTTATCCTTTATGGCAATTCTATTTCTTCTGGTCCAACCTCTTACCTTCATGGTGGTGTTGTAGACTGAGATGAATGTAGTGAATAAATCCAAGTAACGTGTCGTAAACACCAGAGCAAAGAGAAGCTGACTCTTCCCAGAAATACCTAACAAAGTAAATTACAAGGTTAACAATGTGTGTGTAAAAAAATCCAGCAGCAGAAAGCCCTGAACTCTCCTGTCCTCCTCCCTTGCTTCCCATTTAATCTCACTCCTTCGGTTCCTCTCCCTTGTCTCTCCCTGTTCCAGGGAGATTAGCCATCTCCCCAATTCCTTTCTTTCTCTCTCCTTCCCCATCCCCTCTCTTGTGCACTGTAGTAAATTAGAGATTTTGAAAAGATTTATATAGTAATATAAAGCATTAAGCTTGACTGTGTAATAAAGTAAATAGGAGTGTATATGTAACGACAGGAAATGATACATTATCTTGCTCTCTCAGCTTTATGGGAAGATGAAGCCATGGTAAGGTGGTTCCTGGATAAGTTTTCCTTATCTCAGCCAGCTCTAAATATTCTTTAGCAGCAGCATGACAGCAAAAAAATGTTGGCAACAAGTAAAAGAACAAGATGGATAAAGGTTTGGCATATCAAAAAGCTTCAGCAGGTCACAGGGCCCACTGAAACAGATGCAAGGCTGAATTGGCAAATATTTACCAGGTATTGCAGTGTGAAACCATATGGTTCAGTACACTATTGCATACACTGGGGGCTGTGCAGATAATATTCTATTCAGGCATGGGACTGAATAAGAAAAAGGTTGATGCAAAGAAATCATAAAAATACTTAGCTGTGGAAAATGAATTCCGTTACTGGATAGACTGAATTTAACAAGCAGACCTAGTGACAAAGGGAAAATGTTGAAACTTTCATCAGTGATTTGTGTAGACAAGCATAAAAGATGAACTAATCAGGAACAGAATTGTTGTTGGACCGGAAGCAAAGTTAATCAGCAATTTGGGAAGACAGGAAGGACCATATCCAAAAATGATTGACTTGGCAGAAAGATATTAATTTCAAAGCAGTGAGCTGGCTATAAAGAAGCAGAGGAGGTAGAACAGGGCCCATCCATTAGCTACCTCAGTTAACCCTAATTGGTGTCGCTATATTAAAAGAAGCTCATTAGTTACTACACAAGAGTTGTGAAAAGTTTGCAGGTTGTGTTGTTAGTCTCCAAGTGAAGGTAGAGAGAGTTCACAAATCCTTAGCGACACTTTTTAATTTTAAGGAGTTAGCAAAAAAATACCCCCGTGATTCACACGGAGGATAATCAAGTTTGGGACAGCGGATACTTTGTCCCATGTCACAGTAGCAAGGCCTAAACAAGAAGATGGAAACTTTGTTGAAGAGGTGGAACCTACCAAAGACTGAATGGAATTACAGGTGCCCAGAAATCTGACAAAGAACATGTTCAGGTGAGAGAGAAAAATGTCCAAGGCTGACTAGCACAATCCCATTCTCAGGCAATACACAAACAGAGGAGACATCTCATAGATTTAGTGATAACAGATTGGGCCTTTGGGAGTTCAGCCTCAATATGCTCAATGATAATTCTAGACACCTGAACTGAATAAAGATTCGTGCACCTTGTAAAAAAAATACTAGACACCTGGAATGTTGGAGGGACTGAGTGGTTTCTTTTTTTTTCCTGTTTATATATATTTTATTAAACAAATTACAAACAAACAGTTTACAAAAAACATTTACAGCTGTACATAAGAGACAGCAATGTTACAAGGGAGAGGAACAGCAAAGCTAGGCCCCAAACCCTACCATTCAACCATTTTACAGGGAGATGAGGACAAACCTCAAATCCCAGTTCCACTTATGGCAAGACAGTGACAATGACATTTGTACATTAGACAATACTGTTACATACAAAGTGCAGACAATACAACTGAGTGGTTTCTAACATAGTGCAACTATCAGTGATTGGAGTATGGCAATTTGATTGGGAGTTGAGTTAATCTTTTGCTTGAGAATCTAGTACTAATTGATGCTAATTCTTTGAGACATTCAACTGTTTAGACAGTGGGTGGGGATGTAGTAGTTAATTAGGGTTAATGATTAATGTGATTTAAACCAGTTCCTAAAAGGAGGAAGGGAGCAAAAAAAGGTAGGTAGCCAGCATTGTGAGGAGTGTGGCAGTAGCAGACTGAGTCCCAAGAACTGGGAGATTTTCAAGGAATTAGCTGAAAAGCACAGCTATAAGTAAAAGTCAGAGAATAAAAGGAGGCTACTAAGACAAAGGGAGTATATGATTAAATACTTAGAAAAGTTAGCAAGCAAGACTAAATACATCCAACTTTGTTGTGGTGGATGAGGCAGCTTCCTGGACTGAGTGACCTATGTGGAGAAGTCAAGGACCTTAACGGGCAGTATGACCACATGCAGAAAGTGCTTTCAACTACAGACGTGAGCTATTTCAGAGCTCTGGTGGCTGGAGAAACTGTGCCACATCCATGAGGCTGAGAGATACATGGGTTTCATGTCTAAAGCTGCAGCAGACCAAAGTCTGCTCTCTTATGATAGAGAAATGACTAGTAGTGGTTTAACCAGAACATCGCAACACCTCAGGAGTGGCTGAAATGGAGAGTCCTTATGGTAACCTCAGCATATTTGGAGAAGTGTACACATTGTAGGAAAAGGTATTGGAAAAAAGATGGGAATGTGACTACTGTACAGTGGGGGGGAAAAAAAATCAGGTAGGTAGTGCAGGAGACCCCTGGGGTCCTTCTCTCAAATTGGTGTTTCATTTTTGAAAGTTAACAAGAGCACTGATCCCTAAAGGGAGTGCAGATAGAGCCAAACTTCTAGCACAAGTGGCTTGACTGTATATAGGAGGACAAGAAGAAGAAGAAAGCTGGAGTGATAGTGACAGGGGATTCATTAGTTATGCTAGTGAATACAGGAATAAGAGAATGGGCAGATGAATGCATAGCTGAAGAGTTGGTGCAGGAGAGTGGACTCCTGCATCATTGGGACCATTTTTGGGGAAGGTGGGACCTGTCTGCGCAGGACAGTCTGCACCTGAAACAGAATGAGACCCACATCCTTTTTGGGGGGTTTACTCGTGCTGTTGGGAGGACTGTAAACTAGTTCATAGAATCCCTATAGTGTGGAAGGAGGCATTTGGCCCATCGGTTCACACTGACCCTCTTAAGATTATCCCATGCAGACCTACTCTCCTAGCCTATCTATGTAACCCTGCATTTCTCATGGCTAACTCAGTGTGCACATCCCTGGACACTATATATGGGCAATTTAGCATAACAAATCCATTAACCTACACATCTTTGGACTGAGGAATCTGGAGCACTTGGAGGAAACCCATGCAGGCCGGGGGAGAACGTGCAAACTCTACACAATCACCTGAGACTGGAATTGAACCTGGGCACCTGGAACTGAGGCAGCAATGCTAACAACTGCTTTCAGCAAGGAAAGAGGACAAGGGACACTTACTACAATAGTAACACCGCAAACCTTACCAAAGCAGAGTTCAACCACGCTGCTTTTCAGGGGAGTAAGGTGAGGCTGGATAGCTCTTATTTTTAAAGCTTAGAGTATTACCGGCAAGACCAAGGCAGTAAGGGTGAAATTGCAAAGTTCCAGGATCTTCAGGCAGGGTGGGGAGGGTAAAAACAAGGAGATGGTTAGGGAGTCAGTTCCTGCAGTTAGGAGGAACAGTATCCAGACTGGTGCTCAAATGACGCTTTGTGGGTACTGTGTAGGAATAAAAAGGCAGACACTCTGGGAGTGCATTTTGACCCCCAAACAGCCAGTGGGCAATAGCGGAACAGATATGTTAACAATTCACTGAGTATGTAAGAGCAATAATAAAGTTGGGGATTTCAATTATATTCCCCAATTATATATTGGGGGATTTCAATTTCCCCAATATTGGGGAATAGAGGGTTTAGAGGGGACAGATTTCTTGAAGTGAAAGTTTTTGTATCAACCTGTAGATAGTTTTACAAGGGACAGTGCAGTGCTGGACCTAATGCTGGGTATGAAGCTAGACAGGTGATAGAGATGGCAGTCGGAAAGCATTTTGGTGAGAGTGACTGCAATACCATATGCTTTAAATTTGATCCAGATGGTCTGCAAAGTGAGTTTCAGATTTTTTTTGGGGGGGGGGGGGGGGTTGGAGAAAGAGACAGACTTCATTTAAAATAAGGCAGGAGCTGGTCAAAGTAGACTGGGAACAGTTACTCCTGGGTAAATCCACAGCAGAACAGTGTTGAATGTTCTAAATGGAACTAGGGAAAGTAAAGGCCAAACAAAGGTGAAATATAGAAGTAATGAGCTAAGAGGCACAGTGGCTCAGTGGTTAGCACCGCTGCCTCACAGCACCAGGGACCCAGGTTCAATTCCAGCCTCGGGTGACTGTGTGTGTGTGTGTGTGTGTGTGTGGAGTTTGCACGTTCTCCCCGTATCTGTGTGGGTTTCCTCCGGGTGCTCCAGTTTCCTCCCATGCTCCAAAGATGTGCAGGGCAGGTGAATTGGCCACTCTAAATTGCCCATAGTGTAAGGTGCATTAGTCAGGTGTAAATGTAGGGGAATGGATCTGGGTGGGTTACTTTTCGGAGGGCTGGTGTGGACTTGTTGGGCTGAAGGGCCTGTTTCCATACTGTAGGGAATTTAATCTAATCAAGAGAATCCTGGATGACTGAATATTCTGAACTGGATGAAAAGGAAAAGCATATAACAGGTACAGCCAGACATCCAAAATCAATGGAGGCTCTAGTCGATTATAAAATGTGCACAGGGAAATGTAAGAAGGCTATTAAGAGAACATAAGAGAGCAAATATGAAAAAAAAATCACGAGTAAAATTAGAGAGAATCTCAAACCAATGTCCAATTTATTGAATGGGAAGGGACTCTGGAAAATGCTGCCTGGGAGGGGAGTTGAGGCAGTAAACCTCACAACCTTTAATGGCACTTGGCTGAGTACGTGGAAGTGTCAGGACATTCAAAGGTTTGGGCCAAGTGCTGGAAAGTGGGACTAGCGTAGATTTAGTTGTTTCTCTGTTCTTTACTGTACGATTACATGACTCCACTCATAACCAGGACTTTAAAACATTGCAAGAGACAATCTTCTACTGGATTACTGGGTGCCCCTCATTATCAGGAGGCCGGGCAATTGAAATAATTGAGATTTTCTTTCCTAAAGGCATCAATGAACCAAATGGGTTTCAACAGCAGTTAACTTTTATATTCTAGATTTATTTAAATTTAAATTCAAATTTCACCAGTTGAAATTTGAAAGCGTATCCCTGGCTCACAAACTGAAGCCCATGGATCAAGTGATCGAACCACTAACCTTATCTCTCTCTTTATGTACATCAGCCTGCTCCTAAACTGCTCTCACTTTCCCCCCACTCTCTGTCCCATCTCTCGCCTTTATGCCGTTGCTCTCCTATACGCCCCACTTTCTAACCCCAACTCTCTACTGTATTCTTCCCTTCACCTCTCATTTCCCCTTCTGCTTCCTACCTCGCTCACTCTCTATCACCTTCCCTTTCTCCTACCTCTACTCTCCTCTCTCCTTCTTACCTACTCCTGCATACCCATAACTTTCTCTCCCACACCTCCTATATTTTTATTCCCACCTTTTTCTTTCCTCCAGCCCCCGCTCCGTGTCCCCATCTCTTTCTCTCCTAATTCCCCCCCTCCCCCGCTCGCCCGCGGGGTTGTTCTCTCTCACTCACCAGCGCAGGATTTGGATTTCCACATTTTCCCCAGGAGGATAAGAATGGCCAGTAAATGGGACAGGTCCCCGGACAGTCTGAACGCGTTCATCTTTCGCCGATTCCCAACTTTGCAAAATTGCTCAAGTCGGCACCAACTTTGCAGACAGCACTACAGTTAGACTCGGTGACGTGGCTGCAGCTTGCAGTCTGTCCGTTAAAGGGAGCTGTTGTGGGCCGACACAAAATCCCATTAAAGGCATCAGCTCAACAAACAGGGCTGCATTAAAAACAGCAGTTTTTTTAAAAAAACATCAAAATGGAAAGAGAGGAGTTCCCCACTCATGGCCAGATACTCCAACATTCCATTGTCAAAAAGTGACATTAAATTCCTTTAATGTTCAGGGCCTTAAAAAAGTTACTTGACTTCGATTATATACATAGAGACTGCTATACTGTATAATGGGGAGGGGGAATAAAGAGTGGAGCTGGGAAAAGCACTACAGGTCAGGCAGCGTCAGAGGAAGAAAGAGTCAACACTTCATGTTGGAACCTTTCATCAGGACTGGGGGAGGGGATGGGAAAAGGTGGAGGGGATACAGGTAAGAGATGGCTGTGATTGGGCAGTGGGAAGGATGGAATGGATCGGTGGAAGGAAGCTGGACAGTTAGGGTCAGGTTAAGGGGTGGGCCTGGGATGAGGTAGAAATTGGGAGATTTGGAAGCTGATGAATTCTATTTTAGGCCCTGTGATTGTAAGCTCCCGCGGCAGAAGATGAGGTGTTCTTCCTCCAGTTTGTGTGTGCCCTTGTGTTGATGGTGGAGGAGGCCCAGGTTGGACATGTCACTGGGGGAGGCTGAGTTGAAATGGATGGCCGCCAGAAGGTGGGTTGGTTGCTGTGTACGGACCATAAATGGGTTTGTGCTCAGTCTCGCTGATGTATAGGAGACCACATCGAGAGCCCCAGATGCAATAAATCAGGTTGGAGGAAATACAGGTGAATCTCTGCCGGACTTGGAATGATTCTTTGTGGCCTTGGATGGAAGTGAGGGGTGGGGAGTGGAAGGAGGCAGGCTTTGCTGCTTGTGCAGCTGCAAAGGAAAGTTCTGGGGAGGGGGAGCTGTTGGTTTGATGGGAAGTGTAGACATAACAAGAGAGTGAGGGAGTGAAGAATAGTTCCTGTGAAAAGCAGACAGGGTTGGGGAGGAAAATATCATTTTGGTGGTGGGGTCAGTCTGCAGGTGGTGGAAGTGGTGGAGGATTATGTGTTGTACTTGGAAATTAGTGGGGTGGGATGCGAGGACCAGGGGAAATCTAACCTTGTTGTGGTTGGGGTGGGGGTGGTAGTGTTTGAGGGCAGAGATGCAGGAAATGGAGAAGATGTGGTTGAGGGCATTGTTGATCACTGTGGAGGGGAAATTGCAGTCTGAGGTGTCCTGTTGTGGAATTGCTCATCCTGGGAGCAGATACAGCAGAGATGGAGGAATCGGGAGTACAGGATCACTGTTTTGAAGCATGGGTGTGGGGGGTGTGGGAGGAGGTGTAATCCAGGGAGTCAGTGGCTTTGTAATAGATGTTGGTGCTGAGTTGGTTGCTAGAGATGGAAACAGAGAGGTCTAGGAAGGGGAGAGAGATGTCAGAGATGGTCCAGGTGAAATTGAGGTCACGTGGAAGGTGTGGGTGAAGTGAATTAACCATTTGCGCATGAGGCAATGCAGATACAGTCATTGACGTAGCAGAGGAAACTGTGGGAATGGTGTTAGCAGAGCTGCGGAAGGAGGACTGTTTCACATACCGTACAAAGAGGCAGGCATAGCCTGAACACATGCGGGTACCCAAGGCCACTTCTTCAGTTTGTCGGAAATAGGAGGATTGAAAAGAAAAGTTAAGGGTGAAGATCAGTTTTGCCAGGTGGATGAGAGTGTTAGTGGCGGGGGGCTGGTTGGATCTGCTGGAGAGGAAGTGATGTAGGGCCTTGAGGAGATACAGGTGTAGAGAGGCTGGATGTCCATAGGAAAGATAAGATGTTGGGGGCCGGGGAACTGAAAGTTATGGAGAAGGTGGATGGCATGGTTGGTGTCCTGAATGTAGATGGGGAATTCCTGGACCAACAGGGACCAGAATCGAGGTAAGAGGTGATGGGTTCAGTGGCGTGGGAGCAGGCGGAGCTGATCAGTTGGCTGGAGAAGTCAGGTTTATGAATTTTGGCAAGAAAATAGAACCAGGCAGTGTGTGGTTGGGGAACTGAGAGGCTGGGGGCTGTAGGTGGGAGATATTCCAAAGCGATGAGATTGTGGTTGGTCTTGGAGATGATGGTTGGCACTGAGAGGTGGGGTTATGATCATGGGGGAGGTAGGAGGAGGTGTCAGTGAGTTGGTGTGTGTGGCTTTGGTGAGATAAGGTTAGTGCACCATATTATCACCATGCCTCTGTCAGCTGGTTTAATGGTGAGGTTGGGGTTGGAGTGGAGGGAGCGGAGGGCCACCCATTCAGATGGATACAGGAACTGCTATTTACTGTAAGATACTGTCATGATTGGAGCGAGGTTAACCTTGTTGATTGGGATTATTAACCGGGCTAATCAGGAAAACCCTGGCTGACCAATATGAACAGGAGGTGAGGACAAGATAACAAAATCCATTTATTACAACAAATTTCCTGTGCAATATATTAAATTGTCCTGGATGATGGTTGAACCTTAGCAGAACCTGTGCTTGGTTACCCACTTAACATGCTCAGGTATGTGTACCTGAGGTATGTGTCTTGTTCAGTCAACACTTTGTGTATTTGAAGCAAAAAATTCTGACTGTTGTGGGTGCAATAGCTGGTATTGACGCACATGGTATGACAGTGGAATTAGTGGAATTATTTCTCGTTAGGTATAAAATGAAAGTTTTTGCACTTCCTTCATTTGGAATTTAAATGCACTTTTGGCTTGGCAGTTTTTGCTAATTTGGCAGTTTGGCATGCTTCAGTCTTAAACAAAAGTAAACATTGGAGATTTCAAATCTTGGATACGTTGAATCTTGGCCACTGTTAATTCTTTTGTGTTTGAATAAAGTCTCTTGACCCAGCAAAAAACCAAGAGATTTAGAATCTCCTCCGTTCACAGGACTGACTCCGAGCTGGCTGGCTACAGGCTGTGTACTTTACGTAAGTAAATAAAGGTGAGGGACACAGGCTTCTCTGCAGTTATTTCAGTGGTGATGGGAGGAAACAGGACGTGCCTGAAGAACATTCACTTGTACCAGTCATCTTGGAGTTGGGGTAAGCATTTTTGGCATCATGCTTCTATTTGGGAAGTTTAGCCCCTTTGATCCTGCTGTTGAAGACTGGGCCTAGGATGTGGAAAGAATGCAATATTTTTTCCAGGCAAATGACGTTGAGTAGTCCTTCTGACTGTGTGTGGACCTGCAGCATTTTTGGTTATAAGGGGTTTAACATTGCCAGAGGCACCAGACACTAAAACCTTCCAAGAATTGATGAAGTTGGTTAAGGAATATACAACCCCAAAGCTTCTCTGATCCTGAGACGCTGTCGGTTTTATTTGGCTGTTAAAGAATCAGGGGAATCTGTAACAGGATTTTTGATGAGCTTGAGACAACTGGAAGAGGCATGTGATTTTGAGTTAGTCCTGAATGAGATGCTGAGAGACCATTTGGTGTGTGGGATTAATGATGTAACCATGCAGAAGTGTCTACTAGTTGAAGCCCAACTGGACTTCAAACAGGCGCTACAACTGACCTGATCATTAGAGAATGTGGCAAGTGAAGCCTGGGAGCTGTAGGGCATCCCAATGTACGTGGACTCCCTCACCTGTCCAACTGAGCTTGGGGAGCACCCCTTGAGTGTAGGCAATACTAGAGCCTCATGCAGGGCATGTCCTAAACACAGGGACCCCAGGCCAGCCCACAGCAGAACCTCTCAACAAAGCCAAGCCTTGGCCAAGTGGCTAAAATGTGCTGCAGGATGTGGACCAACAAGCCAAAGTAGTTGCTGCCGGTATGTGGACCCAAGACAGTAAAGGACTCCAACCTTTAACCACAGACCTCAGCCAGCCTGAGAACATACGCCGGGGAACCATTGCAGATTAAGGGCACAATTTCAGTTTCAGTCTCCTGTGAAAAGCAGTTGGAGCAGTTATCCCTGGTGATTGTGAAAGATGCAGGCCGAAGCCTATTGGAACAGAATTGGTTGAGAAAGATTCACCTTGATTGGCTCAACAAGTGGCTGCAGGATGTGGACCAACAAGCCAAAGTAGTTGCTGCCGGTATGTGGACCCAAGACAGTAAAGGAGTCCGACAAGGTGGCTCAGTGGCTCACTGCTGCCTCACAGCGCCAGGGACCTGGGTTAAATTCCCACCTCAGGCGACTACCTGTGTGGAGTTTGCACATTCTCCCCATGTCTGCATGGGTTTCCTCCGGGTGCTCCGGTTTCCTCCCACAGTCCACAGATGTGCAGGTCGGGTGAATTGGCCATGCTAAATTACCCGCAGTGTTAGGTGTAGGGAAATGGGTCTGGGTGGGTTGCTCTTCAGACGGTCGATGTGGACTTGTTGGGCTGAAGGGCCTGTTTCCACACTGTTGGTAATCTTTTTTTTAAAAAAAAAGGGTCAAACTGGAGTAAGAAAACTCGTGGGCTGGTATCCAGGAGAATGTACACCCTGGAAAGTCCCCCGACAAGTGGGTTGGAACAATTAAATTGCTTAGTGACATCCAAATCAGAGTGAATTAAAACTAATGTTTGGTTAAATGCACCCAGTTCCCATGGAGTGCAGCTATATCTGTGGTTGTAGAATCTGTCTTTAACAAGATTCGTCCAGGACTCCAACCTTTAACCACAGACCTCAGCCAGCCTGAGAACATATGCCGGGGAACCATTGCAGATTAAAAGGGCACAACTTCAGTTTCAGTCTCCTGTGAAAAGCAGTTGGAGCAGTTATCCCTGGTGATTGTGAAAGATGCAGGCCGAAGCCTATTGGAACAGAATTGGTTGAGAAAGATTCACCTTGATTGGCTCAACAAGTGACTGCCTCAGTGAAGTACACAAGAGTATTTTTAAGAATGGACTGCCAAAGTCGCCTTACTTGTTAAGCAGGAAATAATTCCAAGATTTTGCAAAGGCCCACCCAGTGCCATTTGCCTTACGGGCAAAAGTATAGGTGGAAATCATGAGGCTGGAGAGTGAAGGAATCATTAGCAGCATGGGCAGCATTGGGAATGCCAATTATGAAGCCTGAGGCTCGGTTCACCTTTGTGGGGATTTTACATAAACAGTAAACTGCTTCTCACAGCTGGATAAATACCTGGTCCCTCACGTAGAGCACTTGTATGTAACATTGCCAGGGGTGCTGTCCTTACCAAGCTGTAAATACACCATGCCTATCTGCAATTGCGACTGGATGACTAGTCCCAGAGATATGCTATAATTTAATATCCACAAGGGTTTATATCAAGAAGAAAGACTGTTTTTTGGGGTATCACTGCCTGCTCCTTTTTCCAGCTGACCATAGAGAGCATTTTACAGGTTGACATTTATCTGGATGATGTACTAAATAACAGACGACCAATAAAGAGCACCTAGAGAACTTGGACATAGTGCGTAAATGTTTCTCCCAGGCGGGCGTATGCCTTTGAAAGGAAAAATTTGTTCCAGGCAGACCAAGTGACCTACTCAGGTTACAGAATCGACAAAACTGGATTACACCCATTGGCGGTTAAAGTGAGGGTGATCCAAACAGCCCCAACTCCCACATCTGTACTGGAACTTCAGACTTTCCTTGGGTTCGTGAGTTATTCCAGAAAATTTAGACGTAACCTGGTCTCCACCTTGGTGCCCTTACAGCTGCTATTGAAGAAGGATCAGCCTTGGAAATGGTTGTGTAGCCAAGAAGCAGCCTTTAGGGAAGTGAAAAAGCAGCTATCGTCATCTAAGGTGTTGGCCCACTACGATCCACAGTGAGAGAGAGTGCTAACATGTGATGCCCCCCCATACAGTATCAGGGTAGTGTTGGCCCAATGGAGAGCAAAACCCAACAGGGTATGTTTCCTGGAGTTTGGCTGATGCCAAACGCTGATATGCTCAGATAGAGAAGGATGGTTTGGCAGTCATCTTTGGTGTGAGGAAGTTCCACCAATACCTTTTACAGATGGAAATTTGTCATAGTAACCCATGCTAGGGCTACTGAAGGAAGACAAGGCAGTGCCACCCATAACTTCCAGCAGAATTCAATGATGGGCCCTTAATCTCAGAGTGTACAAGTTGGAACACTGTTCCGGAAGCCAAGGGGCTCCTGCGGATGCCTTGAGCTGTCTCCCCCGCTGACAGATACTCCACTGGTGGAGCCTCCCTTCGAGTTCATTTTGGTTTTAAACTTCCTGGACACCCTTCCACTGACCGTGAACAATGTCCGATACAAAAGGCCTATCCTAGCGAAACTAAACCAGCTGGGGGTAATGGGAGGTGGAACCAAAGGGTCATCACAACCTGGCTTGAAACCTTTCTGGATCCGGTGAGACCAGATTACCATAGAGGACAGCATATTACTGTGGTGAGCAAGGGTGATTGTCCTGAGCTGAGGTCACCACCAGATACTGGCAAAAACTCCACCAGGGTCATCCAGGGATTTCCAAAATGAAAATGCTAGCAAGAAACTGTCCTTTGGCCAGAGTTGGATGCTGACACAGCTACATTGGTGCCCAGAGTGCCAACCAGGACAAATTGCCATCCGCAGCATCCCCACACTCGTGGAAATAGCTACGTAAACCCTGGACTCAGTTGCAAATTGACTATGCCAGTCCTTTCATGGGCTCAATGTTTATGATCGTTGTGGATGCCCATTCAAAGAGGTTGGACGTGCATAAAGTTCGCTCAGCAAACTCCAGGATGACGATTCAGAAGCTGCGAGAATCGTTCATGATACACGGACTCCCGAAAGTATTGGTCGTGGACTGTGGGATGTCATTTACCAGCAGGGGATTCAGATATTTCCTCAAGTTAAATGGCATTTGGCACATAAGGACAGCTCTATACCATCCATCATCCAATGGTCCAGCATAAAGAACAGTGCAAATGTTGAAGGCAGGCTTAAAGAAGCAGCGTACACTATCATTTGATACTAAACTGTCCCGGTTCCTGTTCAATTACAAGGCCACCCTCCACACAACAGGGATAGCTCCAGCAGAGTTCCTGATGGGGAGCAGACTCCATGCCGGCTTAACCTGATTTATTCCCGGACCTGGGGGTGGAGAGACGGTGAAACAGCAGCAGGAATGCCAATGGCAGCCAAGTGCCTCCTCTAAGCGAGAGAGACAATTTAATTTACTTCAGAGAAGGAAGTTTAGTGCTGGAACCATGGGAATGGCCCTGTATGGGTATGAGGTGAGGTTGAAGTGGGGTCAGGTTCGATTAGGTGAGGCGGTCCTGAACAAACATAGATCACCTGAAATGGGGCTGGGGTCAAACATGCCTGGCCCCTCAGAACTCCCCTCCACCATCTAGTCAGTTTAATAACATTTGATATTGGAGGCTGCTGTGCTGAATATACCAGGCATTGTGGCCAGTATATTTTCTTCCCCGAGCTGAATGCTGTGCTAACTCTAACAGCGTTAGCCTGTAGACAATCCAGTGTCATTTTCTGGCCCAGTTTGTGACTGTGGCCATCATTTTATACCTGTAGGTTGGAAGCAGTTGCAGTGGATTAGGTTACTTAGTGTGGAAACAGGCCCTTCGGCCCAACAAGTCCACACCGACCCGCCGAAGCGCAGCCCACCCAGACCCATTCCCCTACATTTACCCCTTACCTAACACTAGGGGCAATTTAGCATGGCCAATTCACCGGACCCTGCACATCTTTGTACTGTGGGAGGAAACCGGAGCACCCGGAGGAAACCCATGCAGACACGGGGAGAATGTGCAAACTCCACACAGTCAGTCGCCTGAGGCGGGAATTGAACCCGGGCCTCTGGCGCTGTGAGGCAGCAGTGCCAACCACTGTGCCACCATGCCGCCCATAAAATATGACATGAAACATGTAAAAACGTACAAGACCCTGGTCAGACCACAGCTGGAACACAGTGAACAGTTTTCTCTGCCTTATCTCAGGAAAGATATACTGGCATGGAAACAGTCCAGAGAAGGTTAATACCAAGTACAGAGGAAGAACTGTCTTCTGAGGAGGGGTTGAGTAGGTTCAGCCTGAACTGATTGGAGTTTAGAAGAATGAGAGGTGACCTTATTGAAACTAACAAGATTTTTAGGGGATTTAACCAGGTAGATGTGCAACGTTGTTCTCCCATGAGGGAGTTTGGGAGCAATCTCAGAATAAAGGGTTGCAACTTTATGACAGAGGTGAGGAACAATTCTTTTCTGAGTAGTAAGTCTGGGGAATTACTAACCACAGATGGCTGTAAGTCTATTCAAAGGTTGTTAAGCATATTCAAGGCTGAGGTGCGGATATTTTACTCAGTATGGGAATCAAGGCTTTGAGCAAAATAGCAGGAAACTGAATGAGGATTATCAGATCTCATTAAATGGCAGAGCAGACTCAATGGGCTAAATGGCCTCCTTCCGCTCCTACATCTGATAGAAACATAAAAATTTAGGATCAGGAGGAGGCCATTCAGCCCTTCAAGCCTGCTCCCCCATTCATCACGATCATGGCTGATTGTCCAACTCAATACCTAATCCTGCTTTCTCCCCATAACCTTTGATCCCATTCACCCCAAGTGCTATATCTAGCCACCTCTTGAATACATGAACTCCTTCCTGTGGTAATGAATCCAACAGGGGCTCACTGCTGTTGGGTGAAAAAAAGGTCTCCTCATCTCCATCCTAAATGGTCCACCTGAATCCTCAGACTGTGACCCCTGGTTTTGGATGCACCCGCCATCAGGAATATCCTGTCTGCATCCACCCTGTCTAGTCCTGTTAAATTTTATAAGTCTCTGAGTTCCCCCCTCATTCATCAGAACTCCAGGGAAAACTATCCTAAGCTAGTCGACTTCTCCTCACACATCAGTCCCACCATCCCCGGGATCAGCCTGGGAAACCTTCGGCTGCACTCCCTTGAGACAAGAGCATCCTTCCTCAGATAACGAGAGCAAACTGCACACAATATTCCAGGTGTGACCTCACCAAGGCCCTGTATAACTGCAGCAACACTTCCCTGCTCCTGTACTTGAAATCTCTCACTAATGAAGGCCAACATACCTTCTTTACTGCCTGCTGTACCGACACTCATATCTTCAGCAACTGATGCCCAAGGACACCCGGGTCCTGTGCACGCTCCCCTCTCCCAATTTACAGCCATTCAAGTTGTAATCTACCTTATTTTTGCTTCCAAAGTGAATAACCTCACATTTATCAGAATTATACTGCATCTGCAATTGATTTGCCCACTCACCAACCTCTCCAGATCATGCTGAAGGATCTCTGCATCCTCGTCATTGTTTGCCCTCCTGCCCAACTTGGTATCATCTGTAAACATTTGTCTCATTATGGACTCAGTACAAAGAGTTTCTGTGTCATCCACCCTTCAAGGCAGGGATCTTGAGATGAATAACCTCAGCCAGTAAGCAGTTGCTTCTGGGAGTTTTACTGTTCTCGAAGGACTCAGATCTTTGTCAGTTCTTCCAGGTATATTGGCTTACCAGACTTTCCTGCCTGCTGTCAGCCAAGACCTCTGTGACAGAGGTCAGGAACACCTGGGAGTCTGTGCTGTCTGTAGGCTTCATGTCATGGTCTCACATAAATGGATTTGCAGATGCTCCATGATGACTGACCAGAAATCTAGGTGTAAGTTGTACTCCGAGCATTCCCTTTCAACTGAAGATGGTGAAAGCATTAACACTTTGGGGTTTATGAATCGTTGGCAAGACCAATATTTGTTTCCCATCCCTAATTTTCTTGAATTGATTAGTTTGCTTGACCATTTCGGAGGGCAATCAAGAGTTACAATGCTGTGGATCTGCACTTGTGTGAGTCATGACATGATTTCAATTCTCCTTCCCTGAAGGCCATCAGCAATTGATGATGGACTCCACTTTCAGAATTTGTGCACTGAATTTAAATTCCACCTGCAATGGGAATTTGAATCTGTGACAAGTGAGTTGCTATCATGCTAGCTTTTGATTGACATCATATGGGGCAAAATGCTGTCTCTGTTGGAATTCTTTGTATTTGCTTTCACCGACTGTGAATAAAAGATCAATTTTGCATTTGTCCAATTGCTGGTTGTACGTGATTGTTTCCCAATAGACAATGACCTGATTTGGCTCTATGTTACAGACAATAGTAGTGGTGATTTAGAGACACTGGGGTTAGACATGATGTATCTAAAGACAGATGAAACCTGTGGCCTGGTGCTTGATCGGTGACTGCGATGAGAGAATGGGGATGTGGGTGCAAGGGAGTGTCAGCCAGGCCAGTAATTTGCCATGAGCAGCACGGCTGTTGTACCATTATAATGCTGGCAACGGTCTACGCCAGAATGCCAGTGCTTGCTCAGGTACAGAACAACCCTTTAAGGATATTCCGGGTGCCAGGAATGCCAGTATCCAGTTTCGGGAAGGATGTGTGTTAGTGTGGAGCTAGAACTGGATGTGAGGGGAAACAAAGGAGAGGTAGGTAGTTAATCAGACGTGTTTGATAAGAAATAGAGAGGGATTTCGCTCAGCCTCACTAGTTTCTCAGCAAGAAATTCTTCGTATAACTTCACAAAACTGACAGAGCGGAAGATTCAGCTTGACATTTCAAGATATGAATATCCTGTTTTTGCTTTAGGAAGTGTTACCATTGAAATTCAACCAATTTTCCTCTGCCATTCTCTGTCTGCTTTTGGGAATGCAGAGAGAGGCCATGACTGGGCAAACTGTTAGATTGGAGGAGGGGAAGATAGAGAGAAAGTAAATAGAGTGTAGAAACAGGCCATTCAACCCAACAAGTGCACACCGACTGTCCAGAGAGCATCACACCCAGGCTCACCCTACTACTCTATCCCTGTAACCCTGCATTTCCCATGGTTAATCCACCTAACCTGCACATCTTTGGACTGTCGAAGGAAACCCCCACAGATGTGGGGAGAATGTGCAAACTCTGTACAGACGGTGGCCCGAGGCTGGAATTGAACCCCAAAGTCACCATTGTGGATCATAGTACTGCTTTCTTACGAGCGAGAGAGATGACTGGTGGTGCTTTAACCTGAAGGTCACAATGTCACAGATGAAGATAGAGGTTAAGGAGAGTCTTTTACAGCTACTTCAGCCAATGCTGGAACTAAACATGTATCAGAATGTCATGTCGCAGCTTTGTAAGACTTTGGTTAGGCCAGTATTGCTTTCAATTCTGGTTGCTACATTAGAGGAAGGATGTGGAGGCTTTGGAGAGGGTGCAGAAGAGGTTTCCCAGGATGCTGCCTGGATTAGAGAGTATAATCTATAAGGAGAGGCTAGAAAAATTCAGGTTATCCAGAAAGCCAGTCTAATGCTCCGGGATCATAGGTTCAGCTCCCACCATGGCAGTGGCAGGAACTTCAGTTCTGAAAAATCTGGAATTGTCCACAAATCTCAGCAACAGAACTATAATTGATTGTCATATAGAATCATCCAGTTCACAAATGTCTTTTAGAGAATGAATCTACTGCCCTTACTTGGTCTGATTCGCATGTGACTCCATGACAATAATGTTAGCCATGATGTGGAGGTGCCGATGTTGGTCTGGGGTGGACAAGGATAGAAGTTACAAAACACCGAGTTATGGTCCAACAGATTTGTTTGGGGTTGTAAGCTTTCAGGGCACTGCTTCTTCATCAGGTGAAATATTCCTGCGCCTGACCGAGGTGGGGGGTGGTGGTGGTGGACAGCCCTGCGAAGGCTTGTGATTTCAGGCAACCTGTTGGATTCTAGCCTGGTGTAGTGTGACTTCTGACTGATTGACTACAGCAATATCACTAACTGTTAAAACTACCTTCTGAGACAACCTAGCAGGTCACCCAGATCAAGGCTAGTTATGGAAGAGCAATAGCCTAACCAGTGTGTCCACTTCCCAGAAAAGAATACAGGAAAATGCCTTGCAGCAGAAGCTGGGGTTGCTAAAGTATATAGAGCAGGTGACATCATCAGAGGCAGGAATCGGCGTCTCCCATTCCGTGTGTCAGCAACAGCATTGAGCACATTGGAAACTGATGCATATGTTTGTGCTGGGGCCATGGCCTCCCAGAATGGCACAAACAATTTTTCATCATTGCAGTTAAAGAGTGAGTACCTGAACCCACCACAATATCAAAGCATTGTCACCCCAACTGTTTCCAGTCTTGGAGACGCAGCCACAGACCTGTACACCCCAATTGATGGCAAGGGCATCACCTGAGTGCTCAGTCGTGGCTTTTAAGAATAACTGTGTCTGGACATATATCATTGTGACAGCACTAGCCAGAGTGTTTATATAAATATTGGCTGGGAATTAATCTTACTTTCCTCCCTTCCTTCATTGTGTGATTCTGATCCCTCCTTGATTTCACTGGCAGATGCAGCTGTTATCTGGGATCAAAGTCCCAGAGTGATTCTGAGGAGAGAATATAGGAAGTTAGGTAGGAATTTAAAAAGGAGGTCCTGTTGTGTAGGTGTGGGTGTGTACTGTACCTTTAAGATTAGATTAGATTACATTACATTACATTACAGTGTGGAAACAGGCCCTTCGGCCCAACAAGTCCACACCGCCCCGCCGAAGCACAACCCACCCCTACCCCTACATTTACCCTTTACCTAACATTACGGGCAATTTAGCATGGCCAATTCACCTGACCTGCACATCCTTGGACTGTTGGAGGAAACCGGAGCACCCGGAGGAAACCCACGCAGACACGGGGAGAATGTGCAAACTCCACACAGTCACTCGCCTGAGTCGGGAACTGAACCCGGGTCTCTGGCGCTGTGAGGCAGCAGTGCTAGCCACCGTGCCGCCCACTACCACCGTGCCGCCCATGCCACCGTGCCGCCCATACGTGAGAGAGGCAGCTGGCAAGGACTGACTGAAAGCACAGAGTATCCTGAACAAGGTAAAAATGTAACACTTGGTCGAAACAAATAGCTGGAGCTGTGTTGCGATGGAACAAAAATAAATTCAAACTCAGCCAATCAATTTAAACTATGCCCCAGATACCAAAATCCAATCTAATTTGAATTTTACTATTTGGGACATAACATTGCATTCCGTGGGGTTAACCCTCCATGACCAAAGATGAAGGTCATTGAGGACTTTCCACGATCAACCTCGAAGAAAGAGGTGCTTTGATTCTTGGGACTAAGCGGATTCTGTCAGAAGTTTGTTCAAAATTTCAGCAGGTATTGTGGCACCGTTAACCGGTTTTCTGAAGAAGAACACAATGTTTTGGTGGACAAAACAATGTCAGGAGGCATTCAACCTTTTGAAAACAATATTGACCATCGCACCGGTTTTAGCAGCACCAAACTTTCGGAAGTTGCCGTCGATGCTAGTCACATTGGAGTTGGAGCTGTACTCCTACAGGAAGATGATGATGGGATTGAACTGCCAGTTGGTCACTTTTTGAGGAAACTCAACATCCACCAGAGGAAATACTCCATGATCAAAAAAGAACGATCGAGTTTGGTACTGGCCTTACAACGTTTTAATGTGTATATCACAAACAATGTGTCTGAGGCGGTTGTGTACACAGATTACAATCCTGTTACATTCTTGGAATGCTTTAAAGACAAGAATATGAAACTCTTTAATTGGAGTCTTATGTTACAGACTTTTAATTTACAAATCATACAAATCACAAATTTACAAATCATACTGTAGGTCGTAAAAATGTAATAGATGTGTTATCGTAGACTTAACTGATAAAGATGAGATTGGTATCTATTCAACGTTATATATATTTAGGAAGAAGTTAATATGAACTTAGATTAAAGTTATCTGTATGTTATGATAATGTGATTAAGGAATAGAGGAAAAAAGTGAAGCCATCTTTTCATTATGATAGTTCATTTTTTATTAAGGGGGGAGGTGTAATGAAGGTGTCAGGTGTGTACTGTACCTTTGAGCAAAAGAGGAAGCTGGCAAGGACTGACTGAAAACACAGGGTGTGCTGAACAAGGTAAAAATGTGACACTTGATTGAAACAAATAGCTGGAGCTGTGTTGCCATGGAACAAAAACAAATTCAAATTCTGTCAATCAGTTTAAATTATGCCCCAGATACCAAAATCCAATCAAATTTGAATTTTACTGTTTGGGATGACATCAAACCAATGAAATGGTCCGATGTTTTGGGATATAAAGTTGCACATTTTGAACAGTTAGGGGGAGAAGTGCCAAGAAAACCAACAAGTATAGACTGTTAGCCAAATAGATCTCTGAAAGGCACCTGTTCATATGAAAGATCTGTGTAGAAAAGACAACAGAAGAAAATCTGCAGAGGAAGATACAGAAAAGATTTGACAGCTGACTAGTTTTGAAATTTGAATTTTTTTTGTAAATCTTAATCGGGGTTTTTATCAGACCAGTATTATATACAGTGGGAGGTAAAAGATAGGTTTAAGAGAATGGAATTGTAAGTGGGTGCTTAACGTTCTCTTGTGGACTTTAAAGTAAAAATTAATAATTTTATTCTTTAATAGTGACCTCTGGATAGTTGCCGAAAATGTGTTGCTGGAACAGCGCAGCAGGTCAGGCAGCATCCAGGGAACAAGAGAATCGACGTTTCGGGCATAAGCCCTTCTTCAGGAAGACGAAGAAGGGCTTATGCCCGAAATGTCGATTCTCCTGTTCCCTGGATGCTGCCTGACTTGCTGCGCTTTTCCAGCAACACATTTTCAGCTCTGATCTCCAGCATCTGCAGACCTCACTTTCACCTCTGGATAGTTCTTTGCCTCTCAAAATTCAACAGATTACGGCATGGGGTGAGCTTCTCTGTGTTTAAATTTTAAATTTACATTAAATTTAATTTAGTTTAAATTAGTTGGGGAGTTTACCCTGTGCCATCACACTCCTTGAGGGTAGTAATAGCTGGATTACTCCCGGCCACGAGCTAGTGAGGGTCGGAATAGGAGGATGCAGCAGATGAATATGTGGCTGAGGAGCTGGTGCACAGGAGAAGGACTCATATTTTTGGATCATTGGAAACTCTTTTGGGGTAGAAGTGACTTGGATAAGAAGAAAGGATTGCACCTGAATCAGAAGGGGACTAATATACTGGCAGGGAGATTTGCTAGAGCTGTTTGGGAGGATCTAAACTAGAAAGGTAGGTGGAGTGGGGGAGGCAGAAGGACCTCAGTGATTTAGTGAGGACACAGTACCTTAATGTTGCAGAAGAGAGATGCTATAAGAAGTATAGAAAGGGGAGCAAGAGAGGAGGGGGAGTGGTGTTTTTGTAATTAGGGATAAAATTACAGCTGTACTTAGGAAGGATATTCCTGGTAATACATCCAGGGAAGTTATTTGGGTGGAACTGAGAAATAAGAAAGGGATGGTTGTCTAATTGAGATTGTACTACAGATCCCCTCAATAGTCAGCAAGAAGTTGAGAAACAAATTTGTAAGGCGATCTCAGTTATTTGTATTTATAATAGAGTAGTTATGGAAGGGGATTTTAACTTTCCAAACATAAACTGGGAAAGGCTTGGATGGAGAGGAATTTATCACAGATCCATAGAGATGTACAGCAGGGAAACAGACCCTTCGTTCCAACTCATCCATGCTGACCAGATATCCCTACCCAATCTAGTCTCATTTGCTAGCACTTAGCCCATATCCCTCCAAACCCTTCCTATTCATATATCCATCCAGATGCCTTTTAAATGCTGTAATTGTACTAACCTCCACCACTTCCTCTGGCAGCTCATTCCATACACGACCACCCTTTGTGTGAAAAAGTTGCCCCTTAGGTTCCTTTTATATCTTTCCACTCTCACCCTAAACTTATGCCCTGTAGTTCTGGACTCCCCCACCCCAGGGAAAAGACCTTGTCTATTTATTCTATCCATGCCCCTCCTGATTTTATCAACCTCTATAAGGGCACCCCTCAGCCTCCAACGCTCCAGGGAAAACAGGCCCAGCCTTTTCAGCCTCTCTCTATAGCTCAAATCCTCCAACCCTGGCAACATCCTTGTAAATCTTTTCTGAACCTTTCAAGTTTCACAAGGGTGGCACAGTGGCTTAGTGGTTAGCACTGCTGCCTCACAGTGCCAAGGACCCGGGTTCAATTCCAGCCTCGGGTGACTGTCTGTGTAGAGTTTGCACATTCTCCCTGTGTCTGCATGGATTTCCTCCGGGTGCTCCGGTTTCCTCCCACAGTCCACAGATGTGCAGGGGGGTGAATTGGCCATGCTAAATTGTCCATAGTGTTATGTGCATTAGTCAGAAGAGAATGGGTCTGGGTGAGTTACTCTTCGGAGGGTCGATGTGGATTTGTTGGGCTGAAGGGCCTGTTTCCACACTGTAGGGAACCTAATCTAATCTAAAAAAAATCCTTCCAACAGGAAGATCAGAATTGCACACGATATTCCAAATATGGCTGAACCAATGTCCTATATAGCTGCAACATGACTTCCAACTCCTGTACTCAATACTCTGACCAATAAAGGAAAGCATACCAAACACATTACATTTTTTTAACATTACATTACAGTGTGGAAACAGGCCCTTCGGCCCAACAAGTCCACACCGACCCGCCGAAGCACAACCCACCCATACCCCTACATTTACCCCTTACCTGACACTGCGGGCAGTTTAGCATGGCCAATTCACCTGAGCTGCACATCTTTGGACTGTGGGAGGAAACCGGAGCACCCGGAGGAAACCCACGCAGACACGGGGAGAATGTGTAAACTCCACACAGTCAATCGCCTGAGGCGGGAATTGAACCCAGGTCTCTGGCGCTGTGAGGCAGCAGTGCTAACCACTGTGCCACCGTGCCACCCACTATCTTCTTCACTATCCTATATACCTGTGACTCTACTTTCAAGGAGCTGTGAACCTGCACTTCAAGGTCTTTTTATTCAGCAACATTCTCTAGGACCTTACTATTAAGTCAAGAGTGTGGTGCTGGAAAAGCAGGTCAGACAGCATCCAAGGAGCAGGAGAATCGACATTTCAGGCAAGAGCCCGTCATCAGAAAAGCATAGATCACCTTGAATACAAGGAGACCTCACCATTTGGATACAGAACTGGCTCGTAGGTAGAAGACAGAGTGTGGTTTTGAAGAGTTGCTCTTCAGACTGGAGGCCTCTGACCAATGGTGTGCCACAAGGTTCAGTGTCCAGTCCACTGTTGTTATATAAATGATTTGGATGTGAACATAGGAGGTTTGTTTGCAGATGACACCAAAATTGGAGGTGTAGTGGACAATGAAGTAGGTAACCTCAGAGTACGACAGGATCTTGATCAGATGGGCCAATGGACCGAGGAGTGGCAGATGGAGTTTAACTTAGATAAATGCGAGTTGCTGCATTTTGGAAAGGGAATTCAGGGCAAGATTTATATACTTACGGTAAGGTCCTGGGGAGTGTTGCTGAACGAGACCTTGGACTGCAGGTTCATAGTTCTTCAAAAGTGGAGTCGCAATTCGATAGGATAGTGAAGAAGGCATTTGGTAATGCATTGAGTATAGAAGTTGGGAGGTCATGTTGTGGCTGTGCAGGACATTAGTTAGGCTACTTGTGGAATACTGTGTGCAATTCCAGTCTCCCTGGTGTAAGAAGGATGTTGTGAAACTTGAAAGGGTTCAGAAAAGATTTACAAGGATATTGCCCAGATTGGAGGATTTGAGCTGTAGGGAGAGGCTGAATAGGCTGGGAAGCGCGGAGGCTGAGAGGGTGACTTTCCAGAGGTTTACAAAATCATGAGGGGCATGGATAGGGTGAATAGACAAGGTGTTTCCCTGGGATGGGGGAGTCTGAAACTAGGGGGAAAATATTTAAGGGGCAACATTTTCATACAGAGAGTGATGCGTGCATGAGATGAGTTGCCAGAGAAAGTGATGGAGGCTTGTACAATGACAACACTTAAAAGGCATCTGGATAGGTGTATGAATAGGAAGGGGTTAGAGGGGTATGGGACAATTGCTGGCAAATGGGTGGCACAGTAGCTCAGCGGTTAGCATTGCTGCCTCACAGCATCAGGGACCCGGATTTGATTCACACCTTGGGCAACTGTCTGTGTGGAGTTTCCACGTTCTCCCTGTGTCTGTGTTTCCTCCCACAATCCAAAGATGTGCAGGTCAGGTGAATTGGCCATGCTAAATTGCCCATAATGTTAGGTGCATTAGTAAGGGGTAAATATAGGGTAGGGGAATAGGTCTGGGTGGGTTACTGTTCGGAGGATTGGTGTAGACTTGTTGGGCCGAAGGGCCTGTTTCCATACTGTAGGTAATCTAATCTAAATTTATTTAGGATATCTGGTCGGCATGGATGAGTTAGACCAAAGAGTCTATTTCCTTGCTGTACATTTCTATGACTATAGACTATGGAAGTCCTTGTTAATATTATAGAGAATAGCAATTTGTGTGTGTTATAGCAAAGATAATATGTATATTATAGTGAATAGCAGCTCCTGTGTATATTACAGAGAGTAGTAGTTTGTATGTTTATAAAAGAGCAGCCCCTGCATATATTATATAGAATTGCAGACCCTTTGTATAGTATGTGGAATATCAGTTCACAAGTATATTAGAAATAATAGCAGTCATAGAGTTACACAGGTGCAAAGAGACACTTCGGTGCCAACCAGATATCCTAAACCCATCTAGATCCATTAACCAACATTTGGCCCATATCCCTCTTAACCCTTCCTAGTCATGTACTCATCCAGATGCCTTTTAAATGTTGCAGTTGTACCTACAACGACCATCTCCCTCGGCAGCTTGTCCAATACATGCACCACTATCTGTCTGAAACAGTTACCCCTCAGGTTCCTTTTAAATCTTTTCCTTCTCACCTTAGATCTATGCCCTCTATATTTGGACTCCCCTGTCCAATAGACCTTGCCTTTTCACTTTCTCTATGGCCCTCATGATTTTATAAACCTCTATAAGGTCACCCCTCAGCCTCCTACACTCTGGGGAAAAACATCTAGCTATTCCTTATAACTGAAACCTTCCAGTGTTGATACCATTCTTGTAAATCTTTTTTGCACCCTTTCCAGTTTAATAACATCCTTCCTAAAGCAGGGTGCCCAGAATTGTATGTGGTGTTTCAATGTGGACTTAGTAATGTCTTGTACAGTGTAACATAACATCCCAACTCCTGTACTAGATTAGATTAGATTAGATTACTTACAATGTGGAAACAGGCCCTTCAGCCCAACAAGTCCACACCGACCCGCCGAAGCGCAACCCACCCATACCCCTACATGTACCCCTTACCTAACACTACGGGCAATTTAGCATGGCCAATTCACCTAACCTGCACATCTTTGGACTGTGGGAGGAAACCGGAGCACCCGGAGGAAACCCACGCAGACACGGGGAGAACGTGCAAACTCCACACAGTCAGTCGCCTGAGGCAGGAATTGAACCCAGGTCTCTGGCGCTGTGAGGCAGCAGTGCTAACCACTGTGCCACCGTGCCGCTCAATCTTGTTTGCACCCTTTCCAATTTAATAACATCCTTCCTATGGCAGAGTAACCAGAATTGTATGCAGTGTTTATATTTGGATTTACTGATGTCTTGTACAGTGTAACATGACGTCCCAATTCCTGTGCTCAGTGCTCTGACAAATGCCTTCTTCACTGCCCTGTCTACCTGTGACGTGCACCCATGAAGAAAGGTTGGATAG
Source organism: Chiloscyllium plagiosum (assembly GCF_037043375.1). NCBI lineage: Eukaryota > Metazoa > Chordata > Chondrichthyes > Orectolobiformes > Hemiscylliidae > Chiloscyllium > Chiloscyllium plagiosum. Next base: position 30,996,323 of record NW_028270171.1, read on the forward strand.
ACTGGGTTTGTTTTCATTCAACACAGGAGGTTGAGGGGTGACCTGATAGAAGTTTATAAGATTGTGAATGGCATGGATAAGGATTGGGTGAAAAGTATGAGGCTTTTTCCCAGGATGGAGGGGTCAATTACTGGGGGACATGTGTTCAAGATGTTTAAAAGAGATGAGCAATGCATGTTTTTCACACAAAGGGCAGTGAGTGCCTGGAACGTGCTGCCAGAGGAGTTAGTGGAAGCAGACACAACAGAAGCACCTGGATGATTACAGGAATAGGAAGGGAATAGATGGATACGGATCCTGTAAGTGAAAACAATTTTAGTATCGAAGGGTAAAGTGTGTTGGCACAGGCTTGCAGGGCCCGCGGACCTGTCCCCGTGCTGTCCCTGTTCTTTGTTCTTTGAATAGCAGTCTCTCTATGCAATATACAGAGTGGAATTTTCCATGTGTATTAAGGAGAATAACAGTTCCTGAGTATATTAATGAGAATTGCAGTCCTGATGTACATTATGCAGAGTTGAACCTCCTGGGTATATTATAGAGAATAGCTGTCCCTGTGTATATTATGGAGAATACAAAGACCAACAGAGAGCAACTCAAAAAAAATCAGGAGGGAGAAGATGAAATATGAGGATAAGCTAGCCAGTTATATAAAGGAAGACTGTAAGAGTTTCTATAGATATATAAAGGGCAAAATAGAGGCAAAAGTGGACATTGGACTGCTGGAAAATGCCGCTGGAGAGATAGTAGTGGGGAACATGGAAATGGCTGAAGAACTGAATAATTACTTTGTGTCAGTCTTCACGGTGAAACACATGAGTAATAACCCAAACATTCAAGAGAGTGAGGAGGCAGAGCTGAGTATGGTGGCCATCACCAAGAAGGAGATGCTAGAGAAACTGAATGTCCTGAAGGTGGATAAATCACCTGGACTAGATGGATTACACTCCAACGTTCTAAGGGAAATAATTAAAGAGATGGTGGAGGCGTTAGTGGTGATTTTTCAGGAATCGCTAGAATCAGGGAGGGTCCAGGGGACTGGAAAATCACTAACATGACACTCCTGTTTAAGAAGGGAGTAAGGCAAAAAACAGAAAATTACAAACCGATTAGCCTAATATCGGTCTTGGGTAAAATCCTAGACTTCATCATGAAGGATGAGATTTCTGAATACTTGGAGGTGTATGGTAAAATAGGGCAGAGTCAGCATGGTTTCATCAAGGGTAGTCATGCGTGACAAATTTGTTCGAATTGAGGAAGTAACAAGCAAGTTAGACCAAGGAGAACCAATGGATGTTATCTACCTGGACTTCAAGAAATTACTGAGTAAGATAAGGGCCCATGGTGTCAGAGGCAAGGTGCTAGCATGGATAGAAGCTTGGCTGTCTAGCAGAGAGCGAAGATAAAAGGATCCTTCTCAGGGTGGCACCCAATGACAAGCAGTGTTCCGCAAGGTTCAGTGTTGGGACCACAACTTTTCACTTTATACTCTAACAACCTAGATGAAGGAACTGAGGGCAGATGATACAAAGATAGGTCGAGGGACAGATAGCATTGAGGAGGCTGGGAAGCTGCAGATGGATTTGGTTAAGTTAGGGGAGTGGGCAAAGAAGTGGCAGATGGGAGTCCTGTGTGAGAAAGTGTGAGGTGATGCACCTTGGTAGGAAGGATAAAGACATGGGCTATTTTCTAAATGGGGAGAAAATTCAGAAATCTGAAGTGCAAAGAGACTTGGGAGTTCTAGTCCAGGATTCTCTCAAGGTGAGGACTCTAGGTTTATACTCGATGGAGTTTAGAAGGATGAAGGGGATCTAACTGAAACATACAGAATACTGAATGGTCTGGACAGAGTAGATGTTGGGAAGATGTTGCCATTGGTAGGAGAGACTAGGACCTGAGGGCATAGCCTGAGAGAAAAGGGAAGACCTTTTAGAATGGAGATATAGAACAGCCAAACAGTGGTGAATCTGTGGAATTCATTACCACAGAAGGTTGTGGAGGCCAGGTCATTGAGTATATTTAAGACGGAGATAGATTGGGTATTGAGTATCAAGGGGAGAAAGTGGGAGAAGGGGTTGAGAAACCTATCAGCCATGATTGAATGGTGGAGCAGACTCGATGGGCTGAATGGCCTAATTTCTGTTCCTACATCTAATAGCAGTCCCTGAATATATTATCAAGAATAGTAGTCCTGGTAGATATAATACAGAGTAGATATTTCTGTGTGCATTGTGGAGAAGATCAGACCCTGCATGTGTTACGGAAAAGAGCAGTCCCTGTGTATGTTAAATAACTGCCCAGAGCACTGTATCCTGTTAATTCACCCTTTATTTATTTCTGCACAGCACACTAGCTGTGGCCAGCCAGCACAGAGTCAGTCCCCTGAACTGAGGAGATACTAAGTCTCCTGTTTATTGTTTTATTTTCTTTATTTTATCGAGCAGATCACATGACAAACAAGCAGTCAAAAATGAAAACTAACCAATAGTTTGCAAGAAACAGCAATTTACAGGAGAAAGGGGCAGCTAGGTCAAACCCCAAATCCCGAACCCCACTGTGCAACCACTTCACAGGGAAATGCAGCCAAACTCCAGACCGCAAAACCCACGGTGCAACCAGTTCACAGGGAAATGCAGACAAACCCCAAACCTCACGGTGCAAGCAGTTCACACGGAAATGCAGACAAACCCCAAACCCCACGGTGCAACCAGTTCACAGGGAAATGTACCCGAACCCCGAACGCCAGGGAGCAACCAGTTCACAGGGAAATGCAGCCAAACCACAAACCCCACGGTGCAACCAGTTCACAGGAAATGCAGCCAAACCCCGAACCCCACGGTGTAACCAGTTCACAGGGAAATGCAGCCAAACCCGAACCCCACTGTGCAACCAGTTCTCAGGGAAATGCAGCCAAACCCCACTGTGCAACCAGTTCACAGGGAAATGCAGCCAAACTCTGAACCCCACTGTGCCACCAGTTCTCAGGGAAATGCAGCCAAACCCCAAACCCCACGGTGCCTCCAGTTCATAGGGAAATGCAGACAAACCCCAAACCCAACGGTTCAACCAGTTCACAGGGAAATGCAGCCAAACCCGAACCCCACTGTGCAACCAGTTCTCAGGGAAATGCAGCCAAACCCCACTGTGCAACCAGTTCACAGGGAAATGCAGCCAAACTCTGAACCCCACTGTGCCACCAGTTCTCAGGGAAATGCAGCCAAACCCCAAACCCCACGGTGCCTCCAGTTCATAGGGAAATGCAGACAAACCCCAAACCCAACGGTTCAACCAGTTCACAGGGAAATGCAGACAAACCCCAAACCCAACGGTGCATCCAGTTGACAGGGAAACACAGACAAACCCCAAACCGCACTGTTCAACCAGTTCAGGGGGAAATACAGGCCAAACCCGAACCCCACTGTGCAACCAGTTCACAGGGAAATGCAGACAAACCCCAAACCGCATGTTGCCACCAGTTCTCAGGGAAATGCAGCCAAACCCCAAACCCCACTGTGCAACTAGTTCACAGGGAAATGCAGACTAACCCCAAACCCCACTGTGCAACTAGTCCACAGGGAAATGCAAACTAACCCCAAACCCCACTGTGCAACCAGTTCACAGGGAAATGCAGACAAACCCCAAACCGCATGTTGCCACCAGTTCTCAGGGAAATGCATCCAAACCCCAAACCCCACTGTGCAACTAGTTCACAGGGAAATGCAGACTAACCCCAAACCCCACTGTGCAACTAGTCCACAGGGAAATGCAGCCTAACCCCAAACCCCACGGTGCCTCCAGTTCACAGGGAAATGCAGCCAAACCCCGAAACCCACGATGCCACCAGTTCACAGGGAAATGCAGACAAACCCCACTATGCAACCAGTTCACAGGAAAATGCAGCCAAACCCCAAACCCCACTGTGCAACCATTTTACGGGGAAATGCAGCCAAATCCCAAACCCCACTATGCAACCAGTTTACAGGGAAATGCAGCCAAATCCCAAACCCCACTGTGCAACCAGTTCACAGGGAAATGCAGCCAAACCCCACTGTGCAACCAGTTTACAGGGAAATGCAGCCAAATCCCAAACCCCACTGTGCACCCAGTTCACAGGGAAATGCAACCAAACCCCGAACTCCACTGTGCAACCAGTTCACAGGGAAATGCAGCCAAACCGCAAACCCCACTGTGCAAACAGTTCAGAGGGAAATGCAGACAAACCCCGAAACCCACTGTGCAACCAGTTCACAGGGAAATGCAGACAAACCCCGACCCCCACGGTGCCACCGGTTCACAGGGAAATGCAGACAAACCGCAAAACCCACGATGCCACCTGATCACAGGGAAATGCAGCCAAACCCCAGACCCAACGGTGCAACCAGTTCACAGGGAAATGCAGACGAACCGCAAACCCCACTGTGCAACTAGTCCACAGGGAAATGCAGCCAAACGCCGAACCCCGCAGTGCCACCAGTTCACAGGGAAATGCAGACAAACCCCAAACCCCACGGTGCAACCAGTTCACAGTGAAATGCACCCAAACCCCAAACCTCGCGGTGCAACCAGTTCACAGGGAAATGTAGACACACCACGAACCCCACGGTGTAACCAGTTCACAGGGAAATGCACCCAAACCACGAACCCCACTGTGCAACCAATTCACAGGGAAATGCAGCCAAATCCCAAACCCCACTGTGCAACCAGTTCACAGGGAAATGCAGCCAAATCCCAAACCGCACTGTGCAACCAGTTCACAGGGAAATGCAGCCAAATCCCAAACCCCACGGTGCAACCAGTTCACATAGAAATGCAGCCAAATCCCAAACCCCACAGTGCAACCAATTGACAGGGAAATGCAGACACACCCCGATCCCCACGGTGTAACCAGTTCACAGGGAAATGCAGCCAAACTCCAAACCCCACTGAGCAACCAATTCACATGCAAATGCAGCCAAACCCCAAAGCCCAAACCCCACGGTGCAACCAGTTCACATAGAAATGCAGCCAAATCCCAAACCCCACTGTGCAACCAGTTCACAGGGAAATGTAGACAAACCCCAAAACACACGGTGCCACCAGTTCACACGGAAATGTAGACAAACCCCAAAACCCACGGTGCAACCAGTTCACAGGGAAATGGAGACAAATCCCAAACCCCACTGTGCAACCAGTTCACAGGGAAATGAAACCAAACCCCGAACCCCATTGTGCAACCAGTTCACATGGAAATGCAGCCAAACCCCAAAACCCACTGTGCAACCAGTTCACAGCGAAATGCAGCCAAACCCAAACTCCACGGTGCAACCAGATCACAGGGAAATGCAGCTAAACCCCGAACCCCACTGTGCAACCGGTTTACAGGAAAATGCAGACAATCCCCATACACCACGGTGCAACCAGTTCACAGGGAAATGCAGCCAAACCCCGAACCCCTCGGTGCAACCAGTTCACACGGAAATGCAGACAAACCCCGAACCCCACGGTGCAACCAGTTCACAGAGAAATGCAGCCAAACTCCAAACCCCACGGTGCAACCAGTTCACAGGGAAATGCAGCCAAACCCCAAACCCCACGGTGCAACCAGTTCACAGGGAAATGCAGACAAACCCCAAACACCACGATGCAACACGTTTTAGGGAAATGGAGCCAATCCCCGAACCCCACTGTGCAACCAGTTCACAGGGAAATGCAGCCAAACCCCAAACCCCATGGTGCAACCAGTTCACAGGGAAATGCAGACAAACCCCAAACCCCACTGTGCAACAAGTTCACAGGGAAATGAAGCCAAACACAGAACCCCACGGTGCCACCAGTTCACAGGGAAATGCAGACAAACCCCAAAACCCACGGTGCAACCAGTTCACAGGGAAATGCAGCCAAACCCCAAACCCCATGGTGCAACCAGTTCACAGGGAAATGCAGACAAACCCCAAACCCCACTGTGCAACAAGTTCACAGGGAAATGAAGCCAAACACAGAACCCCACGGTGCCACCAGTTCACAGGGAAATGCAGACAAACTCCAAACCCCACGGTGCCTCCAGTTCACAGGGAAATGCAGCCAAACCCCGAAACCCATGATGCCACCAGATCACAGGGAAATGCAGACAAACCCCAAACCCCACTGTGCAACCAGTTGACAGGAAAATGCAGCCAAACCCCAAACCTCACTGTGCAACCAGTTCACAGGGAAATGCAACCAAACCCCGAACCCCACTGTGCAACCAGTTCACAGGGAAATGCAGCCAAACCCCAAACCCCACTGTGCAACCAGTTCACATGGAAATGAAGCCAAACACCGAACCCCACGGTGCCACCAGTTCACAGGGAAATGCAGCCAAACCCCGAACCCCTCGGTGCAACCAGTTCACACGGAAATGCAGACAAACCCCGAACCCCACGGTGCAACCAGTTCACAGAGAAATGCAGACTAACCCCAAACCCCACTGTGCAACTAGTCCACAAGGAAATGCAGACTAACCCCAAACCCCACTGTGCAACCAGCTCACAGGGAAATGCAGCCAAACCCCGAAAGCCACGATGCCAACAGATCACAGGGAAATGCAGACATACCCCAAACCCCACTATGCAACCAGTTCACAGGAAAATGCAGCCAAACCCCAAACCTCACTGTGCAACCAGTTCACAGGGAAATGCAGCCAAACCCCAATACCCACTGAGCAACCAGTTCACAGGGAATGCAGCCAAATCCCAAACCCCACTGTGCAACCAGTTTCCAGGGAAATGCAGCCAAATCCCAAACCCCACTGTGCAACCAGTTCACAGGGAAATGCAACCAAACCCCGAACTCCACTGTGCAACCAGTTCACAGGGAAATGCAGCCAAACCGCAAACCCCACTGTGCAAACAGTTCACAGGGAAATGCAGACAAACCCCGAAACCCACGGTGCAACCAGTTCACAGGGAAATGCAGACAAACCCCGACCCCCACGGTGCCGCCGGTTCACAGGGAAATGCAGACAAACCCCATACACCACGGTGCAACCAGTTCACAGTGAAATGCAGCGAACCCCGAATCCCACTGTGCAACTAGTCCACAGGGAAATGCAGCCAAACCCCGAACCCCACAGTGCAACCAGTTCACAGGGAAATGCAGCCAAACCCCAGACCCAACGGTGCAACCAGTTCACAGGGAAATGCAGCCAAACCCCAAACCCCACTGTGCAACCAGTTCACAGGGAAATGCAGACTAACCCCGAACCCCACTGTGCAACTAGTCCACAGGGAAATGCAGCCATACCCCGAACCCCACAGTGCAACCAGTTCACAGGGAAATGCAACCAAACCCCGAACCCCACTGTGCAACCAGTTCACATGGAAATGCAGCCAAACCCCAAAACCCACTGTGCAACCAGTTCACAGCGAAATGCAGCCAAACCCAAACTCCACGGTGCAACCAGATCACAGGGAAATGCAGCTAAACCCCGAACCCCACTGTGCAACCAGTTGACAGGAAAATGCAGACAATCCCCATACACCACGGTGCAACCAGTTCACAGGGAAATGCAGCCAAACCCCGAACCCCACGGTGAAACCAGTTCACAGAGAAATGCAGCCAAACTCCGAACCCCACGGTGCAACCAGTTCACAGGGAAATGTAGCCAAACCCCAAACCCCACGGTGCAACCAGTTCACAGGGAAATGCAGACAAACCCCAAACACCACGGTGCAACACGTTTTAGGGAAATAGAGCCAAACCCCGAACCCCACTGTGCAATCAGTTCACAGGGAAATGCAGCCAAACCCCAAACCCCACGGTGCAACCAGTTCACAGGGAAATGCAGACAAACCCCAAACCCCACTGTGCAACAAGTTGACAGGGAAATGAAGCCAAACGCCGAACCCCACGGTGCCACCAGTTCACAGGGAAATGCAGACAAACCCCAAAACCCACGGTGCAACCAGTTCACAGGGAAATGCAGACGAACCGCAAACCCCACTGTGCAACCAGTTGACAGGGAATCGCAGACAAACTCCAAACCCCACGGTGCCTCCAGTTCACAGGGAAATGCAGCCAAACCCCGAAACCCATGATGCCACCAGATCACAGGGAAATGCAGACAAACCCCAAACCCCACTGTGCAACCAGTTGACAGGAAAATACAGCCAAACCCCAAACCTCACTGTGCAACCAGTTCACAGGGAAATGCAACCAAACCCCGAACCCCTCTGTGCAACCAGTTCACAGGGAAATGCAGCCAAACCCCAAACCCCACTGTGCAACCAGTTCACAGGGAAATGCAACCAAACCCCGAACCCCACTGTGCAACCAGTTCACATGGAAATGCAGCCAAACCCCAAAACCCACTGTGCAACCAGTTCACAGGGAAATGCAGCCAAACCCAAACCCCACGGTGCAACCAGTTCACAGGGAAACGCAGACAAACCCCAAACCACACGGTGCAACCAGTTCACAGGGAAATGCAGCCAAACCCCGAACGCCACTGTGCAACCAGTTCACAGGGAAATGCAGACAAATCCCAAAACCCACTGTGCAACCAGTTCACAGCGAAATGCAGCCAAACCCAAACTCCACGGTGCAACCAGATCACAGGGAAATGCAGCCAAACCCTGAACCCCACTGTGCAACCAGTTTACAGGAAAATGCAGACAACCCCCATACACCACGGTGCAACCAGTTCACAGGGAAATGCAGCCAAACCCCGAACCCCTCGGTGCAACCAGTTCACACGGAAATGCAGACAAACCCCGAACCCCACGGTGCAACCAGTTCACAGAGAAATGCAGCCAAACTCCGAACCCCACGGTGCAACCAGTTCACAGGGAAATGCAGCCAAACCCCAAACCCCACGGTGCAACCAGTTCACAGGGAAATGCAGACAAACCCCAAACCGCATGTTGCAACCAGTTCTCAGGGAAATGCAGCCAAACCCCAAACCCCACTGTGCGACTAGTTCACAGGGAAATGCAGACTAACCCCAAACCCCACTGTGCAATTAGTCCACAGGGAAATGCAGACCAACCCCAAACCCCACTGTGCAACCAGTTCACAGGGAAATGCAGCCAAACCCCGATGCCAACAGATCACAGGGAAATGCAGACAAACCCCAAACCCCACTGTGCAACCAGTTCACAGGAAAATGCAGCCAAACCCCAAACCTCACTGTGCAACCTGTACACAGGGAAATGCAGCCAAACCCCAAAACCCACTGAGCAACCACTTCATAGGGAAATGCAGCCAAATCCCAAACCCCACTGTGCAACCAGTTTCCAGGGAAATGCAGCCAAACCCCGAAACCCACGATGCCAACAGATCACAGGGAAATGCAGACAAACCCCAAACCCCACTATGCAACCAGTTCACAGGAAAATGCAGCCAAACCCCAAACCCCACTGTGCAACCAGTTCACAGGGAAATGCAACCAAACCCCGAACTCCACTGTGCAACCAGTTCACAGGGAAATGCAGCCAAACCGCAAACCCCACTGTGCAACCAGTTCACAGGGAAATGCAGACAAACCCCGACCCCCACGGTGCCACCGGTTCACAGGGAAATGCAGACAAACCCCATACACCACGGTGCAACCAGTTCACAGGGAAATGCATACGAACCGCAAACCCCACTGTGCATCCAGTTCACAGGGAAATGCAGCCAAACCCCAAACCCCACTGCGCAACCAGTTCACAGGGAAATGCAGCCAAACCCCAGACCCAACGGTGCAACCAGTTCACAGGGAAATGCAGCCAAACCCCAAACCCCACTGTGCAACCAGTTCACAGGGAAATGCAGACTAACCCCGAACCCCACTGTGCAACTAGTCCACAGGGAAATGCAGCCAAACCCCGAACCCCGCAGTGCCACCAGTTCACAGGGAAATGCAGCCAAACCCCAAACCCCACGGTGCAACTAGTTCACAGTGAAATGCACCCAAACCCCAAACCTCGCGGTGCAACCAGTTCACAGGAAAATGTAGACAAACTACGAACCCCACGGTGTAACCAGTTCACAGGGAAATGCACCCAGACCATGAACCCCACTGTGCAACCAATTCACAGGGAAATGCAGCCAAATCCCAAACCCCACTGTGCAACCAGTTCACAGGGAAATGCAGCCAAATCCCAAACACCACTGTGCAACCAGTTCACAGGGAAATGCAGCCAAACACCAAAGCCCAAACTCCACGGTGCAACCAGTTCACATAGAAATGCAGCCAAATCCCAAACCCCACAGTGCAACCAATTGACAGGGAAATGCAGACACACCCCGATCCCCACGGTGTAACCAGTTCACAGGGAAATGCAGCCAAACTCCAAACCCCACTGAGCAACCAATTCACATGCAAATGCAGCCAAACCCCAAAGCCCAAACCCCACTGTGCAACCAGTTCACAGGGAAATGCAACCAAACCCCGAACCCCACTGTGCAACCAGTTCACATGGAAATGCAGCCAAACCCCAAAACCCACTGTGCAACCAGTTCACAGCGAAATGCAGCAAAACCCAAACCCCACTGTGCAACCAATTCACAGGGAAATGTAGACAAACCCCAAAACACACGGTGCCACCAGTTCACACGGAAATGTAGACAAACTCCAAAACCCACGGTGCAACCAGTTCACAGGGAAATGCAGACAAACCCCGACCCCCACGGTGCAACCAGTTCACAGGGAAATGCAGACAAACCCAAAACCCCACGGTGCAACCAGTTTACAGGGAAATGCAGCCAAACCCCAAACTCCACTGTGCAACCAGTTCACAGGGAAATGCAGCCAGACCCCAAACCCCGCAGTGCAACCAGTTCACAGGGAAATGCAGCCAAACCCCGAACCCCACTGTGCAACCAAATCACAGGGAAATGCAGTCAGACCCGAACCCCACAGTGCAACCAGTTCACAGGGAAATGCTAAAACCCAAAACCCCACTGTGCAACCAGTTCACATCGAAATGCAGTCAGACCACAAACCCCACAGTGCAACCAGTTCACAGGGAAATGAAGCCAAACGCCGAACCACACGGTGCCACCAGTTCACAGGGAAATGCAACCAAACCCAGAACTCCACTGTGCAACCAGTTCACAGGGAAATGCAGACAAACCCCAATCACCACGGTGCCACCAGATCACAGGGAAATGCAGCCAAACCCCAAAACCCACGATGCCACCAGATCACAGGGAAATGCAGACAAACCCCAAACCCCACGGTGCCACCAGATCACAGGTAACTGCAGACAAACCGCAAACCCCACTGTGCAACCAGTTTACAGGGAAATGCAGACAAACCCCACAGTGCAACCAGTTCACAGGGAAATGCAGCCAAACCCAAAACCCCACTGTGCAACCAGTTCACAGGGAAATGCAGCCAAACCACGAACCCCACTGTGCAACCAGTTCACAGGGAAATGCAGACAAACCCCAAACCCCACTGTGCAACCAGTTCACAGGGGAATGCAGCCAAACCCCAAACCTCACTGTGCAACCAGTTCACAGGGAAATGCAGCCAAACCCCGAACCTCACTGTGCAAACAGTTCACAGGGAAATGCAGTCAAACCCCAAACCCCACTGTGCAACCAGTTCACAGGGAAATGCAGCTAAACCCCAAACCCCACTGTGCAACCAGTTTACAGGGAAATGCAGCCAAACCCCAAACCCCACTGTGCAACCAGTTCACAGGGAAATGCAGCCAGACCCCAAACCCTGCAGTGCAACCAGTTCACAGGGAAATGCAGCCAAACCCCGAACCCCACAGTGCAACCAGTTCACAGGGAAATGCAGCAAAACCCAAAACCCCACTGTGCAACCAGTTCACATCGAAATGCAGCCAGACCCCAAACCCCACAGTGCAACCAGTTCAGAGTGAAATGAAGCCAAACGCCGAACCGCACGGTGCCACCAGTTCACAGGGAAATGCAGCCAAACCCCAAACCCCACTGTGCAACCAGTTCACAGGGAAATGCAAACAAACCCAGAACCCCACTGTGTGACCAGTTCACAGGGAAATGCAGACAAACCCCAATCACCACGGTGCCACCAGATCACAGGGAAATGCAGCCAAACCCCAAAACCCACGATGCCACCAGATCACAGGGAAATGCAGACAAAAGCCAAACCCCACGGTGCCACCAGATCACAGGTAACTGCAGACAAACCGCAAACCCCACTGTGCAACCAGTTCACAGGGAAATGCAGACAAACCCCAAACCCCACTGTGCAGCCGGTTCACAGGGAAATGCAGACAAATACCAAAACCCACAATGCCACCAGATCACAGGGAAATGCAGACAAACCCCATACACCACGGAGCTTCCAGTTGACAGGGAAACGCAGACAAACCCCAAACCCCACTGCGCAACCAGTTCACAGGGAAATGCAGCCAAACTCCGAACCCCACGGTGCCTCCAGTTCACAGGGAAATGCAGCCAAACCCCGAACCCCACTGTGCAACCAGTTCACAGGGAAATGCAGCCAAACCCCCATCCCCAAAGTGCAACAAGTTCACAGGGAAATGAAGCCAAACCCCAAACCCCACTGCGCATCCAGTTCACAGGGAAATGCAGCCAAACCCCAAACCCAACTGTGCAACCATTTCACAGGGAAATGCTGGCAAACCCCAAACCTCACTGTGCAACCAGTTCACAGGGAAATGCAGACAAACCCCAAACCCCACTGTGCAACCAGTTCACTGGGAAATGCAGACAAAGCCAAAACCCACGATGCCACCAGATCACAGGGAAATGCAGACAAACCCCATACACCACGGTCCAACCAGCACACAGGGAAATGCAGCCAAACCCCAAACTCCTCGATGCAACTAGTTCACAGGGAAATGCAGACGGACCGCAAACCCCACTGTGCATCCAGTTGACAGGGAAATGCTGACAAACCCCAAACCCCACAGTGCAACCAGTTCACAGGGAAATGAAGCAAAACCCAAAACCCCACTGTGCAACCAGTTCACAGGGAAATGCAGCCAAACCACGAACCCCACTGTGCAACCAGTTCACAGGGAAATGCAGCCAAACCCCGAACACCACGGTGCAACCAGTTCACAGGGAAATGCACCCAAACCCCAATCCCCACTGTGCAACCAGTTCACATGGAAATGCAGACAAAACCCAAACCCCACGGTGCAACCAGTTCACAGGGAAATGCAGACGAACCGCAAACCCCACTGTGCAACCAGTTGACAGGGAATCGCAGACAAACTCCAAACCCCACGGTGCCTCCAGTTCACAGGGAAATGCAGCCAAACCCCGAAACCCATGATGCCACCAGATCACAGGGAAATGCAGACAAACCCCAAACCCCACTGTGCAACCAGTTGACAGGAAAATACAGCCAAACCCCAAACCTCACTGTGCAACCAGTTCACAGGGAAATGCAACCAAACCCCGAACCCCTCTGTGCAACCAGTTCACAGGGAAATGCAGCCAAACCCCAAACCCCACTGTGCAACCAGTTCACAGGGAAATGCAACCAAACCCCGAACCCCACTGTGCAACCAGTTCACATGGAAATGCAGCCAAACCCCAAAACCCACTGTGCAACCAGTTCACAGGGAAATGCAGCCAAACCCAAACCCCACGGTGCAACCAGTTCACAGGGAAACGCAGACAAACCCCAAACCACACGGTGCAACCAGTTCACAGGGAAATGCAGCCAAACCCCGAACGCCACTGTGCAACCAGTTCACAGGGAAATGCAGACAAATCCCAAAACCCACTGTGCAACCAGTTCACAGCGAAATGCAGCCAAACCCAAACTCCACGGTGCAACCAGATCACAGGGAAATGCAGCCAAACCCTGAACCCCACTGTGCAACCAGTTTACAGGAAAATGCAGACAACCCCCATACACCACGGTGCAACCAGTTCACAGGGAAATGCAGCCAAACCCCGAACCCCTCGGTGCAACCAGTTCACACGGAAATGCAGACAAACCCCGAACCCCACGGTGCAACCAGTTCACAGAGAAATGCAGCCAAACTCCGAACCCCACGGTGCAACCAGTTCACAGGGAAATGCAGCCAAACCCCAAACCCCACGGTGCAACCAGTTCACAGGGAAATGCAGACAAACCCCAAACCGCATGTTGCAACCAGTTCTCAGGGAAATGCAGCCAAACCCCAAACCCCACTGTGCGACTAGTTCACAGGGAAATGCAGACTAACCCCAAACCCCACTGTGCAATTAGTCCACAGGGAAATGCAGACCAACCCCAAACCCCACTGTGCAACCAGTTCACAGGGAAATGCAGCCAAACCCCGATGCCAACAGATCACAGGGAAATGCAGACAAACCCCAAACCCCACTGTGCAACCAGTTCACAGGAAAATGCAGCCAAACCCCAAACCTCACTGTGCAACCTGTACACAGGGAAATGCAGCCAAACCCCAAAACCCACTGAGCAACCACTTCATAGGGAAATGCAGCCAAATCCCAAACCCCACTGTGCAACCAGTTTCCAGGGAAATGCAGCCAAACCCCGAAACCCACGATGCCAACAGATCACAGGGAAATGCAGACAAACCCCAAACCCCACTATGCAACCAGTTCACAGGAAAATGCAGCCAAACCCCAAACCCCACTGTGCAACCAGTTCACAGGGAAATGCAACCAAACCCCGAACTCCACTGTGCAACCAGTTCACAGGGAAATGCAGCCAAACCGCAAACCCCACTGTGCAACCAGTTCACAGGGAAATGCAGACAAACCCCGACCCCCACGGTGCCACCGGTTCACAGGGAAATGCAGACAAACCCCATACACCACGGTGCAACCAGTTCACAGGGAAATGCATACGAACCGCAAACCCCACTGTGCATCCAGTTCACAGGGAAATGCAGCCAAACCCCAAACCCCACTGCGCAACCAGTTCACAGGGAAATGCAGCCAAACCCCAGACCCAACGGTGCAACCAGTTCACAGGGAAATGCAGCCAAACCCCAAACCCCACTGTGCAACCAGTTCACAGGGAAATGCAGACTAACCCCGAACCCCACTGTGCAACTAGTCCACAGGGAAATGCAGCCAAACCCCGAACCCCGCAGTGCCACCAGTTCACAGGGAAATGCAGCCAAACCCCAAACCCCACGGTGCAACTAGTTCACAGTGAAATGCACCCAAACCCCAAACCTCGCGGTGCAACCAGTTCACAGGAAAATGTAGACAAACTACGAACCCCACGGTGTAACCAGTTCACAGGGAAATGCACCCAGACCATGAACCCCACTGTGCAACCAATTCACAGGGAAATGCAGCCAAATCCCAAACCCCACTGTGCAACCAGTTCACAGGGAAATGCAGCCAAATCCCAAACACCACTGTGCAACCAGTTCACAGGGAAATGCAGCCAAACACCAAAGCCCAAACTCCACGGTGCAACCAGTTCACATAGAAATGCAGCCAAATCCCAAACCCCACAGTGCAACCAATTGACAGGGAAATGCAGACACACCCCGATCCCCACGGTGTAACCAGTTCACAGGGAAATGCAGCCAAACTCCAAACCCCACTGAGCAACCAATTCACATGCAAATGCAGCCAAACCCCAAAGCCCAAACCCCACTGTGCAACCAGTTCACAGGGAAATGCAACCAAACCCCGAACCCCACTGTGCAACCAGTTCACATGGAAATGCAGCCAAACCCCAAAACCCACTGTGCAACCAGTTCACAGCGAAATGCAGCAAAACCCAAACCCCACTGTGCAACCAATTCACAGGGAAATGTAGACAAACCCCAAAACACACGGTGCCACCAGTTCACACGGAAATGTAGACAAACTCCAAAACCCACGGTGCAACCAGTTCACAGGGAAATGCAGACAAACCCCGACCCCCACGGTGCAACCAGTTCACAGGGAAATGCAGACAAACCCAAAACCCCACGGTGCAACCAGTTTACAGGGAAATGCAGCCAAACCCCAAACTCCACTGTGCAACCAGTTCACAGGGAAATGCAGCCAGACCCCAAACCCCGCAGTGCAACCAGTTCACAGGGAAATGCAGCCAAACCCCGAACCCCACTGTGCAACCAAATCACAGGGAAATGCAGTCAGACCCGAACCCCACAGTGCAACCAGTTCACAGGGAAATGCTAAAACCCAAAACCCCACTGTGCAACCAGTTCACATCGAAATGCAGTCAGACCACAAACCCCACAGTGCAACCAGTTCACAGGGAAATGAAGCCAAACGCCGAACCACACGGTGCCACCAGTTCACAGGGAAATGCAACCAAACCCAGAACTCCACTGTGCAACCAGTTCACAGGGAAATGCAGACAAACCCCAATCACCACGGTGCCACCAGATCACAGGGAAATGCAGCCAAACCCCAAAACCCACGATGCCACCAGATCACAGGGAAATGCAGACAAACCCCAAACCCCACGGTGCCACCAGATCACAGGTAACTGCAGACAAACCGCAAACCCCACTGTGCAACCAGTTTACAGGGAAATGCAGACAAACCCCACAGTGCAACCAGTTCACAGGGAAATGCAGCCAAACCCAAAACCCCACTGTGCAACCAGTTCACAGGGAAATGCAGCCAAACCACGAACCCCACTGTGCAACCAGTTCACAGGGAAATGCAGACAAACCCCAAACCCCACTGTGCAACCAGTTCACAGGGGAATGCAGCCAAACCCCAAACCTCACTGTGCAACCAGTTCACAGGGAAATGCAGCCAAACCCCGAACCTCACTGTGCAAACAGTTCACAGGGAAATGCAGTCAAACCCCAAACCCCACTGTGCAACCAGTTCACAGGGAAATGCAGCCAAACCCCAAACCCCACTGTGCTACCAGTTCACAGGGAAATGCAGCTAAACCCCAAACCCCACTGTGCAACCAGTTCACAGGGAAATGCAGCCAAACCCCAAACCCCACTGTGCAACCAGTTCACAGGGAAATGCAGCCAGACCCCAAACCCTGCAGTGCAACCAGTTCACAGGGAAATGCAGCCAAACCCCGAACCCCACAGTGCAACCAGTTCACAGGGAAATGCAGCAAAACCCAAAACCCCACTGTGCAACCAGTTCACATCGAAATGCAGCCAGACCCCAAACCCCACAGTGCAACCAGTTCAGAGTGAAATGAAGCCAAACGCCGAACCGCACGGTGCCACCAGTTCACAGGGAAATGCAGCCAAACCCCAAACCCCACTGTGCAACCAGTTCACAGGGAAATGCAAACAAACCCAGAACCCCACTGTGTGACCAGTTCACAGGGAAATGCAGACAAACCCCAATCACCACGGTGCCACCAGATCACAGGGAAATGCAGCCAAACCCCAAAACCCACGATGCCACCAGATCACAGGGAAATGCAGACAAAAGCCAAACCCCACGGTGCCACCAGATCACAGGTAACTGCAGACAAACCGCAAACCCCACTGTGCAACCAGTTCACAGGGAAATGCAGACAAACCCCAAACCCCACTGTGCAGCCGGTTCACAGGGAAATGCAGACAAATACCAAAACCCACAATGCCACCAGATCACAGGGAAATGCAGACAAACCCCATACACCACGGAGCTTCCAGTTGACAGGGAAACGCAGACAAACCCCAAACCCCACTGCGCAACCAGTTCACAGGGAAATGCAGCCAAACTCCGAACCCCACGGTGCCTCCAGTTCACAGGGAAATGCAGCCAAACCCCGAACCCCACTGTGCAACCAGTTCACAGGGAAATGCAGCCAAACCCCCATCCCCAAAGTGCAACAAGTTCACAGGGAAATGAAGCCAAACCCCAAACCCCACTGCGCATCCAGTTCACAGGGAAATGCAGCCAAACCCCAAACCCAACTGTGCAACCATTTCACAGGGAAATGCTGGCAAACCCCAAACCTCACTGTGCAACCAGTTCACAGGGAAATGCAGACAAACCCCAAACCCCACTGTGCAACCAGTTCACTGGGAAATGCAGACAAAGCCAAAACCCACGATGCCACCAGATCACAGGGAAATGCAGACAAACCCCATACACCACGGTCCAACCAGCACACAGGGAAATGCAGCCAAACCCCAAACTCCTCGATGCAACTAGTTCACAGGGAAATGCAGACGGACCGCAAACCCCACTGTGCATCCAGTTGACAGGGAAATGCTGACAAACCCCAAACCCCACAGTGCAACCAGTTCACAGGGAAATGAAGCAAAACCCAAAACCCCACTGTGCAACCAGTTCACAGGGAAATGCAGCCAAACCACGAACCCCACTGTGCAACCAGTTCACAGGGAAATGCAGACAAACCCCAAACCCCACTGTGCAACCAGTTCACAGGGGAATACAGCCAAACCCCAAACCCCACTGTGCAACCAGTTCACAGGGAAATGCAGACAAACCCCGAACCCCACTGTGCAAACAGTTCACAGGGAAATGCAGTCAAACCCCAAACCCCACTGTGCAACCAGTTCACAGGAAAATGCAGCCAAACCCCAAACCCCACTGTGCAACCAGTTCACAGGGAAATGCAGCTAAACCCCAAACCCCACGGTGCCTCCAGTTCACAGGGAAATGCAGAAAAACCACAAAACCCACGATGCTACCAGATCACAGGGAAATGCAGACAAACCCCATACACCACGTTGCAACCAGTTCACAGGGAAATGCAGCCAAACCCCCATCCCCAAAGTGCAACAAGTTCACAGGGAAATGAAGCCAAACCCCAAACCCCACTGCGCAACCAGTTCACAGGGAAATGCAGCCAAACCCCAAACCCAACTGTGCAACCATTTCACAGGGAAATGCTGGCAAACCCCAAACCTCACTGTGCAACCAGTTCACAGGGAAATGCAGACAAACCCCAAACCCCACTGTGCAACCAGTTCACTGGGAAATGCAGACAAAGCCAAAACCCACGATGCCACCAGATCACAGGGAAATGCAGACAAACCCCATACACCACGGTCCAACCAGCACACAGGGAAATGCAGCCAAACCCCAAACTCCTCGATGCAACTAGTTCACAGGGAAATGCAGACGGACCGCAAACCCCACTGTGCATCCAGTTGACAGGGAAATGCTGACAAACCCCAAACCCCACAGTGCAACCAGTTCACAGGGAAATGAAGCAAAACCCAAAACCCCACTGTGCAACCAGTTCACAGGGAAATGCAGCCAAACCCCAAACCCCACTGTGCAACCAGTTCACAGGGGAATGCAGCCAAACCCCAAACCCCACTGTGCAACCAGTTCACAGGGAAATGCAGACAAACCCCGAACCCCACTGTGCAAACAGTTCACAGGGAAATGCAGTCAAACCCCAAACCCCACTGTGCAACCAGTTCACAGGGAAATGCAGCCAAACCCCAAACCCCACTGTGCAACCAGTTCACAGGGAAACGCAGCTAAACCCCAAACCCCACTGTGCAACCAGTTCACAGGGAAATGCAGCCAAACCCCAAACCCCACGGTGCCTCCAGTTCACAGGGAAATGCAGAAAAACCACAAAACCCACGGTGCAACCAGCTCACAGGGAAATGCAGCCAAAGCCCGATCCCCACAGTGCAACCAGTTCACAGGGAAATGCAGACAAACCCCAAACCCCACTGTGCAACCAGTTCACTGGGAAATGCAGACAAAGCCAAAACCCACGATGCCACCAGATCACAGGGAAATGCAGACAAACCCCATACACCACGGTCCAACCAGCACACAGGGAAATGCAGCCAAACCCCAAACTCCTCGATGCAACTAGTTCACAGGGAAATGCAGACGGACCGCAAACCCCACTGTGCATCCAGTTGACAGGGAAATGCTGACAAACCCCAAACCCCACAGTGCAACCAGTTCACAGGGAAATGAAGCAAAACCCAAAACCCCACTGTGCAACCAGTTCACAGGGAAATGCAGCCAAACCCCAAACCCCACTGTGCAACCAGTTCACAGGGGAATGCAGCCAAACCCCAAACCCCACTGTGCAACCAGTTCACAGGGAAATGCAGACAAACCCCGAACCCCACTGTGCAAACAGTTCACAGGGAAATGCAGTCAAACCCCAAACCCCACTGTGCAACCAGTTCACAGGGAAATGCAGCCAAACCCCAAACCCCACTGTGCAACCAGTTCACAGGGAAACGCAGCTAAACCCCAAACCCCACTGTGCAACCAGTTCACAGGGAAATGCAGCCAAACCCCAAACCCCACGGTGCCTCCAGTTCACAGGGAAATGCAGAAAAACCACAAAACCCACGGTGCAACCAGCTCACAGGGAAATGCAGCCAAAGCCCGATCCCCACAGTGCAACCAGTTCACAGGGAAATGCAGACAAACCCAAAACCCCAAGGTGCAACCAATTTACAGGGAAATGCAGCCAAACCCCAAACCCCACTGTGCAACCAGTTCACAGGGAATTGCAGCCAGACACCAAACCCCACTATGCAACCAAATCACATGGAAATGCAGCCAGACCCCGAACCCCACAGTGCAACCAGTTTACAGGGAAATGCAGACAAACCCAAAACCCCACTGTGCAACCAGTTCACAGGGAAATGCAGCCAGACCCCAAACCCCGCAGTGCAACCAGTTCACAGGGAAATGCAGCCAAACCCCAAACCCCTCTGTGCAACCAGTTCACAGGGAAATGCAGCCAGACACCAAACCCCACTATGCAACCAAATCACAGGGAAATGCAGCCAGACCCCGAACCCCACAGTGCAACCAGTTCACAGGGAAATGCAGCCAACCCCAAACCCCACAGTGCAACCAGTTTACAGGGAAATGCAGACAAACCCAAAACCCCACTGTGCAACCAGTTCACAGGGAAATGCAGCCAGACCCCAAACCCTGCAGTGCAACCAGTTCACAGGGAAATGCAGCCAAACCCCGAACCCCACTGTGCATCCAGTTCACAGGGAAATGCAGCCAGACTCCGAACGCCACAGTGCAACCAGTTCACAGGGAAATGCAGCCAAACCCCAAAACCCCACTGTGCAACCAGTTCACAGGGAAATGCAGCCAGACCCCGAACCCTACAGAAAACCAGTTCCCGGGGAAATGAAGCCAAACGCCGAACCCCACGGTGCCACCAGTTCACAGGGAAATGCAGACAAACCCCAAACCCCACTGTGCAACCAGTTCACAGGGAAATGCAGCCAAACTCCGAACCCCACGGTGTCTCCAGTTCACAGGTAAATGCAGCCAAACTGCAAACTCCACGGTGCCTCCAGTTCACAGGGAAATGCAGAAAAACCACAAAACCCACGATGCCACCAGATCACAGGGAAATGCAGACAAACCCCAAACCCCACGGTGCCACCAGATCACAGGTAACTGCAGACAAACCGCAAACCCCACTGTGCAACCAGTTTACAGGGAAATGCAGACAAACCCCAAACCCCACAGTGCAACCAGTTCACAGGGAAATGCAGCCAAACCCAAAACCCCACTGTGCAACCAGTTCACAGGGAAATGCAGCCAAACCACGAACCCCACTGTGCAACCAGTTCACAGGGAAATGCAGACAAACCCCAAACCCCACTGTGCAACCAGTTCACAGGGGAATGCAGCCAAACCCCAAACCCCACTGTGCAACCAGTTCACAGGGAAATGCAGCCAAACCCCGAACCTCACTGTGCAAACAGTTCACAGGGAAATGCAGTCAAACCCCAAACCCCACTGTGCAACCAGTTCACAGGGAAATGCAGCCAAACCCCAAACCCCACTGTGCTACCAGTTCACAGGGAAATGCAGCTAAACCCCAAACCCCACTGTGCAACCAGTTCACAGGGAAATGCAGTCAAACCCCAAACCCCACTGTGCAACCAGTTCACAGGGAAATGCAGCCAAACCCCAAACCCCACTGTGCTACCAGTTCACAGGGAAATGCAGCTAAACCCCAAACCCCACTGTGCAACCAGTTCACAGGGAAATGCAGAAAAACCACAAAACCCACGATGCCACCAGATCACAGGGAAATGCAGACAAACCCCATACACCACGGTGCACACAGTTCACAGGGAAATGCAGCCAAACCCCAAAACCCATGATGCCACCAGTTCACAGGGAAATGCAGCCAGACCCCGAACCTCACAGAGCAACCAGTTCACAGGGAAATGCAGACAAACCCCAAACCCCACGGTGCAACCAGTTTACAGGGAAATGCAGCCAAACCCCAAACCCCACTGTGCAACCAGTTCACAGGGAAATGCAGCCAGACCCCAAACCCTGCAGTGCAACCAGTTCACAGGGAAATGCAGCCAAACCCCGAACCCCACTGAGCAACCAAATCACAGGGAAATGCAGTCAGACCCGAACCCCACAGTGCAACCAGTTCACAGGGAAATGCAGCAAAACCCAAAACCCCACTGTGCAACCAGTTCACATCGAAATGCAGCCAGACCCCAAACCCCACAGTGCAACCAGTTCAGAGTGAAATGAAGCCAAACGCCGAACCGCACGGTGCCACCAGTTCACAGGGAAATGCAGCCAAACCCCAAACCCCACTGTGCAACCAGTTCACAGGGAAATGCAAACAAACCCAGAACTCCACTGTGTGACCAGTTCACAGGGAAATGCAGCCAAACCCCAAACCCCACTGTGCAACCAGTTCACAGGGAAATGCAGACAAACCCCAATCACCACGGTGCCACCAGATCACAGGGAAATGCAGCCAAACCCCAAAACCCACGATGCCACCAGATCACAGGGAAATGCAGACAAAAGCCAAACCCCACGGTGCCACCAGATCACAGGTAACTGCAGACAAACCGCAAACCCCACTGTGCAACCAGTTCACAGGGAAATGCAGACAAACCCCAAACCCCACTGTGCAGCCGGTTCACAGGGAAATGCAGACAAATACCAAAACCCACAATGCCACCAGATCACAGGGAAATGCAGACAAACCCCATACACCACGGTGCTTCCAGTTGACAGGGAAATGCAGCCAAACTCCGAACCCCACGGTGCCTCCAGTTCACAGGGAAATGCAGCCAAACCCCGAACCCCACTGTGCAACCAGTTCACAGGGAAATGCAGCCAAACCCCCATCCCCAAAGTGCAACAAGTTCACAGGGAAATGAAGCCAAACCCCAAACCCCACTGCGCATCCAGTTCACAGGGAAATGCAGCCAAACCCCAAACCCAACTGTGCAACCATTTCACAGGGAAATGCTGGCAAACCCCAAACCTCCCTGTGCAACCAGTTCACAGGGAAATGCAGACAAACCCCAAACCCCACTGTGCAACCAGTTCACTGGGAAATGCAGACAAAGCCAAAACCCATGATGCCACCAGTTCACATGCAAATGCAGCCAAACCCCAAAGCTCAAATCCCACGGTGCAACCAGTTTACATAGAAATGCAGCCAAATCCCAAACCCCACTGTGCAACCAGTTCACAGGGAAATGCAACCAAACCCCAAACCCCACTGTGCAACCAGTTCACATGGAAATGCAGCCAAACCCCAAAACCCACTGTGCAACCAGTTCTCAGCAAAATGCAACCAAACCCAAACCCCACTGTGCAACCAGTTCACAGGGAAATGTAGACAAACCCCAAAACCCACGGTGCCACCAGTTCACAGGGAAATGCAGCCAAACCCCGAACCCCATTGTGCAACCAGTTCACAGGGAAATGCAGACAAACCCCAAACCCCACTGTGCAACCAGTTCACATGGAAATGCAGCCAAACCGCAAAACCCACGGTGCCTCTAGTTCACAGGGAAATGCAGAAAAAGCCCAAAACCCACGATGCCACCAGATCACAGGGAAATGCAGACAAACCCCATACACCACTGTGCAACCAGTTCACAGGGAAATGCAGCCAAACCCCGATCCCCAAAGTGCAACCAGGTCACAGGGAAATGCAGCCAAACTCCAAACCCCACTGTGCAACCATTTCACAGGGAAATGCTGGCAAACCCCAAACCTCACTGTGTAACCAGTTCACAGGGAAATGCAGACAAACCCCAAACCCCACTGTGCAACCAGTTCACAGGGAAATGCAGACAAACCCCAAATCCCACTGTGCAACCAGTTCACAGGGAAATGCAGCCAAACGCCAAACCCCACTGTGCAACCATTTCACAGGGAAATGCTGGCAAACCCCAAACCTCACTGTGTAACGAGTTCACAGGGAAATGCAGACAAACCCCGAACCCCATTGTGCAACCAGTTCACAGGGAAATGCAGATAAACCGCAAACCCCACGGTGCCTCCAGTTCACAGGGAAATGCAGCCAAACCCTGAATCCCACTGTGCAACCAGTTTGCAGGGAAATGCAGCCAAATCCCAAACCCCACTGTGCAACCAGTTCACAGGGAAATGCAGCCAAACCCCAAACCCCAAACCCCACTGTCCAACCAGTTCACATGGAAATGCAGCCAAACCGCAAACCCCACGGTGCCTCCAGTTCACAGGGAAATGCAGCCAAACCCTGAATCCCACTGTGCAACCAGTTTGCAGGGAAATGCAGCCAAATCCCAAACCCCACTGTGCAACCAGTTCACAGGGAAATGCAGCCAAACCCCAAACCCCAAACCCCACTGTGCAACCAGTTCACAGGGAAATGCAGACAAACCCCAAACCCCACTGTGCCACCGGTTCACAGGGAAATGCAGACAAACCCCAAAACCCACGATGCCACCAGATCACAGGGAAATGCAGCCAGACCACAAACCCCACAGTGCAACCAGTTCACAGGGAAATGCAGCCAAACCCCGAACCCCACTGTGCAACCAAATCACAGGGAAATGCAGCCAGACCCCGAACCCCACAGTGCAACCAGTTCACAGGGAAATGCAGCCAAACCCCAAACCCCACTGTGCAACCAGTTCACAGGGAAATGCAGACAAACCCAAAACCCCACGGTGCAACCAGTTCACAGGGAAATGCAGCCAAACCCCAAACCCCACTGCGCAACCAGTTCACAGGGAAATGTCGCCAGACCCCAAACCCCGCAGTGCAACCAGTTCACAGGGAAATGCAGCCAAACCCCGAACCCCACTGTGCAACCAAATCACAGGGAAATGCAGCCAGACCCCGACACCCACAGTGCAACCAGTTCACAGGGAAATGCAGCCAAACCCCAAACCCCACTGTGCAACCAGTTCACAGGGAAATGAAGCCAAATGCCGAACCCCATGGTGCCACCAGTTCACAGGGAAATGCAGACAAACCA